>NW_020948983.1:12839747-12889991 GCF_900497805.2 Vombatus ursinus
TTCTTTCTTTCTTTCTTTCTTTCTTTCTTTCTTTCTTTCTTTCTTTCTTTCTTTCTTTCTTTCTTTCTTTCTTTCTTTCATGAGGCAATTGGGGTTAAGTGACTTGCCCAGAGTCACACAGCTAATAAGTGTTATGTGTCTAAGGCCAGATTTGAACTCAGGTTCTCCTGACTCCAAGGCCAGTGCTCTATCCACTATGCCACCTAGCTGCCCCATAGCTTTCTTATTAATTTGTGGTAGAACGGAGCTCTCTAGTAATGCATTTAAGCCTCCTTAAATGTCTTTGTCTTCAGCCTGTGTAGACTTTAGGGTTATGAATACCATGCTGGCTTTCTCCTCCTCCCTGCCTCCCCACTCATATATCTAAAGAAACATAGTTCATAAGTGGTCAAATAATTAGAATAAAGAAATAACCAGGAGTTTCTACACCTCAGCCAAGGAGAGAAGCTGCCCTCAGATGCAGCCCCCTGTGCAAAGGAAATAGACCACCTCTAAATTTCAGTAGCCTAGGTCAAAGCCCCTGTAGTCCTGTTCTTGTTACAGCTCTGCTTGTGAAAGCATTTTAAAATCTGGCTCCTGAATTTGAGCAAGCTAGTCTCTACAGGAGACAAGAAGGAACATAACCAGCACAAACCAATGTGCCATTAAAAGAAAACCACCATGAGACGCACATCATTACACAGCACCCTGTCTTACTTTCCTGGGGTCTTCTAAAGTTTTAGATACACTTAATTTGTTCACCAAGTCCCTATCTCTCTTTCTCTTTACTTTTTTTTTTCATTTTGTTTTATCTTTCCAGATTCTTCATTGTTCCTCTTGACCCTTTAACCTAACTCTGACATCTGGTTCCTCATTCAACACTCTCTTTTGTGTTGAGGTGGGGAGAAGGGAAAATGGTGAGAGGTGTATCCAGGTTACAACTGTGTCCTGGTAATCATTGCTTAGCACAGTGCCTGTCACATAGTAGGTGCTTAATAAACATTTATTTATTGATCCCATTTCTCTCATTTGGAATTTCCTGACAATTAATAGAGCTTTGGCAAGTCCTACCCTATTACCATCTGGTTACTATGGTTTACCATCATCACCTACACTGTAGTTCATAAGCTCCTAGTCTCAGAGAACTGCCTGAGGCACTAAGAGGTTAAGTGGTTTTTGCCTATGGTCACACAGACACTATGTGTCAGAGATGGGAGGCAGGATGGTGTAGTAGAGAGTCAACATCAGAGTCAGGGATTATTCTTTAATCACAAATGAAGTATGTCATTTTTCTTGAGCTTTAAATTTCTGAGTTCAGGGAAAGGTAATACTCTAGCCTGATAGTCTCATCACCAGACGTATTCTGCCTTTTTCACTTTGCCAAACTCTTTCTCTCTCTACTGGACTGATCCAGTTTTAGTCTCTAGCTGTCATTAGAACACTTAATCATAATATCTTTGGACAGACCTAGGACAGACCTTTAAAGATCACCTTTTCCAAACTCCTTAGTTTACAAATCAGGAAAGTGATGAAATGACCTGCCCAGGGTCACACAGATAGTAAGAAACAAAGTTGGGATTGAAATTCCAGTATTCTGGCTCTAAACTCATTGCTTTTTCCGATTCATCTACCACCTGGGTGAACTTGGTATTGATCAATGGAATTTTGATATAGTTGTAACTTGTTAATTAGATTTAATTGAAAGTGCAGGGGCAAATGTACATTAACAACAGTGTTCTAAGTACAGGTGTGCTAAGAAAAAAATCCCTCTAGCTGGCTACCTCACTTTGCTGATGCTAGATACCTCAAAAATCTGACCTTAAATATGACTGGTCTCTCTTGTCCCCCCCAAAACATCCCCAAACAAACAAAAAAAATCCTAGCAAATGTGGAGAAAAGTGCACTCTAAGAGCACAAAGAAAGTCCAACAAATTTTTTTTCTTTCTGTCTCCACAAAGATCTCAATAAGACATTCAGTCAATTGCCCTTCAAGGGTGAGCTGCTCTACATCCACTCCCCAAGGCTCCACAGCAGGCAGGTTTCTGTCTTTGTAACCTGCCGAAGTCATTATGTGCTGGGAGCATCTGTATCCCTCATGTTCTGCTGTAAAATGTGCCCTTGCACATGCTTTGGTCTGTCTTTTGGATCTTAGATCTCAGTTGACGAAGGTTTTCACTAAGAAAAGATAAGAGAGAGACATAGAGGGGATAAGGGAGGGGCAGAAGGAAAGGGAGAGAGAGAGAAACAAACAAAGGAAGAGATGTATTATTCTCATGATATTTTCTAAAAATCTCATTTCCTTTATTAGAACATGTGTTGCACTGGTGGGTAGGCAGTGCCAAATGGGGCTCTCAGATGCTACTCAGAGCCCAGATGAAATAGCAGAGTATAAATAAATGATGATTAAAGGTACCCCTTTAAGAAGGAGTACCTGGGTTTCCTGGGAATCTTCTGAGGAAGGTTAGAGAAGTATATGTGCATGTTTGTTTGCATTTGTGCTTGTATGTGAATGTGACAGCAGAGTGTTAGAAGCTAATTAAGCTATCCTCATTGAGAATATGTGTAGGGTGAGAACACCCTGCTGTTCTCTGCGTTTAGCCTATTGTGATCTATATACTTCTGGTATCCCCCATATCTGACAGGAGAGTGGTATATACAAACTATCAGGTTTTATTGACCACCTCTTACATATCTGGTCCATTGAATTCAGAAGAGGCATAAGGCATACTTTCACAATCTAGATG
The DNA here is from genome assembly GCF_900497805.2 of Vombatus ursinus. Classification (NCBI taxonomy): domain Eukaryota; kingdom Metazoa; phylum Chordata; class Mammalia; order Diprotodontia; family Vombatidae; genus Vombatus; species Vombatus ursinus. The sequence goes on from NW_020948983.1 coordinate 12,842,471, forward strand.
AGGAGATTTCCCTAACATCACAATATTTACATCAATGAGAGAACATTTGTGTTAAAAGGGGGAGTTTCCAATTTGGTATAGAAACCTATCTTACCCTACAGGAAAGTAGTGGGGGATAAGAGAAGGAAGGATGGGGTAATAGAAGAGAGGACAGATTGGGAGAGGGGGTAATCATAAGTAAACACTTTTAAGGAGGGACAGGGTGAGAGAATAGAACAAACACGGGGCAGGATAGGATGGAGGGAAATATAGTCTTTTACAACATGACTATTATAGAAATGTTTTACATGACTACACATGTATAATCTATATTGAATTGCTGTCTTCTCAATGAGGGGTGAGGGGGCACGGAGGAAAGGAGAGAATTTGGAACTCAAAGTTTTAAAAATGAATGTTAAAAATGTTTTCACATGTAACTGGGGAAAATACCAAATAAAATTTTTTAATGAAAAAAGAAAGAGGGAGTTTCATGCAATTTAGAAGGATGACTCAATTTCCAAAATATAATTCAGCCCACTCTTCTATTCAGTTCTGGATCCAATTCATTGTCTGTATTAGACATTCTAGATGCATTATCTCAACAGACTGATCTTTTGCATGTGATAATCTAGAAAATCACCATTTTCATCCATTTTTCACATGGAATTTTAGACTGATCTCTTCTGAGTAATCATGATTATCACTGAAAAAAATTGTTATCTACAAATAGGAACATTTGTAGGACTTCATCATGTTTTAGAGGAACACGTCTTCCAATTGGGTCTCGTGCAAAATGGCCTCTGTGACAATGGCAAACAACTTGAGTAAACTTTTGTCTTGTTTTATGTCTCATTTGATATTGGTCATCAGAGTTGTTGAACTGTTTTACTTCTGCAATTGTACCTGTTGAGGAAATTTATATTAACTTATGCATGAGAAACTTCTTGTTGGAGGAGACTTTACGATTTTGATTTTTTCTACTCACTAAAATACTCGATGTGTTTTATTTTTTTAATCAATGATCATTTCTTTTTCACACTTTTAACTTTTTTTACCCTGTATAACTGAAAACTGTGTTCTACTATAGAATATTATTTATAAAAAGCTATCTGTTCTCTTTTCATATTTTCATCAAGGATACTCTCACTGTATGTGTAGATCATTCTCATAAAAGTTTTATAAAGATAGGAAAGTAAACAAATGTGTCTACAGTTGTAATATCTTTTCATCAACTTTTTACATAACAATATTTTCTCTAATTTAAAAAAAGTATTTTGGTATATTTCTCTCACTGAGATATATTTTAAATGAATGCTTCCTATATTAAGTTACCTCCTGAATGGATTTCCTTGGTATGTACTCAGTTTGGTCCAGCCACTATTTCCTGACTTTGTTTTCTTAAGTGCCATTTCTACTTCTCCATATAGCATATTGGGCATTGGAGTGTTAGGGCATAAATTGACACAGTCATTAGATATCTAGGATAAAAACACTTGCCCTTTCCACTGAAGGTTTCTATTGTTTGTTCCCCATTATTTACCTATTACAGGAAACTTGCTTGATGATTAGGAATATAATTTGAATTGTTTTCAACGTTTTGTAACTTTGATATAAATACTTCATTTGGTTTTATAAGAGAGTCATACCACCTCCTCAAAAAATGGCTGACAGATTCCTCACTTTTCTGTGCCCATTCTTTACATTCCAGTTCAAAATATAAGATGTTCAAACATGGTGGTGGGTGTGAGGAGATGTTGAACATGTTGCAAAACAAAATTTAAAAATGTAACATTATATTTTAGTACTTTTAGAAGCCTCGATAGATTGGTAATAGTATCTTCTCTATAAGCTGAATGAGAACTGGATTCTAATTCCAAGTCTGCCATGAATGTTTCATGTGGCCTTAGGTAATTCACTTAATTAATCTGGGCTTCAATTTCCCCATCTGTCATATGGGGTTAATAAAGTCTGATCTACCTAGTTCTCTGAGGGATGTGAGGCTCAAAGAAATCATTGGTATGAAAGTACATTAAAAATATAAAACACTATGTACTTTATACTTGATATGTCATCATGATCATCATCATTATGATCATCATCATCATCATCACCGTCATCATGGTTTCCCCCCAATAGAATAAAACCTCTTTAAAGGAATAGACTGTTTTATTTTTGTTTTTGTTTTCTCCAGACCTATCAAACAGTAAGTGCCTAATAAATGTTTATTGAATGAATGGATAAATAAACACTGCATATGAAAAGCACTTAATAAACCCTAACTACGCTAATGCCTTTTGATTGGAGCATTTTTACCTAAAGGAGCATCACACAATGGGCCATTAATTAGGCCTGAGTAGTTTGAGGGCACTTTTCTACAACCCTCCTCTCACTGCTGCTGTTAGCTCCCGTGTTGTTAGCCCCCAGGCTGGCTCTCATGACATGCTCTGCTATTTACCAATGTGCTTCATGACTAAAGTGAAAGAGAAATCAATAAGTTGTCTGTCTAATACTAATGATATTTGCTGTATGGCTCCTCTGCTTCATCCCAGTTTTGGACTTCAGCTACTGGGCTGCCCAGTCCTATTATATCACTGTTGTCCTTTCTAGGGGAGAATCAGGAAAGCAGGGGTTACTGTTAATTGTCTCCCTCTAGATTCCCAAGTACTCGGGAAATATATTTCTAGTTACAGGGCTAGGCAGGTAGTTTTATTCTTTCATTCAACAAATATTTGCTGACTTCTGCATGAGACCTTTTGCTAGGCATTGAGGGAAATAAAGTCCTTACCCCCATGGAGTTTCTGCTGTTTAATTGGAGAGAAATGCCCTTTGCTATCAGGTAGACTGCATCAAACATCCCTCATCACACTCCTAGCCCAAAGGATCATTGGGATAGTTTGGCCAAGACCTTACCCAGTACTTCCTACCCTCAGAGAGCTACAACACTACCCACCCAGCCCTTACCATTAGACAGGGTGACTATGCTTTGAACTCCTGGCCTTTAATCTGACAATAAAGCCCTATCAAAACTATGCATATACTACATCTGCCACTCACCACTACTTCTGTAGCTGGCAGACTCCCACTATATATTATTCTTGATATCCTTATATTGTTGTTTGCTCTTTGTTTCTGAAGAGGACCAATGACATCATGAGGTGATGTTTTGACACTTAACATGAATTGGATTTAAGTGAGGCAGAGTTGCACAAAGTCATCAGTCTCACTTTCTCTTCCAGAGTCATCAAAGTGCAGTGGCAAGACAAAGTCAAAACAACTGGCAACAGCCCGGGATTCAGCAGATGTTCTTGACATCTTTGATGCCTAACCAAGCTCTAAGCACTCTGCAGCTCCTGTTTCAGCCACCTTCGTGGCTGTTGGAACAAATTGTTCTTATCTATCCATTCTGTCAGAGAAGTTCTTCATATGCTGATGGGTTTGAGGCCCATCCTTTACTCTCAACCTGGTTTAGCCCATCTGGTGAAATGGTTTAGTGGGATGTGGCCACTGTACATGCTACACCTCCTTGGAGCCATAGGTAAGAGTTGAGTGTCAGGTGGACACCAAAGGTGGATGAGCATCCTTGAAAAGGACTCAGCAAGCCCTCACACAAGAGATGCTGGTCGTCCTTGAACATCCTATACAACCCAACGTGACTGGAATGACTGAACAACAACAACAAACATAATAGAATTCCAACAACCCTAGCTGGCTAGGGTAGGCTAATTGGGGAGAAGATCCATATATTATTTAAGCATAAACTACCCAGAAGTAAATCCCTTAAATTCACCTCCATTTCTCTCATTGCCACACTCTTCAACCCTACCCCAATCATTTTCCCTCTCTATGATTGCCCATACTTTACAGTGTGCCATGTGAGTAGAGAACAGATGGGATTTAAGATGTTGGAGGGGTAGAAAAATCAATGTCTAGTAACTCATTGAATATATGTGGTGAGGAAGCATGAGGAGTCAAGGTTAATGCCAAGGTTACAAACCTGGGAAAGTAGAAGAATGGTTGCCCCTTTAACAGAAATATGGAAATTTGGAAGAGGAGTGGGTATGAGGGGAAAGAATGAGTTCTGTTTTGGACTTATTGAATATGAGATGCCCATGGAATTTCCAGTCAGTGTAAATGGAGGCAACAAGTGTAGACAGCTTTTTTCTAAGATACTGGCTGAGAAATAGAGGAAAGATACAGGATTATATCCAGCCACTGGAATTCCCATTCCATAGTGAGCAAATTTACCTTCATTATGGACCTAATCCTCTTACATTCTTTCTATTGATCTGCTTTTACTGAGACCTGCCTTCTCTGAGTCTACGCTGCATCCTTGGCCATACTTTCCAGTATTGGCTATACTTTCACTCTCAATAACCCCAACACATTTATCTTACAAAGAAAGTTGGAATGTTCCCTGTTCCCTAATGCCACTTCTAGACTCTAACTTTGAAGTCATCATGTTCTCTCCATTTTAAAAATTTACTCTATTAACATTTTTTGTCCTATACAGTTAATGGTGGTTGCTGTATACCAGCCACCTTACTTTCTTAAGAAGTATTTAAACTTGCTGTCTTCCTCTTCTCCCCAACTGCTGTCTTATTCCAGAGGACTTTAGCATTCCTATTGGTGCTTCTTAAAATTTAAATTCCAAATTTCTCAGTCTTCTCAGATCCCATGACTTATACCAACACTTTCCCTCAGTCACATACAGGTGTGGTCACACCAGAAACTTCACCATTACCTGGAAGTTTTCTACTTACTTTATTTTATTTTAAAATCTGACCATTTGACCATCACACCCCGTGTGTCACCCCTCCTAAAACTGCTCTCCAATGACTTCCAATCCCTCTATTCCTCAGCATTTTCTCCAGCTATTACCCCTATTCTGACTTCATTTTTCTCCAATCTCAATCACCGTTCTGTAGTTAACCAACTTGCCATCACAGTGTTCTTTATTCTTGTATCTTTCTTCTTCTTGTCCCATCACAGCTCATACATATCTCCATAAAGCCAAGTGCTGCATTAGTACCATCATCCACATCCTTCACTCTTCACATTGATGAACAGAGATGGAGAAGGTCACACAACCATGTTGACTAGGTAGACTACAAATGTGTGCTATCCAGCTTCAAAGATGCTCTTGCAGCAGCAAGGGGAGCTTTTGATTCTTTCTTAATTGTTTCCATCTCTCTCTCTCTCTCTCTCCCTCTCTGTCTCTCTCTCTCTCTGTCTCTCTGTATCTCTGTCTCTCTGTCTCTCTCTCTCTGTCTCTCTCTCTGTCTCTCTCTTTCTCCACAGAATCTATTCCTAACTTTCCCTTCTTCCCTCTAGCCTTATCCAGTGAAAATGAGCATGATCTTTCAGAGTTTCAGAGGAGGAGATGGATACTCAGTGAAACAGGGAATTACAAATCTTCCTGATAAAAAGACCAGAGCTCAACAGAAAATTTGGTCTTCAAATACAGGACTCAAAAGAGACATAAAAAGATAAACGGAACAGAAAGAAACAACATGTTATTAATAAGGGCAAACTGTTTACATCTCTACAAGGGAAGATGACACTTGTAACTCTTGAGAACTGTATTATTATTACACCATGTTAAAGGAGTATACATAAAGGGGGTGGGTATAAGTTGACTTTGATGTAATGATAAAAAAAAAAACTATCCAAGTGGGTTAAATGGATCCAAGTAAGTGGATTAATCTGATCTAACTAAGAAAATTTACTGAGAAAAAAGGAAAGGAGGAGGCAGAAAAGGGTAAATTACATTACAGGAAAAGGCAAAAAACCTATTACAGCAGAGGGAAAGAAGGGAAGGAGATGAGCATTGTTTGAACATTACTCTCATCAGATTTGGCTCAAGAAGGGAATAACATAATCAGTTAGGTACTAATATTGATAGACTTAACCCTTCTCAGCAATACAAGGATCTAAGACATCTCCAAAGGCCTCATGATGGAAAATGCTATCCAGATCCAAAGAAAGAAGTAGGGAGTTTGAATGCAGATGGAAACATAATATTTGCTATTTTTTTCTTCTGTTGTGTTTTATTTCCTCTTTCTGGTGGTTCCTTCTATTGGTTCTAATTCTTACTCACAACATCACTAATGTGAAAATATGTTTAATAGGAATGTATATGTATAGCCTATATCAGATTGTATGTCATCTTGGGGAGGGAGGTGGAGAGGGAGGGGGAGAAAAATTTAAAGCTCAAAAGCTTTTGGAAGTGATTGTTGATAAATCAAAATTAATTAATAAAAAAAGCCTCTAGCCTTCCCCTACCTCTCCTTCCCCACCCTCTAAGCTGAAGTCTTTGTCTCTTATGTTACTGAGAAAATTATGACCATTTTCCATGAGCTCCCTCTGCCTCCCATCTCTTCATCTCAAAACCCATTGACCTCATCACCTTCTTTCCCCCAGTATCTAATAATAAAGTATCCCATTTCTTTGCCAAGGCCAACTTTTATACATATGCCCTTGATTCCATCTTCTCCATCTTCTCCAGCAGATTGACCCATCATTTATTAACCACTTCTTTCTTTCTCTGTCTCTATTTCTGTCTCTGATGTTAACCTTTTCCTTATCTACTGGTTGCTTTCCTACTCCTTTCAAACACACTTATTTTAAAAAACCCTTCATTAGACCCTACCACCCCCTCAAGATATAATCTCATAGGCAATCTAAGCCAAACTCCCACCTCTTTCATAAAATTCCTTCTGCCCCTTCCTCCCCCCTCCCATGCACACACATTCCATTCCCAACCTCCCTGGCAAGTAGTCATTGAGCCTGGGTAGTTAACTTTTCTATGGACAACAAACTCAGGGGTAGTCTGTTCTCTCTTCCAACTATTCTGATTGGCAGAAAACTCTTCCCTACAGGCAATGAAATTTCTTTTCTTCTAGTTTCTACCTAGTAGCCCCAATTCTGTACTCTGGAGCAACACAGAAGTCTAATCAATTCAATAAACCTCTATTAGATGCCTATCATATGCAAGGCATGGGAATACAAAGACAAAATAAAGACCTATGCCTTCACAGACCTTATATTCTACTGGAGGATTCAGGACATAAATAGATAAGAAGAGACAGGATAATTTTATGGAGAGAGGACTGACATAAGGGAATCAATAAAAGCTTTTTATAAGAAGTGGCATCTAAGCTGACGTAAAAGGAAGACTTCATGAATTTGTGTGTCATCTTTATATGAGTTTCCTAAGAGTCTGTGTAAGGTTCTTATTTCAGAATATGTTCTAATGAAAAGTAATAGAAAGTGAGAGATGAAGAGATCTAGGATGAAGGAAAGTTTGTTAATTATAAAGTGGAGATACATGAAATAGAAAAGTAGGGAAGATTTGGATTGTGGAGGTGGATAGGGATGAAAGTATAGGGATAATTAGGTGAGAAAAAGATTTTTGTCTCAGCAGACTAGCACCATGTTACAAGATTAAGGTGAGAAAGAAGTAGAATTTGCTAGTTTCCCCTGAGTTATGCAAGTTTGAGCTTCTTTCACTCATTGCCCTGCCTTTGCAAATCTATCCATCATGCCTGGAATGAGCTTTCTCCTCATCTCCATTTCTTCCAATCCCGAGCTTTCATCGAGACCCAATGTAAGTGCTACTTTTCATTAGGAAACCTTACCTAACACCCTAGTTCCTAATGTTATATCCTAAATGTAACAGCTAGACATAGAAAAGTTACTGCAGGTTTGTGATACATCGTGGGTTCATATCCATTAAAAAAACAAAAACACAAAACAATATATGTGATGAGCCCTCACCAATCAATTGTTTTATTTTTATTTTTTTTAAATTTTTATAGCTTGAATTGAACCGAATTGGATGAAGAAAGAGTCAGTCAACTAGAAAAAAAACAAACTATCACTCAAAAGAAATGACTCCACAGAAATTAGAGGGTAAGGATTTCAATCTATGGAGAACGGAGGGAACTAAGAGGCCCTAAACATTGCCCTATACCAATGCTATTATGCTTTCATGTTTTTGTAATGATCTACATAAAAGAAAGCAAGTTGTAGAAATGAATTCCCAAGTTCAGCTCAATATTTATTTTATATAGTGTGTGTTAAGTTCAGATCTCCTAAGTACTAGAATTTCTGAGTTCAGTGATGCAGATCAATTTTAGGAAAATGTGACTGACTCAAGTTGTTTCAGATAGATTTCCAAATGAAAAATCAGTTAACAGCATGCTAATTCGTCAGCTGTATGCAAAGTGGTATGTTAGGTCCTCTCACATTCTAGAATGCCTTGTGATGGATTGATTCTCTCATTCCAAGAAAAGTGGACCTAGCAGTGCTCTTTATGTATATGTGATACTATACACTTGCAGGTTGTTGATGAGACAGTGTGATGTAGTTGAAGAAGCACTAAGTTTGGAGCCAAAGGACCTAGAATACTTTTTAAAATGAATAGGGTAGTAATTTCACTGTATTGAAGCCATATCACATCTGGATTATTGTGTTCATTTCTGGAATACATATGTTTACACACACAAATTAAATTTATTTATTTATTCTTAGTTTTCAGCATTGACTTTTATAAAATTTTGAGTCCTAAATTTTTCCCCCTTTCTCTCCTCCCCCCTCCCTTAGATGGCATGCAATCTGATATAGATTATTCATATACCATCATGTTAAACATATTTCTACATTAAGCATGTTGTGAAAGAAGAATCAGAACAAAAAGGAAAAACCACAAGAAAGAAAAAAAGAGAGAGAGAAAATAGTATGCTTTGATCTGCATTCAGACTCCCTAGTTCTTTCTTTGGATGTGGATAGCATTTTCTGTCATCAGTCTTTTGGAATTACAGATCATTGCATTGCTGAGAAGAGCTAAGTCTATCAAAGTTGGTTACTTTTGCTGTTACTGTGTACAATGTTCTCCTGGTTCTGCTCACTTCATTCAGCATCAGTTCATGTAAGTCTTTCCAGGTTTTTCTGAAATCTGCCTGCTCATCACTTCTTATGGAATGATAGCCATTACATACATATACCGCAATTTGTTCAGCCATTCTCCATGGACGCTATATTTTTAAAAGGGGCATTGGAAGCTGAAGTGTGTCCAGAGGTGACTAAGAAGGTGAAACAATGAACTGAAGATCATGCTATGTGAAGATTGTTCTAAAGAATGGGGGATGTTTAGTTTGTGGAAGGGAAGAATTTGGCTAGTGGGGGCAGGAAGAACATAGTAAATGCTATCATGCAGAAAAGGAGTTAAATTGTTCTGCTTGACCCTCTAGGGTAGAACTAGGACTATTGGATAGAAGTTATAAAGACGCAGTTTTCAAATGAACATAAGGAAAAAAAAGAAAACTACGACAATAGATTTAGACCTGCAAGGGTCTTTAGAGGTCATGTAATCCAATTCTCTCACTTTGCAGATAAGAAAATTGAGGATGAGGGAAGTTAAGTGATTTGCTGAAGGTCCCCCAAGTTGTAGATATTTGAAGTGAGATTTGAACTTATGTTGCTTGGTTCCAGAATTCTTTCCACTGGGCCATTATGCCTCTCTTCCTATCAGTTACATCTATCTGAAAGTAAAATGTGTTACAAAATGGTTTCCCTTCACTGGTGGACTTCAAAGGGAGGATGGATGACCACCTGTTGGAGATGTTACATTGAGGATTATATATCAGGTACACATTGGACCAGATGATTTGTGAGGTATCTTCCACCTCTGAGAATCTTTGATTCTGTAATTGAAATATTTTAAAGTCCATCTCCTCCTCCATAGGGCAGTCCTTCAAAGATTTTAAGATATTATCCTGTCCCCCTCCCCAAGCATTATTCATCTACCTTCCCATCATATCTTTTCCAGACTAAACCTCTAGTTCCTTCAAATATTCTCCATGCAACATTGTATCTTCACTGCCATAGGACCAAATTAATCAATTTATTAATCAAGTGTTTATTAAATGCTTAATATGGGCAGCTTGGAGAGCTGACCACAAAGCCAAGAAGACCTGGATTCAAATCTTGCCTCTGATACATATTAGTGTTGTGATCCTTTGCAAATCACTTAACTTCTTAGTGCTCTAGTCAACTCTCTAAGACTATATGTTGCAAAGAAGTTGCTTACCTGAATAGGTAAAGGCAGTTTCTTCATCCAGAAGTTCCCTATTCCAATGAGATTACAGGTCTAGTCCTTATCCTTATCATTCTTCATGTTAGGCACTGTGTTTAGTTCTGAGATATGAAGGCAAAAGTGGAATCATCCTTGCTCCCAGAATTCCTTTCACTTAAGTTATTATAAACCTTTGTAAAAACATAAGCAGTTTACCTGGCAAAGGTGATAAAATAAGCCATTATCTTCCATAAATAGTTCAGTATATATAACTTTATTAGTTTAGCAAGTGGATAGCACAGTGATGAGAGATGAAGACACAGAATAGTGAAGACTCTAAAATGATAAATTACATATAGAATATGGCATGCTCCATGGGATGGCAGGATGAGTGGGGGAGATACAACAGGCTATCTTAAACATTCAGTATAAAGCATTAGGGTGATAAGAACTTGGTATTGGAGGGATACTGGGAAGGGAGAGATACCCTCAAAATCAAATTCCCCTTCCTCATACACCTCATATTTTACATTTATATATTGCTTTCATTTAAATTATCTCCCTGGATTGTCATAACACAGTGAAGTAGTTAGGCTGGATCCCTATTTTATAGATACTGAAATTTGGGATCCCAGAAGAGAAATGACTCTCCCAAGGTCATACAGTTAATTCATGGTAGTGAGAACTAGAATAGAGATCATTTAAATCCAACACACTTTCCACTCCACCACCTGGTACCTCACTGCCTCTTGTTTTAATAAATTGCCCATTTTGCAGGAATCATTTCTTTTGTTTCTGATAAAAGCTTATTCTAAAGGTTTTGAGATGATGAGGAAAGCCTAGTCTTCAGAATTCTTGGTTGCTGCCAAGTACAGTGAGATTCTGGGTGTTATTTTAAGGTGTGGGGTGGTTTTTTGGGGGGCATTTTATGTTATGACATGCTTTACTGTCTGAGAATGAGACTGGCCAGTAAGGCTGAGAGTTAATGTCCTAATTTATATTTTCATGGAGCAAGGGATACATTTTTCTTTGGGAGAACATGTCAGTTGACTGTAAAAAGGATTATATTTCAAGATAACATAAGAATAATGTGAAATCTGAGGCTGAAATTCACAGTTGGAAAAACTAGGGGATCAGGGAAATGCAAAGAATAGAGAGCCCATGAACAGCCTTTTGAAAGGAGACCCTGGAAGAATGGATTGTCCTAACTCTGAAACCTAATAATCATTGTGAAGTCTTACTATTTCAGAAGAACCAGGGAATAGCCACATATCTTTGCTTTTTCTCAGGCTCCTGGGTTTAAAGATGATCAGGACCTCAGACATTTTTAGTCATTCATTCAATTCATTTATTCATTCATTCAACAAGCCTTTATTGAGTACCTATGCTCTGTGAACTATTCAAAAGAACTCAGAGGAAATTAAGCTTCTTTTCTCTCATTTTATAATAAATATTCAAGAGAGGAAATTGAGAAAAATGAAAAAAGGAATTGTTCAAGGTTATGTAGCTGGCCAATATTAGACACAAGACCAGGCGTCCTGATTTGATCTTAATAGACTTGTGGGAGTTCTTAACCTTTCTTATGTCTTATGTCCCCCTTTGATAGTATGGTGGAGCCTATGGACCCCTTCTTAGATAATTGTTTTAAATGCACAAAATAAAATACATAGGACTACAAAGGAAACCAATTATATTTAAATAAAGATACAAATTTTTTCCAATCCAAGTTCAGGGACCCCCTGAAATCTGTCCCAGTACTCCATAGACCCCAAAGTTAAGAACTTCTGCTGTAGATTAATAGAATATTTGAGATATGATGGATGAGAGAGATAATGGGGGGGGAAGAAGGAGAAGGAAGAGGAGGAGGAATACTCAGACAAATTTGCCTACTTCATAATTTCATTCTATAAGGATCACCTGAATTCAAGTTTCATCACCAAATAAGTATGTGGCTTTGAGTAAGTCATTTGACTTCCCTGGATCTCAGTTTCCTTAGATGTAAAACTAACTCCTTCCTTTCATAGGTGAGGCAGTTGATAGGGGAAGTGACTTGCCCTATATTATGCAGCTGTTTATTGATAAAAGTTATTGGACTCAAACCCACATCTTGATCTCCCCCTTCAGTCCAGTGCTCTTTGTTATATAGAAGACTGCCTCAATAAAAACAGGATCATAGAATCTGGAGCAGGAAAGAACAACAGAGGCCATATAATCCAGCCCCCTATTTATAAAGATGGGAAAATTGAAGCCCAAGGAAGCTAATATCACATAAGGAGTAAATGTCAGAGGTGAGTTTCAAATCCACATGCAGTGATTCAAAGCCAGCTCTCTTTCCACTGTACAATGCTGGCTCCAATAACTCAAGAAATGTTTATTAAGTGGTCAGTGCTATGGAGTCCTTCAGGGGTAATAATAATAACAACAACAATATTAATAGCCCTTTCCGTAGCATTTTAAAGTTTGCAAAGTTATCTTGTTAGAGCTTCATAGCAACCTTGTAAGATACTACAGAAAAAAAAAAACAACCAAAAACAAAAACCTGAGGCTGAGGGAAGTTCAATGACTTACTCATGTCCATATAGCAGAGAGAGGCAGGGTTTGAACCCATGTCATTCTGATTCTAGGTTCAGGATTCTGGATCATCTATCCATTCATTCATTTGAATAAATAAGTTATGTGAGTGTCTATCATGCACTGAGCATTATTCTAGACTGTATAGAAAGACACATGGAGGTATAAGACATAATGACTATTGTCAAGGAGTTTGTAATCTAGTAATAGGCTTACAAAATGCTTCACAGACACAATCTCATGTGAGCTTTACCACAACTCTATGGGGAGATGATGCAGATGCCATTATCCCATTTTACAGAGGAAGAAATTGAAGGTCTTTTAGGGTTAATTGACTTCCCCATTGTCATATAAACTAGCAAGTATCAAAGGTAGAATTTGAACCCAAGCATCTCTGACTCCAACCCCAGCATGCTCTCTGCTATACGTAACTATGTCTATATCTCCAGGAACACACAAGTAGAGGATATAAAATTAATACATGTGTCTAGTTAAATATGAAAATTCTTTGATTTTGTTAGCCTAGGGGACTCGTAGTACACAGTAACCTTCTCCATTTGAGGATTTTATAACCCACTTATGTTTTTGTGATAAAGTCTGTGGAATTGCCTGAGGTACATTGAGGTTAAATAACCTGTTCAGGGTCACAAAGATTCATGTCAGAGGTGAGATTTGAACTTATTTCGTCCCAGTATTCTATCCACTACACACTGTATTTGCTTTAGATCAAAGGTGGGGAAACTGTGGCCTTGAGGCCACATGTGGCCCTCTAGGGTCCTCAAGTGAGGCTCCTTGACTGAATCCAAACTTCAAGGTTAAATCCTCTTAATAAAAGGATGTGTTCTGTGAAGTTTGGATTTAGTCAAGGGGCCCCCCTTGAGAACCTAGAGGGCCACATATGGCCTCAAGGCCACAGGTTCCCCGCATCTGCTTTAGATAAATAATGAAGTGAGATGAATTGAATAATGGGAAACAATACAAGAATTATCTATCCTAAGGCAAGGTTACCAATTATGCTACAGATAATAAGTGCTAGTTCAGAGAAGAGAAAAATCTCTGTGTGTTGTCTATGCCCTAATTGATTATTTTCATGTGTACAGATAAAATCTTAGAGGACCAAATTGATAAACATTATGAGAGTGAAGGAGAAGTGAGATAATGTTTGCTTGAAGATAGAAATGATCCAGAAATACAGTATATATTAGACTTCAGCTGAAGGGCAATTTTCTTCATGAAAAGTCTTAGGTTCGGAAACATAGCAAAGTGATCCATTCATTCGCTTAGCCTCCATTCAGCAAGTATATATCCTATTTGCAGATTACTGTACTAGAGAAAATATGGAGATAAGCAAGACCAGTCTAGGTTCTCAAGGCACTTTGGATTATGTGTGTAGAGGTGAAGTAATAGAAATTAAAATATGAAAGGCTTTTAAAAATACAAAGTGTCAGGGGATCAGATACAGGAGAGAGTTTATTCTCTCTGAGCTGAGTTTATTCAAAGACTTCATTGAGGAAATTAGACCTCGAAGAATAGGTCAATAGAAGGAGACAGGGGGTAGGTATTCCAAGCATAGTGTGCAATATGAATAAGGGCCTTCGAATGTGAAACATGCAATTTTCTTGAGGAATCTTGAGAAGTATAGTTTGGCTGTCGGGGTGAATTGGAGCCAGATTGGGGGTATGTGTGTAGGGGTTGGGAGGAGAGAAGTTGACTTTGTTTCCATCAGCTGAGGTCCTAGATGGTAAGAACAGTGGGAGGAGGTATGCAGCCTTCCTAGTACTTGAAAAGAAACTTGTCTTTGATCTGCTGCCATCATAATGTTCAACTCATCTTTCCCATATGTTACATTATGATGATTGCACAGTTGACACAGAGGGCGTCAGTATGTGGAAATGTTTCGGTAAACATGGCATATTTTCTTAATATTTCCTAATAAATAGGAGTGTAGGAAAGTCACATGCATGGGTAGATTTGAAGTTTGGGAATTTAGAAGTCTTCTTCCATGCAGTTTTATTCCTTTGAATAAAAGGACTCCCTGTCACTTTGGAAGCCTGCCAACTTTTTTAGCCTAATCAGGCCCATGCAAGGGAATGGGTCAGGCAGGAAGTTATTGCTTTCTTTCTCTCCCTTCCCTGCCCACCCCCTCCACCTAGGGATGTCACTTAAGAAAGAAAGGTTTTTCTTGGAGCCAGTCACTTGGTAAGCATTCAAATATTAATTGGTAACCATGAGCTACAGTGGGATTGATTTGCTGAGGTCTAACGAATTCTTGCTCAGATTTTCAAGGCCAATCTCCTTATGGTGACAAGATGCAGTTTGTTCTATTCTCTTTTCAGTCAGTTGAGTGATCTGTGACAGAGAGAAGGAGAGAGAGAGAGAGAGAGAGAGAGAGAGTTTAGATCAGTGGGTTTAACAGGAGTTAGAAAAAGGAAATGAGAGGGAGCTTGTTGGTTTAGGGCTTGGGATTGGGTAAAAATATATATTTCTGAAACTCAGATTTTTTTCTAATGCATCAAAAAGAGTCAGGTAAACATATTTGGAAATAGATGTTTTCTAGCTATGCTTAGAGTTCTTTACCCATTCTCTTATTTATTCTTAGTCCAAATGTCCCATTTTGCTCTCCTCTGCCTTACTCTTATTGCCACCAGATAAAGCAAAATAGTATTTCTGTAGCCATGGTCCACTGGTTACAGATGAAATTTAATTAGTATGTCTTTAAAATATACCATAAACTATATTTTTAAAGGGATCCTGACCTGATGATGAAGGCAAGCAACTCTCATCTTGATCATTACTTTCAAATTTTGATCATAAAAGAATTAGCTTTTGAATTAGACCCATGCATAAAATTAAAATACCTATCTTATATGAGGGCCAGACATTTATAAGTTCTTGACTCTAAGGGCCATGAAACACTGGAATATGTTTCTAGGGAAGGATATAAAATCTCATTTTCTGGAAATGTTTAAATATAGAGTAATATTTAAGGATAGAGGTGATCACTTGTCTGCCTAAGGTGTCCTCAGTGTCCCAAAGGCAGGAGTTTGGCTTAGATATATGTAGGCTCCTTGGGAGCAGATGACATAAGCTCTTTGAAGGAGAAGTCTCTTTTGTTTTTGTCTGTATCTCTGGGACCAAACATAGCGCCTTGTGAATAGAAGATACTCAATAAATTTTTATTCAATTGAATGAGCTTTGTACTCTCAAAACCAATAGGTGGCTAGCAAGGTTTTTAATTACCCTCATAGACTGTCTGAAAATGTGTCTGCAACCTTTGCTGAAGGGACAGATTACTTTTTCTACCACTATGTAAGGTCATGTTGAGTTGATGAAATGAAACAACCAACCAACCAACCAAAAAAGCAAACCACAGTAATTCCAGACAATTCCTGTGTATGACACAGAATATGTGATCCTTGAGGTTAAAGGCTCATTCTAAGCAATGATCTATAAATATGGATGAATCTTCAACTTGATCAGTGTTGGCTTTGCTCATGGCATGTATAGTCAAACAGATGAGCAAATATCCAGAGCTATTAGTGAAGCCACATTTTCATCCTTCATATCTTTGTCATTCAGTCATTTTTTCATGACTGAATGACTCTTCATGATCCCATTTGGGCTTTTCTTGGTAAATATACTAGAGTGGTTTTCTAACTTATTTCATAGATGAAGAAGCTAAGGCAAATAGGGTTAAGTGACTTGCCCACGGTCACACAGCTAGAAAGTATCTGAGGTCAGATTTGAACTCAGGTCTTCCCAATTTCAGGCCCAACACTTTATCCACTGCTTCTTGCATTTATTTTTTTTTATATACTTAAATATGTTATATAACTATTTTAACACACTTAAATAAACTAATATACTTAAATATGTAAATGTTTTCTTGCCCAATAGGATGTAAGCTCTTTGAGGGTGTTGCTCTTGACTTTTGTCTTTGTATCTAGGGTGCCTAGCACAATACCTGTCACAAAGCAGACATTTAATATGTTCTTGATGATTGATTGGCTAGATTCCTTTGCTTTGAGATATCTTTCTACCTAAAAGGTAAAGTAGCAGTGGTTTGATAGGGAATCAAGATGTATGTTCCTGGTGACCTTAGAAAGATTGTCATTTCTATTCTGTGATGTGTTGTCAAAAACAGTGTCTGAGTGACACATCCTTGATATATTAATTCAAACTATTGCTTATGTCCTTGTCAATAATAATATTTGGGGGGTTGCCCCTTTCTGGGGCTCCTTTCTATACCAGGGAGAAGTAATTGTGCTCTGACTTAATGATCTCAGTAATTTTTTTTTGTTGTTATTGGAGAAGGGCACACCCAAATCCCGCAATCCAAATGGTCTTTTTCAGTCCCCTTTCAATGAAGTTTGGAATGAAGATGGAACCACTGACAAATTTTCCAAAAGTGAGAAAGGGCTGCCAAAGGCCCAAAGTTGGGTGTCATGCTCAAGTAGCCCAAATGTCCCCAAGAGTAAAGGGTATAGTTCTTTGCTAGCAAACCCTAGAAATTATAAAAGAAATTACTAAAACAAATAAACAAAAAGCAGTAATGAAAAAATATTCTATCTTTAGTTCTTTCAATGGCTTGTTGTAGATAAACAAGCTATCTTGCCAGTGGGAATGCTGAAAATTTTTGTGACAGTGTGTATGTGTGTTTGTGTGTGTGTGTTTAACAGAAAAACACTTCTCTCAGGAATTTTTAGACTTCCCTGGCCATGCTTGGTGAGGATCAAGATGTCCCAGGAGGAACAGATTTAATTAATGAAGGTTATTGGGATGGAAAGGGCATGTTGCCTCAATACTCAGTCAATTTATACATTCACAGTGGAGACCCATTAATATCGGCTGTTACCTAAACTTACTGATCAGAGAACAATTTGCTGGACAGAATGCCACCAATCACAGCTTAAAGGGAAGGGAAAGCAAGTCTGGTCTGGGAAAATTGGGAGTGACATTGCTTAATGCTTATTCACGGAACCATAGAATACCACAGTAGAGATGGACCTGAGAGAGTGTCTTGTCCAATCCCCCTCATTTTGCAGATAGAAGAACAGAGGGGGGAAGTAATTTGCTCAGGGTCACACAGAGAGCTAGTGGATAAGGGGGGTCTGAAACCCAGATTTCTTGCCTCGAAAATGAGTCTTCTTACTACTCTAATAGGCTATTATTTTCTGTATCTTACCTGATAGAAGTGCTGCTGTTACTAGACAAACAATGGAGGTGAGGGGTAAGAAGGGGAATGGATGTGGATTCCACTGTTTATTCCTGCTTGCTGTGGTTGGGGACTTAGGGCAGAAACAAACCCTCTTGATTTCTTCTCTAAAGGTAGTTTGAGCACTGAGTAAATGTTTTCCTATTTTCTTCCCTCAATTAAATTTCATGCTCTTAAACTACTCCTCTCTTTTACCTCTATTCTAACCCTTGACCACTACTATTATTGTGGTAAGATATCATAGAATCATAGATTTAAAGCAAGAAATGACCTTAGAGGCAATTAATCTAACTCCCTCATTTAATGGATGAGGAAATTGAAGCTAAGAGGGGTCAAATGACTTGCCCAGGGACACACAGCTAATAAATATTTGAGACAGGATTTAAACTCAGGTCTTTCTAAGTCTTATGTTCTATCCATTGTGCCATGTAGTTTTCTTTAAATGATGCTGAAATTGGGGATGCCACTGGTAAAAGCTCTGACTTTCTGAATGGTTCAGAAAAAGCTCAGTATATAACACTGAATTCTGTCCTCCACTTTAAACTGTCTATTCAAACCCTTCAATACCTTTGCATCTACTCCAGAGTTAGAATATTAATGGAAAAGTATTACTACTCCTGACTCCTTCATTGACTTTGCTTACCAAAGAAAGATTTGCCTGTGTTCAGTTTTGCTTTTATTTCCAAAAAGTTCTTTTGTAGAAAAAAATAACCTTTTATGGTCCCTGCTGTTGTTGCTGTTTGTCCTTTGTTCTCAAAGAGGACCATGATGTCAGGGAGATGATGCCATGACATGAAAGTGAATTGATTTAAGTGAGGGAGGGCTGTGCAAAGTCACCAGCCTCTTTTTTTCCTCCAGGGCCATCCGGGTGCAGTGGTGAGATATAGATCAGGATCACTGGAGATGGCCCTGGATGCAGTGGGATCATGGTTCCTTGCTACATTGAAAAGAAGTTCTAGTCTGTTTTTTTCTTAAATAGTATTTTTTCCAGTTACACATAAAGACAATTTTTAACATTTGTCTTTTGAGTTCCAAATTTTCTCTCTCCCTTGTCCGCTCCCTACCTAAAATGGTAAGCAATTTGACATAGGTTGTATATGTGCAATAGTGTAAAATGCATTTCCATATTAGTCATATTGTGAAAAAAGAAACAGAACAAAAGAAAAAAAATAAAATGAAAATAGTATGCTTCAATCTGCCTTCAAACTTCATCAGTTCTTTCTTTTTAAAAAAAATTATTTTTAGTTTTTAACATTCACTTCCATAGGATTTTGAGTTTTAAATTTTCTTCCCCTCACATTACTCCCCGTCCCTTCCCCCAAGACAACGTACAATCTGATATAGGCTCTACATTTACATTCATGTTAAGCCTATTTTCCCATTAGTCATGATGTAAAGAACAATGAGAACTAATGGGAGGAACCATAAGAATAAAGCAATAAAACAAAACAACAAAGGAAAAGGAGAGCAAATAGTATGCTTTCATCTGCATTCAGACTCCATATTTCTTTCTCTGGGTGTGGATATCAATTTCCTTAAGCATATATGTAATTCTGAAGTGGGTTTTTTGTTTGTTTACATCTTTAATTTCATCAGTGTGGGGAACTCCCAGTGTGGAAACTTTGGAAACTTCCTCCATTGATGTGGAGAGGCAACTCATATACCTAATAGTCTTTGAGAATTGTCTGGGAATACTGGGGAGGAGAAGTTGTAAGTCATATGCCCATAGCCACATAGGATATTGCTGAGGTAGAAGCAACTCAGTTCCTCCCAGCTCCAAGGTCAACCCTCTATCCATCACTCTATTTTAATTCCAATATGATCTCTTTAATCCTTTTCCTAGGACTCTCCTTAGTTTGTGCACCTGACCTGGAGAGAACAGGCCAAAGATGCTAGGACTTCACCAACTGTTGGCTCTCTTCCTTCTGCTCTTTTCTGCATTGGTCATGCCTTCCCCATTCTGCTGTCATGGTGAAAACATCCAAGTTATTACCTCCTCTTCTGGATTATCCTAGGAGACAGATAAGGCTCAGGTCCTGAAAGCTGCTGCAAGCACCCCTAAGATCTTCATAGGAAAATAGATTTACAACTGGAAGACACCTCAAAGGCCATTTAATCCAACCCCCTCATTTATAGATGAGGAAACTGAGACTCATGGAGAATGAGTGACCTATCCAAAGTCAAACAGCTTATAAGCATAAGAAGCAAGAGTTAGACTCAGGTGTTCTGATTTCAGAGCCAGAGTTCTTTCCAATATACCATAGTTCCTCACACATTCTTATTCTCTTTCCATGCTTTATACAGTATCTCTCTTAGAAGATCAAAATCTGTCTTCCGTATTTCCTACTTTTTTTAGATCTGGTCAGCTGTAGCATTTTTCTATTTTTACCAAGGGTCTAGGGTGAACTTTTCAATCTAGGGCTTATGAACATGTTTAAAAAAGATAGTTAGCTGGTTAGATAGATGGATAGATGGATAGATTTTAATTTAATTTGCTTTCTTTCTACTCTTCATGCATTTAAAAATATTCTTTTGAGATAGAGTCCATAGGCTTCACCAAACTGCCAAACGGTTTGTCTCACACACACACACACACACACACACACAAAAGGTTTATGTCCCCTCCTACAGAGGAAGAAATTTGGATTTACGTTTGCATTAATGATCAATTGTATGATTCTTCAATCTGTCCTTTTTGGGAAAAAAGGGATGCAGGATCCTTATTACAATCAATTGCTCATGTGAAAGTTCTCTTTTGCTTTGAGATCTCCAAAAAGCGTGATGCCTGCCCTGATTGTCCCTATAAAAGGTCCACCTCAGAACAGATAATCATTATTATTCCTGGTTTCAAGCCACATTTCTATGGGGGAACAATCTTTCTCTGCACTGGCAAATTGCAACAGTTGAATTGTGGTAATAATATCTCAAAAATAATCAAATGCAATTGAAACTAAAAGGCACCGATTCAGGCTGGACTTGAGCTATTGTAATGTGTGCATTTAAGTTTAATGCCCTTTATGAGTCCCTGGAAGCTTTGACAGTCTGCCCTCTGCAATCTGGTTCTGTTTTGCAATTTATCCCCTGCATTGGAGAGGGAGGGAAACCACCCAACTCACTTTAATTTGATCATATGAAAACCACACTCAGGCTAAGGTAATGAAGGAAGAGAGATTTATAATCACCTTCATAGCATTCTCACTGGCTGTCACAGATTGGGTTAGTATAAATAAATGCATAAATACCCTTTCTGGGGGCAATTAGGGCATGTCTCAGTTCTTTATTACTTTCCTGAGGGTGGCAAAATGGCTTAGGGTTACTTGCCCAGTTCCATTGGTGCCACTCCTATAGTCTGAATAATTCCCATAGTCTTAGTCTGAGATCACATTTTTTTTCCTCTCCCACAATAAGTGGAGCAAGGCAGGACAAATGGCTGAGTGTTTATTGTAAATGAGATGGCTGCAAGCACATACTATAAATGGCTTAAATGAGAGTTGACACTCAGTCCTCATGACAATTCCTGCCAATAGACTGGGGAGTCAAAATCTCCTTTCCCTTCCTCCTCTGTCTTCATTTGTTTATGCTAGGCAAACAACAAAATCTGTCTATGCTCTCCTTTCCACTTAAAATCCATTGGATCGTTCCAAAACTGGGAGCTTACTGTAGTAACCTATTTTCTAACTGACTATTTTTCTAGCCATCAAAACATATCTAATGCCAGTGTGAGGACACCAGATTGACAACATTGCAAAGTGAAGTTGTCTATTTAGTCTATTTATGCACCATACCACTACTTGTGCTGAGGATGGTCCTGGCTACAGCAATTAAGATCCCATGCCCCACTCTACTAGCACTCAGGCTCTGACACAAGTCACTCTCCAGAGCCCCTGTAGCAGAGTCTTGGCTCAAATAAGAGTTAACCCATTGGGACACATTTATTTTGCTTTGCAAAATCCCTTGATTTTGCCATTTTAGAGAGTGCCTACAGCCTAGACAATCCAATGAGACCTGTATCTCCTATTATCCAAGAAATAACAAGGAGCTGAGACATTAGATAATTAGAATCATGTTTGCAGCTTCACATTAGCAGGAACAAGAGAAGATCCTAGATGTGATTGTCAGAGGAAATTTCTCTTAATGTTGGTGAAAAGTGCTTTTGTTACCATTGCGAAACATGGCCATTGTCAATAGAGAGTCCACCTTAGAGTCAGTAAGATTTAGGTTCAAGTGCCCGTTCTACCTCTAACACATATCATCTGTGTGAAAGGAAAGTCACTTAACCTCTCAGTGCCCTCAAGACACTCTCTAAGACTCTAAGTTGCAAAGCAGACGAAGCAGGCACCAGTCTCCAATGGTAGAATTTCCTCACTGGAGCTCACTGGAGTCTGATCTTAAAAAAAAAAAAAGAAAGAAAGAAAGAAAGAAAGAAAGAAAGAAAGAAAGAAAGAAAAGAGAAGAAAGTGTTATTCCAGGTATTTAGATATTTTTGCTTTTATTGCAAACATATAGTCATAGGACGATGGAAAGCCATTCCCCTCGGACACCTAGAACTTGGGGCAAAGAGTAGAACTATTGCAGTTTCATCATGTGTTGTAGCAGAACCGTCTCAAAGAATTTAGTCAGACCACCTTTAATCTAAGTACAGGCATTTATTGAGATTGATGCCTCTCATGAAGTGGGCTAAGTTCTAAGAGGAACCAGCAACTTTAGTGAAAGCAAGGTGGATTTTTATAGTGTAAAGATGCAATTGCATAACAGAAATTATGACTATTAAAAAGTCAGGAGGTGTTTGTTGAGGGATTAGGTAATACAAGAGGGGTCCCAGCCTCAGTGGAACTACATTTACCACAATGCATATAGAAAAACCCATTTGGGGGGTACGTATGTATGATAATGATATTATAATAAGCCTCTCTACATCATAAGTTCACCTAAAGGACAGCTTTTGCTATTACTTCACAGGTGCCTACTTAGGGAAAGTCCCTTCTATTGTTTTGGGGTGTATACCTTGCTTGGGCATCCTAGTGGTGCTGCTTTCTGACTGGCTGAGTATTGTGGTTCTGTCTGAGACTAGATAGATGTGGTTATGGTTGAGCGCATGGATATACCTGCCATTTCTGTGGGAAATGTGAGGAATGGGTCTGAGGGCAGTGGCTAGCTAGAGGTAATGGCTGAGATCCCATCACATGGACATGCCTGCTGTTTCTGTGAGAAATATGGGTTCATGGACACACCTATTGTTCTAGTGAGAAGTGGGGCATATATGAAGAAGTTAGGATATTGAGTCAGAGAGTGGGGCAGTGGCTAGGTAGGGGCAGTGGGCCGACTGTTCAGTGGGGCCTATAAGGAAGTTATAATATTGGGACTGGGGGCAGTTTTACTAGGATTCCATCAGAACCAGATAACCTGAGTTTGGAAAGACATGACCATTGAGGTCCAGATGGGTCAGTGGTCTCTTTTCTGCAAATGGTTGAGAATTAGAGGCATCCCTCATGTAGGAAATAGGAACTTAGGGTATACTCTAAAAGGTGACATACAGTTTAGAACAAACCAAAAAAAAGACAGAATTCCTATTTGGAGCCACTGGAAGGAGCTAACCTACATACTACAGTGATAATGACATTAGCCATCAAGTTTATATGGTCATGAATGAGGCTAGACTCTGAACTGAATTTTAAGTATAGAATCAGCTTAAACCCACTAATAGATATTCTTTGGCAAACTGAATTGGACAGAGAGTAGTATAGTGCCTGGAATACAGTAAGCACTTAATAAATAATTGGTAAACAGATGAATAGGTCGCAGCTGAGGAGGATAAGATCTTCTAGGTTGAGAGTCATAGATACATTTAGGAGGGATAAAGGAAATGGCAACAGATAAGTCTTAGAATTTTAAGGTATCCAAAGATGGGATTGCCTTACTCGTGAGAGGCTAGGAGTCCAGGATAAGACCCACAGGGTTCTGAGTCAGTTACTGAGTAGAAATATAGCCCACTCTATGGCCAAAGACATATCCTGGGGACTTAAACTAGAGAAATAGTAAAGGATTGTCTAAAAGAAACTTAGAATCACATCAGATCTTGCATTGGTGTCAATCTAATGATACTTTGCTAAGATAAGAAACTTGGTCTATGTTACAATCTGTGTGTGCTCAAGGCATAAGAATGGGAACAGTGTTCTACAAACTATGCCATCCAAGGCAATCTGTTACTAGACAATAGTAACAGGATAAAAGAATATCTGTTCCGTAAACTTATCTATTTCTATTCTATTATAAATTATGTAGTTCTCAATTTTTTCTTCCCTCCCTTAGATTCTTAATTAAGTTTGATTTTTTTGAGGGGGGGAGCCCAACAAACTCTAAGCTAAACTAATAAAATAAAAGGTTTATCTTCATTAGGCCAAAAAAAAATTAGAGGGATCAGATTGGCCCTTGAGGTTAGCCTAGTGGGTATAGAGTCTGTCCTCAGTCCCTTGTAAAGAGCTAGAAAAGTGAAATTTCAGGATAGTGTCATATACCTGGGGTTTGTCCTCAGATGAGGCTAGTTGAGTATCATTGCTTTGAATTAGAATAGAAAGTGGAATACAAATTTTTCAGCTTGAGAGACTTTTTATAAATGTCACAAACAAATGCAGAAAAGCAGAAATATCGAACACATCTTTTTGGATCATAATACAATAACTATATTCTATAAAAGGCTGCTAAAGAAAGGTTTAATTTAAGACTAAATAATTTAGTCTTTTAAAAATAAATTTTGTTGATTTTTTAAAATTTTTTACATCACTGAAATTTCTCCTTGCATTCCTCCTTCTACCTCTTCCAGAGACCTAGCTTTCCCATAAAATAAATATTTTTAAAGCAGGAAAAAAAAGCAGTAAAACCGGACAATATTTTAGAAAAAAGTCTGAAAATATATTTAACATTCCCCATCTTTGGTACCTCTCCCTTGCTAAACAATGAGGTAAAGGTATCTTCTCATATGTCTAATTTAGAGTCATGTCTGTTATTTATAGCTTTGCAACATTCACTTTTAAATTTTTATGGATGTTCTTTCCATTTAAATTGTTGAAGTCATTGTTAAATTGCTTTCATGGCTCTGCTTACTTCAATCTGAATTAGTTCATGAAGATTTTTCCATTTTTTTCCTGCTGTATCACATTTATCCTTTCTGAAGCACAATAATATTCCATTACATTGATGTACCATAATTTGTTTAGCTATTCCCCAATTGATGGAGTCTACTTTCTTTCCAATTCTTTGCTAGCACAAGAAGTACTACTATAAAATTTTTGGTGTATATGGGAACTTTATTCTTATCAAGGGGGCATCTAGGTGCCACTGTGGATAGAGTAATGGACCTGGAATAAGGGAGATTCATCTTCCTGAGTTCAAATCTGTCCTCAGACAGTTCTTAGCTGTGTGACCCTAAACAACCCACTTAACCCTATTTGCCTCAGTTTCCTCATCTGTAAAATGACAAACTACTCCAGTAGCTTTGCCAAAAAACAAACAAACAAAAAACAAATAGGCTCATAAAAAGTCAGACACAACTGAAAAAAGACTGAACAATAATTCTCTTTGGAGTATAAGCCTAGGCATGGAATATAAGCCTAGGCACGGAATCTCTAGGTCATAGGATATGGACATTTTAATAACTTTTTTTCATAATTCCAAATTAAATACCAATTCAAAGTTCAACAAACAATGAACTGGTTTACAAATCTTTCCATAATCCCTCCCACAATGACTACTCCTATCTTTTATCATCTTTGCCAATTTGCAGGGAGTGAAGTGAAATCTCAGAGTCGTTTCAATTTATATTTCTCTTATTATTAGAGATTTGAGCATTCTTTTCCTATGGTTGTTAACAGTTTGTAATTCTCCTTCAGAGAAGTCTTTGTTCATATCTTTTGACCACTAATACAACATTATTTTAAAGAATTAGTGGGTCAAAGAACAAATTGAAAAAACAATAGATAATTTAAGGTAATCACAACAATGACACAGATAGCAAAATTTTGGGGGTGCAGCCAAAGTAATTTGTAACACTAGTAACTTGTAACACTAGTAAATACTTACTAGTAAATATTTACTAGTAAAGTAAATAAACACTAAACATGTTTATCAACGAAAGAGTAAAAGAGCAGATTACTGAATTGGAGAGTCATCTAAGAAATTAGAAATTGTAAAACCCCTATTTTGATACCAAATGTTACTCTTGAATATCAAAGAAAAGACAAGCATTTAAGAAAATATTGAATTAATAAAACTAAGAGCTTTCAAAAATAGATCAATCATTTGCTAATTCCATTTTTAAAAAGAAAGAGGAAAATTAATTATTAATATCAAAATTGAAAAAGGCAAATTCAGAACAAACAAAAAAGAAATAAGATATTAAAATTATTTTGTCAAATTATCTACCTACAAAGTCAATAATAAAAATGAAATGGATGAATATTTACAAAATATAAAATGACTAGAAGAATGGAACAAGAAGTAGATAATTTAAATAAACTTGCCTCAGAAAAAGAAATTAATTTAGAGCACTTTTTCATATGACCATAGATGGCTTTAATTTCTTCATCTGAGAACTGCCTGTTTATATCCTTTGACCATTTATCAATCGGGGAATGACTAGTATTCTTATAAATTTGACTTAATTCTCTATATATTTTAGAAATGAGGCCCTTATCAGAGACACTGGTTGTAAAAAATTCTTTCCCAGTTTTCTACTTCCCTCCTAATCTTGGTTGCATTGGCTTTTGTTTGTGCAAAAACTTTTCAATTTAATGTAATCAAAATTATCCATTTTGCATTTCATAATGTTCTCTATCTCCTGTTTGGTCATGAATTCTTCTGATCTCCATAAATCTGACAGGTAAACTATTCCTTGCTCTCCCAGTTTGATTACAGTATGAGCCTTTTTATCTAAATCATAAAGCCATTTTGACTTTATTTTGGCATATGGTGTGAGATTTTGGTCTATGCCTAGTTTCTGCCATACTCTTTTCCAGTCTTCCCAGCAGTTTTTGTCAAATGGTGAGTTCTTATCCCCAAAGCTTGGGTCTTTGGGTTTATCAAATAGTGAATTGCTATAGTCATTGCCTGCTGTGTCTTGCATACCTAACCTAATCCATTGATCCACTACTCTATTTCTTAGCCAGTACCAAGTAGTTTTGATGATTGCTGCTTTATAATACAATTTAAGATATGGAATGGCTAGGCCACCTTCCCCTGCATTTCTTTTCATTAGTTCCCTTGATATTCTGGACCTTTTGTTATTCCAAATGAATCTTGTTATTATTTTTTCTAGCTCTCTAAAATAATTTTTTTGGTAGTTTGATTGGTATGGCCCTTATTAAGTAAATTAGCTTAGGTAGAATTGTCATTTTTATTATATTAGCTCGGCCTACCTGTGAGCAACGGATGTTTTTCCCATTATTTAGATCTGACTGTATTTGTGCGAAAAGTGTTTTGTAATTATGTTTATATAGTTCCTGGGTTTGTTTTGGTAAGTAGACTCCTAAATATTTTATAATGTCTACAGTAACTTTAAATGGAATTTTTCTTTCTATCTCTTGCTGTTGGGCATTGTTGGTAATATATAGAAATGCCAATGATTTATGTGGGTTTATTTTATAACCTGCAAATTTGCTAAAGTTGTTTATTATTTCAAGTAGCTTTTTACTTGATTCTTTAGGATTCTCTGAGTATATCATCATATCATCTGCAAAGAGTGATAGCTTTGTTTCTTCTTTGCCTCTCCTAATACCTTCAATTTCTTAGAAAAAGAAATTAAACAAACCATATATATGCTCCCAAAGGAGACTTGGGATTAGGATAATTTGTGAATGAAAACTATCAAGCATACAAAGAATAACTAGTTCAAATATTATGTAAACTGAAAAAAAATATGAAAAGAAGAAGTCTTACCAAAGTCCTTCTTTGATTTTGATACCTAAACCAGGGAGGGTCAAAATAGAGAAATTAAAGTATAGACCAATATACCTAGTGGATTTTGAAACAAACATTTATTCACTATGAACAGGTTGGATTTATGCCAGCAAAGAAGGGTTTGTTCAGTATTGGTAACATTTTCAACATATTACTAACTATAACAAGAAAATCACATAATTATATCATAGGTATAAATTTATTTTTATAAGATGCAGCAGTCATTCCTTTTGAAAACACTAGAAAAGAGAAATAAACCAACCTTTACTTAAAATGATAAGTATTATCTATTTATGATCAAGAGCTTTGTGACACTGGGCAAGTCACTTTATATTTAAAGCCTCAGTTTCCTCATCTGTAAAATAGAGAAAACAATGCTTCCACTGCCTACCTTATAGAATTTACAAGAATCAAATGAAATAATGTAATACAATTCATAAAACTTACTGCATTTCACAAATGCAAACTGCTAGTGTAATTGATAACTCAAGACTTTGAATCTGTGATTTCGTCAGTATGGCTACCCTTTCCATATTAATAGATTATCTTCCTGAATGCAGTCAACTTCAATAAAAAAAATTAGGTAGTCATGCACAAGGCCCTGTGCTAGGTGTTATGCTGTTGATAAAAATAATTAAAACAAAAGAGCTTCTGCCTTCAAGCAGCTTACATTTCATTGGAGATGATATATTAGTCAATCAACAAACTATTAAGCCTCTACTATATTATGGGCTTGTGCTAAACACTGAGGATATAAAGACATAAGAGAAATGGTCACTGGCCTCAAGGAGCTTATATTCTATCTGGGAAAGATGGGCAGCATATAAATGTATAGGTATAAATACAAAACAAAATAAATACAAGAAAGTTATGTTCTGATATAGACCACAGATCTTTGCCAATGTTATCTGATTTTAAGGTCTGAAATTACCACCTGCATCCCCCAAATTAGTGAATGAAAAAGCATTGAGGTATTTACTATGTGCCAGCAGCCTCTGTGCTAAAAGCACTGAGGATACAAATACAAAAATTAGACAGTTCCTGACCTCAAGGGGCTTTCATCTGAATAGGGATATTTGACATATGTGTATATGGGAGTAATGTCCAGGGAAGGAACTTTGTGGAGTCCCAAGACTGGTAAAGTTTATCCATAAGAGAGTAAGTTGAAAATGTCCTTTCTATTATCATAGGTTTGATTAGATTATTGAATTGAGAGCAAATAAGTCCGGCAGGGGTCAGATCCCAAGATCGCTATTATGGCCAATGTGAGGCATCATTTGACTCGGTGATCTTGGGCTAGCTGGATATAGTGAAGTAGTTAAGTTTTTTTTTTTTAATCACTGTTCACTAGTCATGACTTTCTTGCCTTAAGATGGTAGCTTCAAACCTGAATATATTACCTTCCCCAAGAATTAGGGAAATTTTTTCTGGGGGGTCATATCTAAAGGTGCTGGTCCAAGTGAGACAAATCACCAAATGTTGGCAGGGCATGTGGCAAGATGGCCACAATAGATGGCTAGATGAAAAGTTCAATTTGTTTAAAATTTGTTTTAAAATATAGATATACCTAGTATGGGTAGGGCCCTCAGTAGTTCACACATTAGAGTGAATTGCTTTCTTATACAGGTTGAGGGAACAAGAATTTTGATTGGATTGGAGATCACTGACTGCTGTATCACTAACTATTGGATTGAAGGCTTCAGTGTTTCATAATAAAGTATCAACTTCCACTTTCTCTCATTCTCTTTCACATGCATTTCTTCTGCCTCAGGAATAATGAAAAACATTTGACATTAAAAGAGTTACTGAAGCCTTGGATGGAGCCCAGTTTGTAGGAGGTGATCACCTGGGCAGGCTCTCCTATTATCCACTATCTGAGAACCTTTAAAGGAAGATTCCTTCTCTTTTTAGAGTGGTCTGATGTAATTTAGAGCATATTTCACAGTGCTATCTCCTCCATTCTTGATAATAATGAGGCCAGTTTGGGGGCTGGAACCCTTCCAAGTTCCCTAATGGGAACACTTCAAAGTAGGAAAGAGG
The DNA here is from genome assembly GCF_900497805.2 of Vombatus ursinus. Classification (NCBI taxonomy): domain Eukaryota; kingdom Metazoa; phylum Chordata; class Mammalia; order Diprotodontia; family Vombatidae; genus Vombatus; species Vombatus ursinus. The sequence continues at coordinate 12,872,302 of NW_020948983.1, forward strand.
AGGGAGTCCTTTCTTCTGCTTTTATGCCGCCAGCCTTCATTTGTCCTGATGGCTTTACCACCAATATCCTGGGCCTCATCAGAAGATTCTAATCTAAAATGGGGGACTTTGAAGCTATCAGGATGACTTTAAATTCAAAAAACTCTTAGATACAGGGTGTAGTGGTGGAGCCATCAAGAACAATGAAGACTGACAGCTTAATTTCTCTAAATACTATCAGAAAACTAGCTTCAGCCACAATGGCTCTTGAACATGCTTAGGTTGTGGGTAACAGAGCTTCTTATTATTAGAGAAATCTAATCCTTTTTTTCTTAAGGAAACAAAAATAACCATAAGATTTTACACAAACGCCCCTGTGATTTGAAGGCCTTTTTTCTTTGGGTAAGGACTTTTTTATAGGCTACATAGGCTACAGCTCTGTGATTACCGTACTGTTTCCTGAAATGAAAGCTCAACATTACCTGCGACTTCAAGTGGTGCTGTGTTCAGTCACTCCCACTGCAAATCCCTATATTGAATGATGACCGAAACTGACACCTAAGTCATGGTGCATACATTTAACATGCTTGGAACAACTCCGTCAAGAACTTTCTTATTTGAGACTTCATCAAATGCATCCAATTGAGTAAGATGAAGTACAATTACACAGGCAAAGTATTAAAACAACAACAACAACAACAACAACAGCAACAACAACCCTATTTTAAGTTCCATATAAGTGAGTGGAATTTTTCCTGGAAATGGATTTGTTTGGGTAAGGTGGGGTTGTCAGTCCTAGAGAGGGTAGAGAAAACTGGTCTATCCACATGAATTCTATTGAATTGTGTTTATAGGCATTGAGGAGAGTGGGGGCTATCGAAGATATGAAAGATAAAGCTCATACCTACAAGTAGCTGAGAATCTGTCACCGATTTTTAGTTAATATATCATAACTTTAAAAATTAATTGAGTGATATCTTTCAAAGTAGAAGACTGAGAGTATGCACTTACTTAATTTTTTAGTACTTTATTTATGACTTTATTTTTATACTTTTGAAGCACCAGTCCTTCTTTCACTCATTCGAACCTTACCATTTGACAAAGCAAAATCATTAAGCAAAAATTTAATACAGTCACCAAATCTGACAATGTATATAATATTCTGCCCTAGTATTTTCTCTGTACCCCAAAAAAGAGATTATATTTCATTATCTGTTTTCTAAGAAATTCAACTTCCTTTTATAGATTTTTTCATTTACATTTGTTATGTGATGTTATAATGGTTTTGTGCAATTCTTTTGAACCAACTGATGCAAACCTTCCCATGTTTCTATTTATTCTTCATCTAGTATGAGGAACTGCAGCTGGGTCTGAGTCAGAAGCACTCTGCCCACTTCCTTGTCCCTAAGGAGATCCTTTGCTCTGGATCTACTCATGCATGTACAAGATTGACTTCAGTTCTTCTGAAGGCTGTACTCTAAATGGGAGGGTTAGGGGTACAAGAGAGGGTTAGGCTCCTTTTTCTTATATACTTTGTTTCATTAAATTCATATTCCTGGTGCCCCAGGGGCAAAATATTTAAAGGTTTGGTTTTGGGTCATATCTTGAGCCTCACCAAAAGGGAAAAAAGTAGAAAGGTATTCATTGTACAGTATGAATCAAGGATGGGAGAGGGGAAGGGAAGGGAAGCATCTACTACATACCAGATAATTATTATCTCATTTGATCCTCACAACAACCTTGTGAGATAGGTGCTATCATAACCCCTATTTTATAGCTGAGGAAATTAAGGCAAACAGAGATCAGGTGACTCTCAGGATCACATAGCTAGTAAGCCAGTAAGGTCTTTCTGGCTCTGAGGTCAGAACTTTAGCCACTGTAGCACCAGTTGCCTCAACCAGTATTTGTTTCCTACACAGAAAAGAAATACTAAGTCACAAAAGATTCATATTTCTCATTGACTGAAAGACTTAAAACAGGATTCAGTAACTAATGAGCATTGCCTTTTCATCTCCAAGCACCAAGACCCTTCCACACTGAGTCAGGGCCACATGCTTGGCTAGAAGCACAAAGGTCAATCAAAAACGTTTTTAATTTTAGATTTTTGAAATTGTATTTTTTATATTTTATGATCTTTATCTTTGGCTTAGTTAGGAATTACCACCCTAATCAAAATTATGAACAGTGCCTGAACTTGTTCTCTTCTGAGTTGTAATGTAGCTTTTTATATGTGTGTTATCCCCTTTGAGCTTATTATGACTTAAGTGAGATACTGGCCTAAACCAGCTATAATTTTTATCAAACTTCTTTCCAGTTTTCCCCAAAAAATTAAAAAAAAAATAAGTTTTCCATGAGGAATTGATTTTTGGGAGTGTTTCAAACCCTAGTCTACTCTTTTTAAATGCTCCTATTTCTTCTTTATCTAATCCAGAGTACACTGATCTATATTTCTGTTGTTTTTTTAACTACTTGAAAATAGTGCTTTATAATGAAGTTTGAAGTGTGGTAGCACTGTGTCCTCTCTATTCATACTTTTACCCTTGAGATTTTAGAATATTTTTATTTTAAATTACTATAATAATAGCTAAATTATTAAATTCTTCTAATTAGTTCTAAAAGTGTAGCCCCTAAACAATTTGATTGGTATCATACTAAATCTATACATGAATTTAGATGACATTGTCATGTTCATCATATTGTCATGGCCCAATTCTGAGTAGTGGCTAACCTTCCAACAATTTTCTTCCTTTATTTCTCAAAAGAATGTTTGATGTTATATTTATAAAAATCTTGTTTATATCCTAGAGACTAATTCCTAGGTATTTCATATATTCTGTAGTTATTTTATTTTAATATGTTTTTATTTATCTCATTAAATATTTCATAATTACATGTAAAGAATTTTTGGTATTAACATTTTTATTTAAAGTTTTGAGTTCCAAACTCTATCCCTCCTTCTGCTCCCTCTCCCTGAGATGGCAAGCAATCAAATATAGGTTAAACATATGCAATTATGCAAAACATTTTCATATTAGTCATTTTATACAAGAAGACTTGAATAAAAGAAAAAAATGAAAGAAAGAAACTGAAAAAAAGTATACTTCAGTCTGTATTCAAACAATATCAGTTCTTTCTCTGGAGGCAGATAGTATGCTTCATCATTAGTCCTTTGGAATTGTCTCGGATCACTGTATTGCTGAGAAGAGCTAAGTCATTCATGGTTTTTCATCAAGTAATATTGCTGTTAATATGTACAATGTTCTCCTGCTTCTCTTCACTTCGCTATTCATCAGTTCATGTAAGTCTTTGCAGGTTTTTCTGAAATCATTCTGCTTGTCATTTCTTACAGCACAGTAATATTCATTACAATTATATACCACAGATTATTTAGCCATTCCCCAAGTAATGGGCATCCCTTCGATTTTCAATTCTTAGCCACCACAAAAAGAGCTGCTTTACATATTTTTTTGGTAGAAGTTGATCCTTTTCCCTTTTTTAAAATGTCTTTGATATATAGACCTAGCAGTGGTATTGCTTGATAAAAGGGTATGCACAGTTTTATAGCCCTTTGGGCATAGTTCAAATTCCTCTCCTGAAGCATCGTCTCAGTTCACAGCTCTACCAACAGTGCATTAGTATTCCAGTTTTCCCATATTCCCTCCAATATCCAACATTTTCCTTTTTTGTCACATTAGCCACTTTGGTAGATGTGACATGGTACCTCAGAGTTGTTTTAATTTGCATTTCTGTCATCAATAGTGATTTAAAGCATTTTTTCATATATAGCTTTAATTTATTCAGCTGAAAATTGCCTATTCATATTCTTTGACCATTTATCAATTGGGGAATGATGTGTATTCTTATAAATTTGACTCAGTCCTCTATATATTTGAGAAATGAGACCTTTCTCAGAGTTATTTGTTGCAAAAAATGTTTTCCCCAGTTTTCTGCTTTCTTTATAATTTTGGTTGAATTGGTTATGTTTGTGTGAAAACTTTTTAATTTTATATAATCAAAATTATCTCTTTTATATTTCATAATGTTCTCTATATCTTCTTTGGTCCTAAATTATTACCTTATCCATAAATCTGACAGATAAACCATTCCATGCTTTCTTAATTTGCTTATGACATCACCCTTTCTGTGTAAATCATATACCCATTTTGACCTTATCTTCGTATATGGTGTGAGATGTTGATTTATACCTAGTTTCTGCCTTACTGTTTTCCAGTTTCCCAGCAGTTTTCATCAAATAATCGGTTTTTTATCCCAAATGCTTCAATCTTTGGGTTTATCATATACCAGATTACTGTGGTCATTTACTACAATATAATTTGTACCTAATCTGATATTCCACTGATACACCACTCTATTTCTTGGCCAGTACCAGATTGTATTTGATAATTACCACTTTATAATACAGTTTGAGCTCTGGTATGACCAGACCAACTTCTTTCAAATGGTTTTTCATTGATTCTTTTGATATCCTTGAGATTTTGTTCTTCCAGATGAATTTTTTTATTTTTTTTCTAGCTCTATAAAATAATTTTTGATAGTTTGATTGGTATGGCATTGAATAAGAATCGTCATTTTATTATATTGGCTCGGCCTACCCATGAGCAATTAATATTTTTTTCCAATTGTTTAGATCTGACTTTATTTGTGTGAAAAGGGTTTTATAATTGTGTTCATATAGTTCCTGGGTTTGTTTTGGCAGGTGGACACCCAAGTATTTTATATTGTCATCAGTTATTTTAAATGAAGTTTCTCTTTCTGTCTCTTGCTACTGGACTTTGTTGGAAATGTATAGAAATGCTGATTATTTATGTGGGTTTATTTTGTATCCTGCAACTTTGCTTAAGTTGTCAATAATTTCAAGTAATTTTTTAGTTGATTCTCTAGGATTTTCTAACTATAACATCATATCATCTGCAGAGAATGATAGTTTTGCTTCCTCATTGCCTATTCTAATTCCTCTCTTTTTCTTCTCTTATTGCTATAGCTAACATTTCTAGTGCAATATTTAATAGAAGTGGTAATAGGCATCTTTGATTCACCCTTGTTTATTATGGGAAGGCTTCTAGCTTAGCCCTATTACAGATAATACAAATGATGGTTTTAGATAAATATTACTTATCATTTTAAGGTAAGCTCCATTTATTCCTATGCTTTCTAGTGTTTTTAATAGGAATGGGTACTGTATTTTGTCAAAGGCTTTTTCTGCATCTATTGAAATAGTCATATGATTTCTGTTAGTTTTGTTATTGATGTGGTCAATTATGCTGATAGTTTTCCTAATATTGAACCATCTCTGCATTCCTGGTATAAATCCCACCTGGCCATAGTGTATGATCTCTGTGATATGTTGCTGTAATCTCTTTGCTAGTGTTTTGTTTGAAATTTTTTTGCATCAATATTCATTAGGGAAATTAGTTTATAATTTTCTTTCTCTGTTTTGGCTCTTCATGGTTTAGGTATCAGCACCACATTTGCATCATAAAAGGAATTTGGTAGGACTCATATTTCAACTATTTCTCTAAATAGTTTATATAGTATTGGGATTAATTCTTTTTTAAATGTTTGGTACTATTTACTTGTGAATCCATCTAGTACTGAGGTTGTTATCTTAGGAAGTTCATTGATGGCTTGTTCAATTTCTTTTTACTAAGATTGGGTTATTTAAATATTTTATTTCTTCTTCTGTTAATCTGGGTAATTTATATTTTTGTAGATATTCATCCATTTCATTTAGATTGTCAAATTTATTGGCATATAATCAGATAAAATAGCTCCTAACAATTGTTTTAATTTCCTCTATATTGGTGGTGAATTCACTCCTTTCATTTATGATACTAGTAATTTGGTTTTCTTCTTTCCTTTTTTAAATCAAATTAACCAATGGTTTATCTATTTTATTGTTTTCCCACCATAAAACCAGCTTCCAGTTTTATTAGTTCAAGGGCTTTCTTACTTTCAATCTCTCCTTTGGTTTTCAGTATTTCCAATTTGGTATATAATTGGGAATTTTTAATTTGTTTTTTTCTAGTTTTTTTTAGTTGCATGCTCAATTCACTGATCTGTTTTTCTCTATTTTATTCATGTAAGCAATTAGAGATATAATTTTCACCCTAAGTATCACTTTGGCTGCATCCCATACATTTTGGTAGGTTGTCTCATTGTTGTAATTTTCTTTAGTGAAATTATTAATTGTTTCTATGATTTGTTCTTTGACCCATTTATTTTTTAGGATTAGATTATTTAATCTCCAATTAATTTTAATCTCTCTTTCCATTGTCCATTATTAATGTATTTTTTTATTGCATTATGATCTGAAAGGGATGCATTTACTATTTCTGCTTTTCTGCATTTGGTTGTAAGGTTTTTATGTCCTAATGCATGTTCAATTTTTGTGTAGGCACCATGTATTACTGAGAAAAAAGTATATTCATTTCTATTGCCATTCAGTTTTCTCCTGTCATATCTAACTTTTTCAGAATTTTATTCACCGTTCTTTCTTGTTTATTTTTGGTTAGATTTATCTAGTTCTGAGAGGGGAAAGTTAAGGTCCCCCACTGGTACAGTTTTATTATCTATTTCCTCCTGTAACTCATTCAACTTCTTCAAAAATTTAGATGCTATACCATTTGGTGCATATGTTTAATATTGATATGGCTCCATTGTTTATGGTACCTTTGAGCAAGATATAGTTTGCTTCCTTACCTCTTTTAATTTGATTTAATTTTTCTATTGTTTTGTCTAAGATCATGCTTGCTACCCCAGCTTTCTTTGCTTCAACTGAAGCATAATAAATTCTGCTCCATCCCCTTACCTTTACCTTGTGTGTATCTCTCCAATTGATGAGCATTCCCTCAATTTCCAATACTTTTCCACCACAAAAAAGCTAGCCTTCAGTCCTTTAAAGTGGAAGCCTAACTAAATCTTGTGTGATCCTGACTGTGGTTCTACAATATGTAAATTGTTTCTTTCTGGCTGCTTGAAGTATCTTCTCTTTGACCTGGAAACTCTGGAATTTGGCCATAACATTCTTTGGGAGTTTTAATTTTGTGATCTCTTTCAGAAGGTGATCAGTAAAGTTTTTTCAATTTCAATTTTGCTGTCTGGATCTAAGATATCAGGGCAGTTTTCCTTGATAATTTTTAAAATTATAATATCTAGGATCTTTCTTTGATCACACCTTTAAGGAAGTCCAGTAACTCTTAAATTATCTTTTCTTGATATATTTTCCAGGTCATTTTTTAGATGAGATACTTCATATTTCCTCCTGTTTTTTTCATTCTTTTGACTTTGTTTTATTTTTTATATCTCATGGAGTCATTAGCTTCCACTTGCCCAATTCTAACTTTTAAATAATGATTTTTCTTCAGTGAAATTTTGTACCTCCTTTTCCATTTGGCCTATTCTGCTTTTTAAGGAGTTCTTTTATTCAGGAAATTCTTGTTCCTCTTTTACCATTAGGACAATTCTGTTTATTAAGGCATTATTTTCTCCAATTTTTTGTGCCTCTTTTACAAAGCTATTAATTCTCTTTTCATAATTTTCTTGCATCCCTCTCATGTCTTTTCCCATTTTTCTCTCTGTCATTCATATTTCTTTCTTTAACTCATCTAGGAATTCTTTTTGGCCTTGAGTCCTGGTCTTCCTTGTCATCAAAATAGCTTTTTATAGTCAAATTCTTTTTTTTGTTATTGTTTGCTTATTTTTCCAGACTATTTCTTGACTTTGAACTTCATGATAAAGTTGGGTTCTGCTCACCTTAGGGTGGAGAGGTGTTGTCCCAAGCTTCTGACTTTTTCTGTGCTGCTGTTTTTAGAGCTAGTTCTAAGGGTCAGCAAGTTTTTGGTGCTTCCAAGATGGTGTGGTTTGGGGATAGTTGTGGTCAGTGATCTCCTGGTCTGTGCTTTGGTATTTATCCATGAAGGGTTTCTGGTTGCCTGTAACCACAAGTTCTAGTGTGCCAGTTTTACCAGCATATAATTGGGCAAAATAGCTCCTAATAATGGCTTTAATTTCACCTTTATTGGTGGTACATTCACTCTTTTCATTTTTGATATTTGCAATTTCACTGTCACCTTTTTTTTTAAATCAAATTAAACAGTGTTTTATATATGTTACTTTTATTTTATAGGACCAGCTCCTAGTTTTGTTAATTAGTTCAACTGTTCTTTATTTTCTTTTTATTAAACTTTCCTTTTGTTTTCAAGATCTCCATTTTGTTTTTTAATTGGAATATTTAATTTGTTCTTTTTCCAATTTTTTTAGTTGCATGCCCAATTTATTGATCTGCTCCTTCTCTCTTTCACTGATGTACACACTTAAAGGTATATGTTTTCCCCTAAGTAATGCTTTGTCTGAATCTCACAAATGTTGGAATGCTGTCTCATTGTGGTCATGAAATTATTGATGTGTTTCTTTGATTTGTTCTTTGATTCATTCATTCTTTAGGTTAGATTATTTAGGTTGCAGTAAATCTTTAATCTTTGATTCCATAGCTGGTCTGAAAAGGGTGCATTTAATATTTCTGCTTTTTTGCATTTGGTTGTGATATTTTATGCCTAATCTCCAGTCAATTTTTGTGAAGGTCCCATGTACGGCTGAGAAAAAGGTATAATCCTTTCTATTCCCATTCAATTTTCCTCAGAGGTCTATCATGTGTAACTTTTCTAAGATTCTATTCATCTCCTTAACTTATTTCTTACTTATTTCATGGTTAGATTCATCTAACTCTGAGAGGGGAAATTAGAGGGCCCCACTGGTATAGTTTTGCTGTTTGTATCCTCCTATAATTCATTTAGATTTTCTTCTACAAATGTAGATGCTATGCCACTTAATACATATATGTTTAATATAGTTATTAGTTCATTGTCAATGATATCTTTTAGCAAGATGTATTTTCCTTACTTATCTCTTTTAATTAGGTCTATCTTTGCTTTCCCTTTATCTGAGATCATGATTGCTATCCCTAACTTTTTTTTCCTTTAACTGAAGCATAATAGATCCTGCTCTAGCCCCTTATTTTAACTCTGTGTGTGTCTCTGTTTTAAGAGGGTTTCTTGCAAACAATATATTGTTGAATTCTGGTTTCTAATCCATTCAGCCCTTCACTTCAGTTTTATGGGTAAATTCATCCCATTTACACTCACAGTTATGATTACTAATTGCACATTTTCCTATATCTTATTTTCCTCTCTTTATCCTTCTTTCTTTTTTATCCAGTTCCTCCTCTAATGTCTTTTGCTTCTCACCACTGCCTTCTTTTATCTTCCCTCCCTTTTATCATTCCTCTTTTCTCTTTTCTTCTTCCCCTCCTACTTTCCTATTGGATAAGATAAATGTGTATACCCATTTGAATGTGTATCCATATTTTCCCCTCTTTGAGCCAACTTAGATGAGAGTGAGTTTCAATCATTGTCTCCCCACTCTCCTTTCCACTGTAAAAGTTCTTCCATATGCTTCTCTTTTATGTGAGATAAGTTTCTCCATTATTCCTCCCTATTATCCCTTCTCCCAGGGCATCCCTCTTTCTCACTCATCCATTTTTTTTTTACATCATCCCAAAATAATTAGCTCACTCCCATGTCCTCTGCCTATGTAAAATCCTTTTAACCTCTCTAATGATACAAGTCTTAGGAGTTACATGTGTCATCTTCTCATATAGTATTGAAAACAATTTAACTTTATTGAAACTCTTATATTTTCTCCTTAATATTTACCATTTAATGGTTCTTGTGAGTCATGTACTTGAATTTCAAATTTTCTATTCATTTCTGATCTTTTCATCAGGAATGCTTGCAAGTCCTTTATTTAATTAAAAATCCATGTTTTCCCTTGAAGAACTATACTCAGTCTTTCTGAGTAGTTTGTTCTTGGTTGTAATCATACGTCTTTTGCCTTCCAGGGAAGCTCCTAAATCTTTTGTCATCCTAATTGTGTCACTATGATATTTGAATTATTTCTTTCTGGCTGCTTGAAGTATTTTCTCTTTGACTTGGGAACTTTAAAATTTGGCTATAATACTCCTGCAAATTTTCATTTTGGAATCTCTTTTAGGTGGTGATCAGTGGATTCTTTTAATTTCTATTTTACCCTCTTTCTAGGTCATCAGGGCAGTTTTCCTTGATAATTTCTTGAAATATAATGCCTCTGCTCTCTTTGATCATGGCTTTCAGGTAGCCCAGTAATTCTTAAATTATCTCTTCTCAATCTATTTTCCAGGTCAGTTGTTTTCTGATGAGACAATTCACATTTTCTTTTTTTTTCATTATTCTTCTGATTTTATTTTATTATTTTATGATATCTCATGGAACCATTAGCTTCCATTTGCAATTCTAATTATTAATGAATTATTTTCAAAGGTGAATTTTCTGCCTCTTTTTCCATTTGTCCAATTCTGTTTTTTAAAGTGTTGCTTTCTTCAGTACTTTTTGTCTTTCTTTTACCAAGCTATCAATTGTCCTTTCATATTTTTCTTCCTTTGCTGTTATTTCATTATTCAATTTTCCTCTACCACTCTTATTTGATTTTTAAAAACCACATTTAGCTCTTCCAGGAGTTCTTGTTGGACTTGGGTCCATTTACTTGTTTTCCCTTTGAGGCTTTGCTTGTAGGTGTTTCAAGATCATTGTCTTCTTTGAGTTTTGTCTCTATATTTCCTATTACCATAGTACCTTTTTATAGTTAGGTTCTTTTTTATTGTTTGCTCATTTTCCCAGACTATTTTTTGACTTTGAACTTTATGTTAAAATTGGGCTCTGTTTCTGACAGGGGAGGGGAGATAAAGGAAGAGGTACTGTCTCAAGCTTCAGGCTTTTTAGCACTGCTGGTTTCAGAGCTAGTTCCAGGAGTTTGGAACTTTTCAGTGCTTCCCAGGTAGTGTGATCTGAAGAAGGGGTGGTCACTGCTCAGGTCCTTACCAAGGGAGGGCCCCTGATCCTTTTGGATTGTAATCAATACTACTTCTCAAGGTTTCTATTCCTTCCATCACCAGAAGTGATATTATTCCTCAGGACCTCTGTTCCTTTAAGACTAGAAGTGATATTGTTCTTCAAAGCTCCTACTTCCTTCTTGACCAAAAATGACCCTCTCTGCCCTTGAACTGTGACCCAGTAGTAAGTATAGGCAATGGATTTGTCAAACAGTATCTGGTCCTGTGTTCAATGCCAGCACAGGGGTCCCCTGTAATCTCTTTCTGACCAATTGTCTGGTCCCCTTACTGTCCCTGGCTTGCAAGTTCCTGAAGCTGCTGTTTTTTTGGTTTTTTGTTTTTTGTTGTTTGTTTGTTTTTTGTTTTATTTAGGCTAGGCAATCAAGGTTAAGTGACTTGCCCAAGGTCACACAGCTAGTTAAGTGTCAAGTGTCTGAGGTCAGATTTGAACTCAGGTCCTCCTGACTCCAAGGCCAGAGCTCCATCTACTGTGCCACCTAGCTGCCCCTACTGCTACTTTTTGTCACCATCTAGTCCCACCACTGGTGTTGCATCCAAGAGGGCTCTTGGCCAGTTTCAACCCCCATGTAACAGATCTCTCCTTCTAACCTCCTAAGTTGTCTTGGGCTGGAAGAATTTCTCACCCTGACCTTTTGTTGGTTTTTTACTCTAGAATTCAATTTGAGGTGTTATTTTAAAGTTGCTTAGAGGGGAATGTTGGGAGAGTTCAAGTGAGTGGTTCTTCTATTCCACCTTCTTGGCTCCTAGATTCGACTTGGTCAGAGTGTATAATCTTTGTAATAAGTTTCTGTAGTCTCCTTGCCGATACTTGAAACAGATGTTACTTTAATATTCTTTAAGTATATTGATTTATAGTTTTCTTTCTTTGTTTAGAATCTCTTTGGTTTTGTATCACGACCATATTTATACAATAAAAGGAATTTAATAAGACTGTACTTTTCCTATTTTTTTTCAAATAGTCAACATAGCATTCAAATTAATCATTCTTTAAATATGTGATAAAACTTGCTTCCTGATATACATGATCATGTTTTTCCCCCCTTTGGGAGTTCATTTATGTATTCTTAAATTTATTTTTATATAATTGGGTTATTTAAGTTCTCTATTTCTTGTTTCATTAATTTGAACATTTTATATTTCCATAAATATTCATCTATTTCATTTAGATTGCCATTTTTACTGGCATATAATTGGATAAAACAGTTCCTAATGATTTCTTTTATTTCTTCATTAGTTATGAATTCACCTTTTTCATTTTTGATACTGGTAATTTTGTTTCAGTCTTTCTTCTTTAAATAAAGTTAGCAAGTGGTTTATCTGTTTTTTAAAGGGAGAGGGAAGCTCTTACTTTTATTTGTTAACTCACTTATTTTCTTCTGATTTATTTATCTCTTCTTTTAAGTATTTCTATTTTGGTATTTAATTAGAAGTGAAATGTATTTCCATATCTGACTGCAGGTCTGCATTTTATTCTTCTTTTGAAAAATTCAAATGAGACTGAAGTTCAGGTGCTATCAGATCCATCACACCCTTTTCTCCTTGTTTGTATAGACTTCTACTTGTGTATCCCAGTTATGTGAAATAGTTTTCTTCATCCTTTCTCTTTCTCCTCTCTACTATGTGCCTCTTCTACCTTTCTCTTCTTCTTTTAAGATCATTAAAACATAACACCTTCAAGACCTCTAATTTAGACTCTTGCTATAAGGCCTGATGATAATAGAGTATTAAGAAGTATGTACCATCCCCCCAATATTAGAATGTAAACAGTTTTATTATTTAATTCCCTGTGGTTGTTCTCTTATGTTTACCTTTGTATACTTCTCTTGACTTCTGATTTCTATTTCAAAGTTTCTGCTCAACTCTGCTCTTTTTATCAAGAATGCTTAGAATTCCCCTAATTTATTAAATTTCATTTTTTCCCATGTAGGATTCTAAGTTTTTATAGGTAAGTTATTTTTTGTTGTTATTGTTGTTGTTGTTGGATGCTGTATCTTCTGCCTTTGGAAATATTGTATTCTAAGTTCTCTGCTTCTTCATAGTGGTTGTGGCTAAACCCTCTGTGTTCCTAAATGTGGCTCTTTGGTATTTGATTATTACTTTCTGACTAATTGCAGCATTTTTTCTTTGATCTGGAAGCTCTGTACTTTTGACTATAATATTTCTAAGAGTTTTTGTTTTAGGGATTCTGTCAGGAAATGACTTTATTTCTATTTTTTAAAGAGATATGGCTGCTTTTCTTTTATTACTTCTTGCATTATTGAGTTTCTCTGTCTCTGTCTCTGTCTCTCTCTCTCTCCCTCTCTCTCTCTCTCTCTCTGATTTTCTTATGGTCCAGTGAGTCTTAAATCATCTTTCTTTGATCTTTTTTTCCCCAGTTCAGATTTTTTATTATGAGATAACTTACATTTCCTTCTGTTTTTTTTTAATAATTTTTACTTTGTTTCAACATTTCTTTTTGTCTCATAAAGTAATTAGCTTCTATTTAGTCAATTATAACTTTCAGGGTTTTTTTTTTGTTGGGTAGCATTTTGTGCCTTTTGTTCCAAGCTGTTAAAACTCACTTTCCAAATCCTACTTTTATAGCTCTCAACTTTTTACTTCTAGCATCTTCATTGAGTTTTTTTTTTTGAGGATGGATTAAAAAACTGAAGCCATAATCATATACTTTAGTGCAATTAAAAATTAATTTGTAATTAATTTTAGGACTTTACATTTGAAAAGATGCCAATAATTTCACATTTACTGCTACAGTGAGAAAAACAATTATTCTTTTGAAAATCTTTTGGAGGCTAGGAATAAAAACTCTACTATCTGACATTTTGAAGTTCTATATGTAGTTAATTACAATGGAACTGTGATTCAATTCAACTTTTCAGAGAAAACATTCCAGGTCACATGATCTCATCAACCAGGAGATAGTTAGTGGCAATTACAGGGCAAGATCGAAGAAGCTGTTCCTTAATACAATAGTTATCCTAGATACCAACCTTAGTTGCAATAACCAACTCAGCTGTCTTCAACTCAATACCTACAAGTTTTCCTGATTTTGAATGTTCAGCTGGTATTTTAACTAGAGTTTCCTGAAAGTCAAAACTAGAGTCCTGAACAACAACCTTGGGAACATGGAACAATGCATCAGCAAAAGTTTGGACTCCAAGATGGACCCTTCTTTTTTATATTAGGCTTAAGTTTAATGATTGCTTCATCTATGGCTACTTCCACTCTAAAACCAGGAACTTCACAACCAACTTCAATAGCAATTTTGATAGCTCAGAGACCATCACTAACTGCATCCTTGATCTGTGTGAGCATGTGCTTATTCAGTCCTTTGATCAACGATATGACAGTTCCAGTCTTGCCACATTTCTCAGAGAAGAATTTATCTTCTCCTAATAGTGATTCATAGTCAAGTCCTACATGTCCCCAAAACTCAGGTTTTAGGTCATCAGGAAAATTCATAGCTATCCCACCATGTGCAAGAGTCAGCTTCTCTGTATTTCTTCTTTTTGTTCTGTGGAAGACTACTATACTTTCATTTGCAAAAGCATCAAGAGAAAATGAGCCTATTCCCTTTTGAGTAATAATAACAAATTGTTTGCCTAAATACCACACACTTTTCTTCTCAGTTCTGTTACTTTACTTTGCTTAACTTTATTTTCAATGAATCTCCTTTATGCTTTTATTACTTTCTTTTTTCTCTATATTTCTGTTAAAAAAATTCAGAATTCACTTTTTAAAAATATTATAATGATGCATTTTAAATAAGATATCTTCTACTCTTTTCATCGTATCAGGATATTGGGCACCACGGTCCAAAACCAGTCCTTTGATCAACATTGTGTCAGTTTTAGCTCCATAATCTTTATCATGAAAAGATCAACAAGTTCACCTAGATTTCTGACTACCAAACTACCATTGCCTCTGTCAATACACCCGCTTGGTCATCATTACCTTTAGTGTACAGAGATATTCTGTTCACATTGACAAGTATTTCTCTATTTTCTTGCATATTTTGACTTGATCTAAAACTTCAAGTGCTTTTGGCTTTGCAACTTCAAATCCTTCTATTATTATTCCAGGGTATAGACTTCAGAGATGTAGAAAGCCACCTGTTTTGGTGGCTTTCCAATGGTGAGAACATTCAAAGTAATGCCATCATGCATGACGTCATTTGGGGCTATAGCTATTTTGCTATCAAGAAGGATGTTGGGTATAAATTTTGTATCTCATACACTAGCACATTGCTGTCTTTGGTAAGCCTGATGTTTCCAGCACCAGAAACAAGTAGCTTTATAATGCTCTTAGGCCCTAAGTTGGTCCTCAGCATATCCTATAATCGCAGACTTGCTGATATTCAAGGCCACCACCACTTGGGTGCCAACAACCTTGCCTTTGGGGTTGAGCACCTACATGGCTAACATGGTTGGGGAGTGGCAGAGGAATAAGTGAGTGCAAGCAAGAGAAGTAGCCTGGAAGATCCTCAGCTCAGCAGCCCATTCTGTAGTTCAAATAAATTTTAACTGCTTAAAAAAATCTTCTAAGAATTCTGGTTAGACTTGACCCCAAACTGCATTTCTTTTCTTTGAGATTTTGCTTATAAATGTTTTTCAAGTCATTCTCTTCTTCTGGCTCTCTGTCCTGAATGATAATGTCACCATAATAACTTTTACAGTGGGATTTTTAAAATTTGTTTGTTCATTTTCGAATCTACTTCCTGACTTCCAACTTTATGCTAGGCCAGGCACTACACACTTATTTGAAGAATGTCTGGATTAGGGTTTAGTCCTCTTGGGCTCTTCTGGTTTTTGTTTTTGTTTTTTGTTTTTACATTGAGTTTTGTGTTATTCCAATATTCCTAGGATAGCTCATGCTATGGACCTACAAGCTTTCAATGGTTCCAAAGTAGTCAGCCTTTCCAGGCAAAGTCTGATCACTGCCTTCTTGGTCTAACCTCTGAAAGTTCCTGACTTGAGTTTGGATCTGCTTAACATTCTTATGAGCTTTTTTCTCTGATGAGAAGTTCAAGCATATTGCTACTGGATTCATCCCCTATCAACCAGCTGGAAAGCTGTGTAGGTTTATAATGACATATTAGCTTCTTCTCTGGTCTCACTTTCCTTCCCTGGTTATCCTACTGCAGGCTTCAGATTGGGTTGGGAGCAGAGCCATGCAGCTCCTTTTTTATTCTAAGCTTTTTATTTTCTTGCTTAGTACACAGCCTAGGGCCCATTACCATTCATCACCCTGGAACTCTGTCCCTAGCTGCAGGTCCTTTCCTTAGTTCACACTAGATCAGTGCCCTAGAAGTGGCTAGTAAAAAAAGAGCTGCCAGTTGGCACCTTTTCTCACCACCTACAAAAGGTAAGTGTCCTGTACATGTCATGGTCCTCTTCTTACCATGGTACATAATCTTCACTGCTCTGCTCACCCAAACCTGGCCAGACTCTGCCCCCACTATCCACATATCTATACTGCTCTGGGCTGGAAAATTATTCAATGTGATGCTTTTTTTGGGAGAGGGGGGTTTCCTGATTAGGGTTTGGTCTGGTAAGTTTTCTAGATCACTGTGGAGAAGTTTGTTGGGGAGCTAAGATATTTTTCTTCCTATTACCCTGCCATTTGGGGTATATAGGATCTTATATGTTCAATAATAAATCAGTTTCATTACTTTATAGTTATACCTGACACAAATGCAATGTATCCAGAATACCTTGATAATACTTTATTTTTCTGAATTACATGTAAAAACTAATTTTAACATTCACTTTTTTAAAGTTCTGAGTTCCTTATGCCCAAAGGGCCATAAAAATGTGCATACCCTTTGACCCAGCAATAGCACTTATAGAGCTGTATCCCAAAGAGATCATAAAAATGGGGAAATGTACAAAAATATTTATAGTAGCTCTTTCTGTCGTGGCAAAGATTTGGAAATTGAGGGAATGCCCATCAATTGGTGAATGGCTGAACAAGTTGTGGTATATGAATTTAATGGAATACCATTGTATTATAAGAAATGATGAGCAAGCGGACTTCAGAAAATCCTGGAAAGACTCATATGGAATAATTCTGAGTGAAGTGAGCAGAACCAGGAGTACATTGTAACAGCCATGTTATACAATGACTAACTTTAATAGACATAGCTCTTCTCAGCAATGCAAGGATCTAAGTCATCTCCAAAAGTCTCATGATGGAAAATGCTATCCACATCCAGAGAAAGAACTATGGAGTTTGAATGCAGATCAAAGCATACTATTTGCTCTTTTTTTCTTCTGTTTTGTTTTGTTTCTTCTTTCTTGTGGTTCCTCCTATTGGTTCTAATTCTTCTTTACAACATGACTAATGTAAAAATATGTTTAGTAGGAATGTACATGTAGATGCTACATCCGATTGCACACCATCTTGGGGATGGAGGCAGGGAGGGAAGGGGAGAAAATTTAAAACTCAAAAGCTTATGGCAGTGATTGTTGAAAACTAAAAATAAATGGTTTAATTTAAAACAAAGAAAAGAAAAAAAAGTTTTGAGTTCCAAATTCTAGCCCTCTCTTCCCCCTCCCCATTGAGAAGGCAAGCAATTGAATATAGGTTATACATGTGAAATCATGTAAAACATTCCATATTAGTCATTTTGTGCAAGAAAACTCAAGAAGAAAGAAAGGAAGGAAGGAAAGGAAGGAAGGAAGGAAGGAAGGAAGGAAGGAAGGAAGAAAGAAAGAAAGAAAGAAAGAAAGAAAGAAAGAAAGAAAGAAAG
>NW_020948983.1:12890001-13014392 GCF_900497805.2 Vombatus ursinus
AAGAAAGAAAGAAAGAAAGAAAGAAAGAAAGAAAGAAAGAAAGAAAGAAAGAAAGAAAGAAAGAGTGAAAAATAGCATGCTTCAGTCTGTATTCAGACAAGTATCAGTTCTTTCTCAGGAGGCAAATAGCATTTTTAATCATAAGCCCTCTGGGATTGTCTTGGATCATTGTACTGCTGATAATAGCTAAGTCATTCACAGTCCTTCATTGTATAATATTTCTGTTACTGTGTACAATGTTCTGGTTCTTCTTACTTCACTTTTTATTAGTTCATGTAAGTCTTTCCAGATTTTGCTGAAATCATCCTGCTTGTCTTTTTTTTCACAGAACAATAATATTCCATTACAATCATACCACAACTTGTTTAGCCATCCCCCAGTTGATGGGCCCCTTAATTTCCAGTCCTTAGCCACTAAAAAAAGAGATGCTATAAATATTTTGTACAAATAGGTTCTTTTCCCTCTTTTTGATCTCCTTAAGATACAAACCTAGCAATGGTATTGCTGGATCAAAGGGTATGCAGTTTTATAGCCCTTTGGGCATAGTTCCAAATTGTTCTCCAGAATGGTTGGATCAGTTCACAACTCCACCAACAATGCATTAGTATCCCAATTTCCCACATTTATTGAACATTTATCATTTTCCTTTTTTGTCATATTAGCCAATCTTATGGATGTGAGGTGGTAACCTTGATGTATTATTAAAAGCAAAATTATTACCTAAAAGCTAAGATATAATCATGTTCAAATAAGTAGATAAGGAATGGTCTTTGATGATGATGATTATGTTGCAACTAGAGTTCTATAATGGACTTACAGATAAAGAGTAGAGCTGTTATTTCATTGGTACTAGGAACTCACAGATAAAGAAATGCCCTCTACCAATGCAGGTTGACAGCTTCTCTGCATCTTATAATTTTAGAGAGTTAGGGCAGTGGTGTCAAACTCAAATAAAAATGGGGCCACTAATGTGTACATAAGGATCCCCACAGACTGTGTATTAACTTAGTTTTTAAAATGTAATGTTATCTACATTTTATTGTATTTTTGTTTAGTTAAATGTTTCTCAATTTTATTTTAATCTAGTTCTGGCTCATTGGGAGTGTTGTGGCCAGCCAGTCATTGTGATTCATACATCCAGCCTTGGGCACTTACAGATTTATCAACTTGTCCAGGGTCACACAGCCAGAATGTGTAAGAAACTGAACTCAAATGCAGGTCTTCATGGCTCCAAAGCCAGCTGCCTCTTACTGGACTTTTCCTGAACTTAGTCTTTTTAAAAACTTGCTTTAAACCCAAGAAAATGTGTCTGTTGTTCAACTTTTCTCTTCCCTACTCTCCCCCTACCTCCTCTATTTCAATAGAAAGAGAAATTCCTTTCCTATCTTTTCCCCTCCTCTGGCTCCCCAGCTGTGACCTACTCAAATGGGCTGCTGAAATGAATTAGGAGAAAAAAAAAGAAAAAAACCCTTCCCTGAAAGAAGACATTTCCTTTAAGGTTATTCAACTTAAATTGAGTTTTTAAAACTTGCAGTACAAACCTCACACTGGTGGCTCTGCCACCTAGAATTTCAGCAGAGTAAAGCAATGAAAATAAGATATGTTATAGGAGCAGGGGAAGTGAAGGTTATCTGAATGAACTACAGTAGGAAAAATGATAAAGGTTTCCTTACTTGCTCTGGAAAGGTTCATCATTCTCTGTTCCTACTAAGCGACGTGCCTCTGGAAACTAGGTGCCTACAAATTGTTTGCATAGCCCTCACTGATCTGCATCTGCTGCTAGTAGGTCAAGGCTCCTTAGAGGAGGAAAAGTTGATTTTGCGAATCTCACATTTTCCTGGAGTCTGAGCCATCTCTTTCCCTAGTCCTTTCCTGTAGCAAGCTGGGATTTAGCTTTTGTTACCTACTCAGGCTTGGGAGGAGAGGCCAAGGGACCCATAGCAGGGAGGAAAAGAGAAGGGAGATGAAGGGTCTATTTTCCATCCTTTGACAAACTTTATGCTTTGCTTGATGTCTGGCCAGAGATTCAAATTGGCTCTTGTTTTATCTGAATTGGTTCATTTATCCCAAACAAATAGCAGATGACAATCTCCTAGACCTTTTGGGGAATAATAAAAAATTTAAGGCTTTAAATAATCAAATCCTCAGCTTGTTCCATTGAGAT
This sequence comes from Vombatus ursinus, assembly GCF_900497805.2. Taxonomy (NCBI): domain Eukaryota; kingdom Metazoa; phylum Chordata; class Mammalia; order Diprotodontia; family Vombatidae; genus Vombatus; species Vombatus ursinus. Next base: position 12,892,166 of record NW_020948983.1, read on the forward strand.
TATTTCCTATAAGTTGTTTTGCTCCTGTTCTTATAAGAGGCCAGATTTGCACCCCAAGGACTTCATGTGGTTTGATAGACAACTCCCAGGTTCAAAATGCCTGTGGTTTTTTGTTTAGTTTCATTCCTCTCTTTCCCCATTAAAAAAAGTCAGCCTTTTACTTGTCAGTGAAAATCTGCAAATTGAAAACCATAGAGTAAGATACAGGATCATTTTTCTACATGGCTAGGCAGGTGGCAGCTGACCTGGCGTGATTTCAGGCCACTTAGAAGTGACCCCAAAAAGACTTCAAACACTGGTTTTCTTCCACCTGAATTTTGCATCATAGGATTAGAGACTTAAAGCATGAAGGAACCATAGAATTCCTCTATTCCAAAAAAGGGGACCAAGAAGAGATTTCAGGGGTTCTGTGAACATTGATAGGAAAAAAAGAAATTTCATTTTCACTTATCTCTAACTAAAATGTAACATTTCCTTCAATTATTTAAAAACCATTATTCTGAGAAGAGGTCCATAGGATTTATTTATCATACTGGTAAAGGGATCCAGGACACAGAAAAATGGAAGATATCCCTTGGCCTAGTACAAATTTATAATTTTTACAGATAAGGAAACTGAGGCACTGAGAGGTTAATTGACTTGCTTAAAGTGACAAAGGTAATACGTGGCAAAGCCACAATCCCAGCTCAGGTCTGGAAACCTCAAGTTCAGCTCTTCTCCCACTGCACCACAATGCTTCTCTCTAACTTTGCTTAAACAGGAATAAGATCATTCATTCATTCATTTATTCACCCATTCCACTAAGTGATCCTGAGTGGCCACTATGTGCCCACCACTGGGCTAGGGAACTTGAAGGATATAGGAATGAATAAGACTTGACCCTTTCCCTAGACAGCAGTCTTAAATTATAGTCTACTAAGCTACCCCAAAGATGAAAGAAACCAGTGACTTCAGTTAATTCACAATGAGGCATATTGTGCCTTAATAACAAATGGCTTCTCTGGAACCTTTCTCAAGGTCCACTTATGATATGAGGGAGGGGAGATATACCAGATATATGAATGGGGGCAGGGATGGGATATCACGTAAGGGGGAGAGGACACAGAAAGGGGAAACTGTTGTCAAAATGGATGGTACCTGTTTCTTTTTCTTTTCTTTCCTTTTTGTTGTAAGAAACCAGTGTTTATTTTCCATCAGCATTTTTCCAACACTATTAGAGCATCTGGGGTAAAACTTAAGACCACTCTGTAGTAGTTTCTACCCACTCAGCGGCCTGAGCAGTAGGAGCTGCAGACCAGTCCTCAGTAGTCAGCTGAGCACTCCAATCTTTGGTAGGTAACTATTGAATGGGCACAGATGGCACCTGTACTCCCTCAGACCCATCAGCCACCTCTGGTTGAATAGCAATGAATTCTAGGGCAGGTATAGTCCATTCACCCCGAAACTCCTTTTTTGTTACTGTCTTCACAGCTGCAGCCTGCTCTTCCTTTTCAATCTCCTCTAGATCCTTGTAAAAATAAAGATTGGGCATAACCTCCCATGAGTGTTCACAGAAAATGGTACCATGCATATGTAGGACTTCACAGGCCAGCATCCACCACCTCAGACTCATTGAGTGAGCTTCCCTGTTTTCACATGGAATGGTAATGTCTACATAGTGAAGTGGGAGTCTGTGTTGCACAATGCAATGGTTGGGATATTAACATATGATGTTTCAGTCAGAGGCTGGTGATCTGCCCAAGGTTTGGTGACCACCCAAGAGGTGAGGCTCCCTGAAAGCTGCCTGGATCTGGTTTAGTGAAGGTGCCCTGTGTAAAATGTATGGCAATAGATGTGGTGCCAGTAATAGCAGCAAATTTCAGAACAGCTTGCTGGCCAGTGTTCCTGGATGAGATGACACTAACATCAGTTGGATTTTCAATGGCAACGATGGCAGGAGCTGCCAGCAGAAGCTTTTCCCAAGTTCTCTTCAAATTAATGATGTAGATGCCATCAGGTTTTCTTGCATAGATATACTGTTCTGTCTGGAAGTCCAAATTGGTGCCACCCAAATGGGTTCCTGCAGCAAGGAATTTGAGAACATCCTTCTCCTTCATCTGCAAGACATCCAGGGCTCTGGACATTGTGAAAGTTTCCCTTTAAAGTTACTACAGAAATCAAGAACAACACTATATGGAACCCTTCTCAAGGTAGCGTGGACAGGGTGGATGGTACTGTTGTGATCTGAGAGATTGAGACCCCTCAAAGACCGGAGTACAGGACCGATCATCTGGAATGAATTCACAGACTCAAGCATTCTTTAAATCAAGGTGGCAAAGATTTATTGTTATGCTTTTCAGCGGATGAGGATTCTTAAGGAACCTGTGAGAGACTGAGGATGGAGCTAGGGTTTATATGGAAAGGGGCATGGGACAGGAATGCCAGGGACACTGATGAGGTAATCCAAAGGTCTAGGTGTCTTTGAGAGCTATGGATGGGAAAGTACAGGGAGTATTCCAGACAGGAAGGGAGATGACAGAGGTATGGATCTTTGAAGTCTGGCAGGAGAAACAGTCCTTGGGCCAGCCAAGGACAAAACTCCTTGGGCTGGGCAATGCACCCCTCTCTCTCTGTCTTGATGAGAGAATGCTCTGCAACAAGGGAAAGCTTTCTCACAAGATAGGAACTTACTAAGGAATTGGAAGGCTTCTGGAGACATGATCTGAGGGCTGGGGCCTGAGCAGCCCAGCACTCTCTCACTCAGCTTTGTGTAGCTGCACCATGGAGAGAGATAAGGGTCTTGCTGGGGCCCACGCATGAGTAACTGCTAGGCACAGTGTCCTTGGGCTGGGGAGTGATTATCAGAGACAGTGTTTCTGAGACTAGGGAGAAATTGGGGTCCAAGTACAAGCACAAGCACCCAAGCACCCCATCAGTACCTGCTTCACCAGTGAGGTTACATATGATGGCTAGTTAGTATACTATGAGCTATGAGTTGTGTATAAGTAACATGTTGAGTCACTAAGAAAACTTTGTAAAATAGTCAGGAAGGTGTTTTGTGTAGGAGCCTCAGGGTACTATGCTCTTCCTTAGCCGAGGCAACTTCAGGAGCTATTCCTTTTTCTATTTTTTTAATTTAATTTTTTTTTTATTTTTAGGCAATTGGGGTTAAGTGACTTGCCCAGGGTCACACGACTAGTAAGTGTAAAGTGTTTGGTCTGAGGCCGGATTTGAAGGAGCTATTTCTTTATGAAGTGTCAGCTCATTGATTCAACCTGGGCCTCTCCAGAGCCTAGATTTTCCTGGACACTTTTGACTTTGTAGACTTGATTCCTCAAGAGGAATTTTTCACTAAAGCTGTAAGTAGTACAGGGTAAATATATCCAGGGTAAGACCAGTATTCTCTCTAGTCTATTAGTTGATCTCTGACAGTGGTACTAATGACACTAATGGTCAGTTTGTGATAGAACATTGTAGGTACCTTAATCTTCACCTCAAAGATTAGACTTACCCTAGGATTAAATTGAATTGAATTGAATGTTCAGAGCCTACTTTTGTAGAAGTAAAGAACTGGAAACAAAGTGAATGACTATTGATTGAGGATATTGAGGAATAGAGTAACAAGTTGCAGTAAATGAATGTAATGGAATATTATTGTGCTGAAAGAAACAATTAATATAGGGAAGTGTGGAAAGACTTATTTCAGTCAAGTCACTAAATTTCTGTCTCAGTTTTCTCATCTGTAAAATGGGGATGATATTAACACCTATTTACTAGATTTGTTGAAAGGATAAGATGAGATAATCTTTGTAAAAGCTCTTTGCAAACAGTTAGTACTATGTAATTGTATAGTAACAGCAGCAGCAATAGGAGTAGAAATACTAGTAATAGTGGTAGTGGCAGACAACTAAGCAAGACCAGGAAAATAATATATAGAATGATTACAACAATATAGCAGGAGGCACAGCAACAAAATAAAAATTGAATGCTGTGCAATTATAATAAGCAAGCTTAATCTTTTTTTAGAATTTTGAAAAATAGAAATTTTATTGAAATTTGAAATAGAAATTTGTGTTTACATCAATCATTTCAACCCCAACCCCAGCCCTGATTTAATTTTCCCTTGTTTTGTTTTTTGCACTCAATAGTATTTTTTTAATTACATGTAAAGATAGTTTTCAACATTTATTTTTGTAAGGCTTTGAGTTCCAAATTTTTCTCCTTCTTTCCCTTCCCTCTCCCCTCCCTAAGACAGCAAGTAATCTGATATAGGTTATGCATATACAATCATGTGTAACCTTCCCTTATGACCAAAAAAAAAATTAAGCAAAAACCAAGCTTAATCTTGAAGAAGATCCCATGAAACAAGCCCATTCTTCCTCAAACATTCTACTATCTCCGGTATTTATGTGTCTGGAGATGGTAAGTGAAAGCCTAGTCTAGCAGAAACTGGAGCTTAATACCCCTTTGCTTGCTTTACTTGTGCACTGTACCTTATTGTGAAATGTCCACGATTTTGTAAGCTAACAAATGGAAGAGAAAAGAATACAATGCAGGGTTGTAAAATTCAGTATTATAACTTATTAATGTGTTTGCTTCCAACAAAGAAAGTATTTCCCTCCCTTCTTTGCAGAAGTAGGGGACTATGAGTATGGAGCACTGCATGTACTGATGGGGTCAGTTGATGTATTGGTTAAGTTTTGCTGACCTGCTTTTTAATAAAATTCCTTGTTATAAAAGATGACTATAGCTGAAAGAGGGGAAAGTATGTATTGGGAAATGAAGGCAATAGTTTAGACAACAAGAAACACAAAAGATATCAATAAAATTTTTTTTTATAAAAAAAAGAATGGTGAGGGAATGTTTCAATTTGACCAATTCTAGGTCTAAAGGAAGGGAAATTCAGCTGTCCAGTATTTCATTCAAATGCTACACAATTGATTAATTATGCACAAATCATCATTAGTACAGACAGATAAGATACAAGGATAAATGTGCCAATCAGCTTCACTAGTTATCCAGTTGTTTTCATTTTTTTATTTCAATTTTTTCAGTTGTTTTCATTTTCATTTTCTTTTGGTTATCTATCTTGATGCCTACACATGTGGTAATTCTAGCAATTATTAGCTCTGTTCAGAATTATAGGCTAGGTCTGACTGGCAGCAGAGGTCAGAAGGCACATTGATTTGTATTCAGGAGGACAAAGGGAGTGGAGCCAAGATGGCAGAGAAAGACTAGCAACTAGTCTGAGTTCTCCCCAGAAGCCCTCCAAACACCTTTAAATAATGCCACAAAATTCCTGGAGCAACAGAACCCACAAAAGGATGAGGTGAAATAATTTTGGTCAAATGGAAAAAGAGGCACAAAAATTTACTGGGAAAAAAAAACTTCTTATAAAATAGAATTGACCAAAAGGAAAGAAGCTCACTGAAAGAAATAATTCCTCACAAAAAACTGAGTAAATGGAAGCTAAGGACTTTATGAGAAATCAAGAAACAATAAAACAAAACCAAAAGAATGAAAAAATAGAAGACAATTTGAAATACCTCATTGGAAAAACAACTGACCTGGAAAAGAGATCCAAGAGAGATAATTTAAAATTTATTGAACTACCTGAAAAGCATGATTTAAAAAAAGAGCCTAAACATCATCTTTCAAGAAATTATCAAGGAAAACTACCCTGATATTCTAGAACCAGAGGGTAGAATAGAAATTGAAAGAATTCAGCAATCACCTCCTAAAAGAGATCCCTAAATGAAAATTTCCAGGAATATTATAGCCAAATTCCAGAGCTCCCAAGTCAAGGAGAAAATACTGCAAGCAGCCAGAAAGAACCATGTCAAGTATTGTGGAGTCACAGTCAGGTTAACACAAGATTTAGCAGCTTCTATATTAAAGGATCAGAGAGCTTGGAATATGATATTCTGGAGGGCAAAGGAACTAGGATTACAACCAAGAATCATCTACTCAGCAAAACTGAGTGTAATCCTTCAGGAGAATAAAATGGATATTCAATGAAATAGAGGACTTTCAAGCATTCTTGATGAAAAGACCAGAGCTGAATAGAAAATTTGACTTTCAAATACATGATAGAAGAGAAGTATGAAAAGGGAAATAGGAAAGGGAAATCATAAGGGACTTAAGGTTAAACTGTTTACATTCCTATATGAGAAGATGATACTTGTAACTCATCAGAGCTTTCACATTATTAGGGCAGTTGGAAGGAGCATATATAGACAGAGGCCATAGGTACAAGTTGAATATGAAAGAATGATATCTAAAAAAATAAAATTAAGGGGTGAGAGAGGAATATACATGGAAAAAGGGAAAGGGAAAGATAGAATGGGGTAAATTATCTCACATAAAAGAGGCAAGATAAAGCTTTTCCAGTGAAGGGGAAGAGGGGAGAGATGAGGAGTGAGTGAACCTTACTCTCATCAGACTCGTCTCAAAGAGGGACTAATATAAATGTTCAATTGGGTATAGAAATCTATCTTATTCTACAGGAAAATAAGAGGGGAAGGGTAGAAGAGGGGGGATGATAGAAGGGAGGGCTAATTAGGGGATTGGGTAGACAGAAGCAAAACACTTTTCAGAAGTGATGGGGCAAAAGGAGAAAGAAAATAGAACGAGCGGGGGGGAAATAGAGCAAAATACAGTTAACAATAGTAACTGTAAAAAAAATTTAAAGCAAGTTTCTTTGATAAAGGCCTCATTTCTCAAACATATAGAGAACTGAGTCAAAATTATAAAAGTAAGAGCCATCCCCCAATTGATAAATGATCAAAAGATATGAACAGTTTTCAGATGAAGTGAACAAAGCTAGCTATAGTCATGAAAAATGCTGTGACTTACTATTGATTGGAGAAAGTCAAATAAAACAATTCTGAGGTATTACCTCATATCTATTAGATTGACTAATAAGACAGAAAAGGTAAATGACCAATGTTGGAGAGGATATGGGAAAAATGAGACATTAATGCACAGTTGGTGGAGCTGTGAACTGATTCAACCATTCTGAGACCAATTTGGAACTATGCCCAAAGGGCTACAAAACTATGTATACCCTTTGACCTAGACCATTACCAGATCTGTGTCTTAAAAGAGATTTAAAAAAAGAAAAGAAAAGGACCCATTGTACAAAAATACTAATAGCAGCTTTTTTTTCTGATGACAAAGAATTGGAAATTGAGGGGATGCCCATCAATTAGGGAATGACTAAACATATTGTATTATGTAATTGTGAGGGAACACTATTGTGCTAAAAGAAATGATGAGTAGGATGCTCTCAGAAAAACCTGGGAAGACTTACATGAGCTCATGCAAAATGAAACGTATGGAGTACAAAGTAACAGCAGTATTGTAAGATCATTAGCTGTGAACGACTTAGATATTCTCAGCAATAAAGTGATCCAAGACAACTTTGAAGGATTTATGATGAAAAATGCTATCTACCCCTAAAGAAAGAACTGATGGTGTCTGAATACAGATTGAAGTATACTTTTTTACTTTCTTTATTTTTCTTAAGGGTGTTTTTTTTTTGGTCTATGTTTTCTTTCACAAGATGACTAATATAGAAATGTTTTTCATGACTACATATCTATAACCTATATTGAATTGCTTGCCTTCTCCATGGCAGGGGAGGGTGAAGGGAGGGAGGAAGAGAATTTGGAACTCAAAGTTTTTAAAATGAATGTTAAAAATTGTTTTTTATGTGTAACTGGGGAAAATAAAATACTAAATATTTTTTAAAAGGAGGACAAAGGGAGCTGGATCTTTTCCCAAATACACCAATAGATCCAGGAGCCTTTGGAACACATTAATTATGAGTGAGCCAGATGATTTGTACTTAGGTAAGTAGGCATTATTTCCCCCAAAGATAGTAAGCTACTTGAAGGCAGAGATGTTTTTGTTTTGTGACTATATCCTCAGCACTTAGCAGAGTGTCTTAAATATTAGTAGGCACTTTGTAAATGTTTCTTGAACTGAAATGAGTGTGAATTTGATGAGAGAAATTAGAATTAAAAATGAACCTCTACATTGTTCTACTGGAATTTTACTAGACACTCGCAATATCAGTCCATATTGGGTAGCATCATATCTCTTGCTCTTGGAGAGTGAAGTAATGTCTTTATCTTTTACAAACATGGGAAATGGTACCTCCCTATGGGAGAAGAGATACAGAGGTGACACTTGCAAAAAGTTGAGCTAATTTCACAAGATATGACTTTCTCTATTGTGATGTAAGTAAGGAAACCTTAGATTTCTTCAGGTAGAATGAGATGTCAATGACCATGCATTTTTAGCTTTTTCCTGCCCTCTACCCCCACCCCACCTTCATCCCAATGCATAAACAAGATAGGTGACATTTAAACAACATACTGACATTTAAGTAACACATGGAGGCATTCTTTAGGAGAAAAAAATGCACCAGTAAAATGGAGGAAAAAAGGAAGTATAGCTTTCGTTGTCATTAAATCAATACAGAAATTAAAGATGCCAGTGCTGAAAACCATGGCTATTAGAAGTGATCTCCTATTATTATGATCATTATTATTATTATTACCATTTCTATTATTGTATTTTTCAGTAGCCATCATAGATGAAGATTCTTGCAGTTAAAGGGATAGCAAGATGTAGAAAAGATATTGCTTTTGCCTGAGTTTTATGAAGCTGATATCAATCTTTTATTTCATAAACTTCAAGCCTGTTATTATCCTAAACATACTCTTTGGAGCATAAAATGTGACACTGACTAGAATACAAATAAGAACGAATCAAATTACACATTGGGACATAGACAAAACTAGCTCCTCTTTCCCAAATCAGAGAATGGGGTTCAAGAAAGATCAAAGAACAGCAGATCAGTGAAGGTAAATTTGAGTTTATTATTGGACTTAATAAATTAGGTAAGACACAATTATTTGTTCATTTCTTATAAAAAGGAGAAACAAAGTGTTTGGGTGACAAATGTGCCTCAGAAAATAAAAGATTCTGAATAAGGTAGCTGGTATTGTATAACAGTAAAAAAAATGGATGATCAGAAAACCTGGGTTCTTATTGCAAATCTACCATTACCTTACTTTGAGACTTCAAACAAGTCATCTTCCCTGCCCAACCTTAAGTTCTTCTTCATCTATAAAAATAAAACAGATGCCTCTTTCAGGTGGGGGTTAGGCTCAATGACCTCTGAGTTCCCACCCTATCTTAAGATTCTCTAAGTTTATTGAATGAGATGCTGTTTACTGAATATTGTGGGAAAAAATGAGTGAAATGATCTGGCTAAAAACACATTTTGTGTGGTATCAGAAATCAAGAATAAGCAATAATGTGCCTTTGAGTTCTAACATTCTGAAATTCAAGTACAAGGGGCCAAGAAAGAACCAAGTCTGTTTTAAGGAATCATTCAAGTAAGATCTCTGGTTAGTTATACCCTTGATTTCCCTAAAAGATATTTTGATCTAGGACTACATTTTAAAAATATAGTAGAAGGGACCCATTGTTGGGCTTAAAGGAATATGGACATTAGACTACTTGGTATTATTTGCTTGTAGTTTTCCTATATAACCTAAAACACTCTGAGACTAACCCTAGCCCAAAGCTATATTTGTTTATTTAGAGGATTTTGTGGTGTTGATGGTTGTTATTTGGAGGCAGGAGGAAAAGGTCATTCAGAGTCTATGAATTATGTAAGTCATGAAGACTTGATAGAATTTTAGTTAATTCTTTTGGAGATGTAGATAGATGATAGATAGATAGATAGATAGTAGATAAATAGGTAGATAGATAGTTGATTTGTTAGATAGACAGATAAATGAAGCAAATATTTATTGAGAATATACTATATACCAGGCACTATAAGCATGCAAAATAGTCTCTGCTTACATTCTAATGGGGATTGAGAAGAAGACTGCATATAAGAAGGAGGTAGATAGGGGAGGAGGGTACATTCACAAATAATCTGGAGTTATCTGGGAAATGACTTGGAGCAAGTCATTGGAGCAAGATAACACAAAAGTTGACCTATAAGAACTTGGGGACCAAAGGACAGAGCCATGATTATCAGTGGAGAGAAGGTACGGAGATGTTAACCCAAGTGCAGGCAGTATTGAGTAGAATAAGGAGAGAAGTGGTATGGAGGCCTACGCATCAGCAAGATAGGGCAAAGCCTGGCCTAATGGAGCTGAGGGACTCAGGGCCTGAGTCTAATAAAAACAAGAAGTAGAAATTAAACAAGTTAAATTTTTCTTCTTGGATTTATAATGAAAACAGTATGACTTCCCATAGTTCAGAGTGCTTAAAAGTGAGATATTGAGATGAATCATTACCAAAGGATAGTATGGAATCTCTTTTCCAATGTTGCCTAAGAATAGGTCGATGTTCAAAATCCTTTTGGCAAAATCTTATCTTTTGAAATGAAGAAGGCAATATGTAATTTAGATGCTTCAGCCACTTCTGAATTGTCATATTCTCAAGATATGAAAAGAAATAGAGGAAGACATCCAGGATTGAATGGAGGATTCAGAGAAGGATGTGGTAGGAGTGAGGAGTAAATCACTGTAGCTCTCACATATTCACCTCCAAACAACCATAAAAGTTTCCCAGACCAAATCCTGAAACAGTGGAGCCTGCAGAAAAATGAGGTGGAGTGGTCTCTTAGCCAGGGAGACTTGGAGGATTGGCAAGAAAGGTTCATCTCACTCAGGTAAAAGGGGAGGACATTCCAGGACACGAGGCATGCCAGCAAGCCATCAGTAAGCCCTACCTCAGCAAACCAGCAGGAGATCTTGAGCCCCAGGTTAGTGGAGTAGGCAAATGCCAACATCAGTACCTACCACCTGCCTTAGCATAGTGAGGGGAACTGACAGACTTCAGCTCCAAGAATCACCATATGCTTGAGTATAGCCCCAGGTGGGCAGGCATCCTGCAGCAGCTGGACATCCATGTGCTTTAGCACAGCCCAGGACAAATGAGCATCCTCACGGGGTCAGACCTCCACATACTTCAGTGTAGCCCCAGGGAAATGAAGAATCACTCCACTTGGCCTCAGCACATGCCAGACACCATCACTACTACCCCAGATCAGGACCAGGTAAGCTACCAGACCCCTACAGCCTCTAAAGACACCAACCACCCCACCCCAGCCAGTAAACACAGCACCAGACATGAGGGTCCCTGTGGCCTCAGGGCAACATCAGTGCAGCACCAGGTAAACAACCAGGGCCTGCAGCCACTGGAACAAGAAAACTGAGACAAAGCCCCTCCCACCCTGGGATAAGAGATCAAATTTAAAAGAAAGGAAAAAGGATAAAAAATGTTGAGCAGAAAGCAACAACAACAACAACAGAAAAATGAGAAGTGGTCTCAAGCCCAGAAAAAAATTTGTGGAAAAGCTCAAAAAGGAGCTTAAAAATCATATAATAGAGGGAGAAGAAAAACAAGAAAAGAAATGAGAGTGATGCAAGAGAATTACGAAAAAAAAAAGACTCAACAGCTTGAAAAACTGCTTAAAAAGTAGAATTGGCCAAACCGAAAAGGAGATGCAAAAATCCACTAAAGAAAATAACTCCTTTAAAAATTCAATTGGCCAAATGGAAAAGAAAGTACAAAAGCTAATTGAGGAAAACAACACCTCAAAGGTTAGAATTGTGCGAATGTAAGCTAAAGTCTCTATGAGATATCATGACTCAATCAAACAAATTCAAAAGAAAGAAAAAATAGAAGAAAATGTAAAATATCTTAAGGGAAAAACAACTGACCTGGACACTAGATCCAGGAGAGACAATATCAGAATCATTGTACCACCTGAAAACTATAATCAAAAGGAGGACCTGGACAGCATCTTTGAAGGAATTATCAAGAAAAACTGCCTTGATGTCCTGGAACCAGAAAGCAAAATAGGCATTGAAAGAATCCACAGATTATCTCAGGAAAGAGATACCCACCCCCCCCAAACAAACAAACAAACAAAGAATATTATCACCAAATTTCAAAACTATTAGTCAAGGAAAAAATATTGCAAGTGTCCAGAAAAAACAATTCAAATATTGGACAGTCACAATCAGGATCACATAGGACCTGGCAGCTGCAACATTAAAGGATCAGAGTTCATGGAACATCATATTCTGGAGGGCAAAGGAACTAGGACTACCACCAAGAATCACTTATCCAGCAAAATTAAACATAATACATCAAGGGGCAAAATAGTCATTCAACTAAATAGAAGGATTTCAAGCCTTCATAAGGAGAAGACCAGAGCTCAACCAAAAATTTGACCTCCAATTATCAAAACCCAAGAGAAGCATAAACAGGTGAAAAGAGAAAAGAAAACATAAGGGATTCAATAGAGCTAAACTGTTTACATCCCTGCACAGGAAAATGATACTTGTAACTCTTAAAAATTGCATCACTAACAGTACAGATAAAATGAATATACACAGAGGGTATAGATATAAGGTGAATTTGAGGGAATGGCATAAAAATAATTAAGGAATGAGAAAGTGGAGTACACTGGGTGCAGAAGGAAGGGAGAGGTCTAATGGGGTAAATTATCTCACATGAAGAGGTGAGAAAAACTATTACAGTGAAAGGGGAGTTGGGAGGGTGGGCAATGGGCATCACTTCAACCTTACTCTCATCAGTAGTGGCTCAAAGAGAGAATAATATACACAATCAGTTGAGTATAGAAATTTATCTTACCCAACAGGGAAGTGAGAGGGGAAGAGATTAAGTAAAGGGCCAGGGACTGACATAAGGGAAGGCAAATTGGGGAAGTGGTAGACAGAAGCAAAACACTGGTGAGGTGAGAAAGGGTGGAAAGAGAGAGAGGACAAACAGGAGGAAGAATAGAACAGAGGTAAATGTGCAAGTAGTAAGCATAACTGTGAATGTGAATGGGATGAACTCTCCCACAAAATGGAAGCAGATAGCAGAGTAGATAAAAAAAAACCAGAATCCTACAATATGTTGCTTACAAGAAACACACTTGAAGCATATAGACACACACAGAATAAAGGTAAGGGACTGATCAGAATCTATTACGCTTCAGTTGAACCAAAAAAAAAAATCAACAAAAACAAAAACAAAACAAAACAAAACAGGGGTAACAAGTCTGACCTTAGACAAAGTAAAAGTAAAAATAGACCTAATTTAAAAAGATTAGGAAAGAAACTACATCTTGCTAAAAGAATTAGAAGAGCGAGGAATAGTCTACCTGTCAGGTCTATGGAAAGTGGAAGAATTCATGACCAAATAAGAGATAGATGGCATTACAAATTGTAGAATAAAATAATTTTGATCATGTTAAATTGAAAAGCTTTTGTACAAACAAAACCAATGCAAACAAGATTAGAAGGAAAGCAGAAAGCTGGGAAACAATCTTTACAGCAAGTGTCTCTGATAAGGGCCATTTCTCAAATACATAGAGAACTGAGTCAAATTTAAGAGAATACAAGTCATTCCCCAACTGATAAATAGTCAAATGATATGAAGAGGCAGTTTTCAGATAAAGAAACCAAAGATATCTATAGACATATGAAGAAGTGTTCTAAATCACTTTTGACTAGAGAAATACAAACTAAAACAACTCTGAAATACCACCTCATACCAATCAGATTGGCTAATATGACAAAAAAGGAAAATGATAAATGCTGGACAGGATGTGGGAAAATTGGGACACTAATGCACTGTTAGTGAAATTCTGAACTGATCCAACCATTCTGTAGAGCAATTTCAAACTATGCCCAAAGGCAACTAAACTGTGCATACCCTTTGATCCAGCAATACCACTACCAGGTCTGTGTCCCAAAAAGATCATAAAAAAGGAAAAGGACCTACATGTGCAAAAGTATTTATAGCAGCTTTTTTGTGGTGACAAAATATTGGAAATTGAGGGGATGCCCATCAATTGTGGAATGACTGGACAAGCTGTAGAATATTAATGTAATGGAATACTATTGTGTAATAAGAAATGATGAACAGGTGGATTTCAGAGAAAAAAAAAAAACTTGGAAAGAGTTGTACCACCTGATGCAAAGTGAAATGAGCAGAACCAGAAAAGCATTGTACACAATATAAGCAACATCATGTGGTGATCAACTATGAATGACTCAGCTCTTCTCAGCAATACAATGATCTAAAACAATGACTTACAAATGAAAATACTATCCACATCAGGTAAAGAAGTGATGGACTCAGAATGCAGATAGAAGTATATATTTTTTTTCATTTATTCTTTCTCATGTTTTTTTCCTTTTGATCTGTTTCTTCTTCCATAACTGTGATGAATATGGAAATACATTTTACATGATAGCATATGTGTAAACTACATCCAACTGCCTACCATTTTCAGAAAAGGTGAGGGAGAAAGCAAAGGAGGGAGAAAAATTTGGAACTCAAAATCTTATAAAGGGAATGCTAAAAATTTTCTTGTTTTGTAATTGTGGGGAAAAATAAAATACTATTTAAAGCAAAAAAAAAAAGATGTAATGCAGAGTCAGCGACTACTTAACACAGAATGTTACGGTTGGAAGAAATCTTAAAGGACACCTATTCCAATGCAAACCTGAACAAGAATTCCTCTACAATGCATCTGCCTTGGATCAAAGACTTCTGGAGAGGGAAGAGCCACTACTTACTGAGGCATCACATTCCACTGTTGGATATTCAAATACTTGAAGATAGTATTCTCTTCTCCGTGATAAGTATCCCTAGTTCCTTCAACCAATCCCATAATGCACAATCTCAAAGCTCTTCACAATCCTGGTCATCCTCTTCTAGAAGATGTCTCCAATTTATCAATGTCCTTCCTAAAATCCACAGTCTAATCAGGACATTGTACAGTGAGATTATGAAATCCCTGATCCTGGATACCATACCTCTTGTTGTAATCTAACATTGTGTTAGTTTTCTTTGCTGCCATATTAAACTGAAGATTCACATTGCTTTTGCACTCTGACAAAATCCCCAGATATTTTTCAGAAAAGCTGTTGTCTATACCTCCTTCAAATCCTATTTGTGAAGATTTTTGGGGGGCCAAGTGTGAGACTACATTTTTTTTCTGCATTAAATTTTGTCTTCTTAGATTTAACTCATTGTTATAGCCTGTCAGGACCTTGTTGAATCCTGATGTCATCCACTGTTTTATCAGTCTATTCCAGCTTCCTGTGATCTGAAAATTTGCTAAACATGGCATTTATGCCTTTATCTGACATGGATAAAAATGTCAAAGCATATAGGGCTAGTCATAGATGCCTAGAGCACTCCCCTAGAGACTCCATTTCAAAATGACATCATGCCATTAATAACTATACTTTATGTCCGCCTATTCAATTCAATTCATTTCAACAAACATTTATTAAGCACCTTCTATGTCTAAGGAATTGTTATAGGTATTAGGGTTAGACAAGTCAAAATAAAACAGTGCCAGCCCCAGCTAGGTTCTGTTTTACTGGTAGAATGCAACATGTAGCCAAGTAAGTAAAACAACATATGTTTCTATGTACACAGAAATTAATTTAATTTTAAGCTAAATGGGGATAGAGATAAGCAAAGCCTTCTGAAAGAGTTTTTGCCTGAGCTATGATTTTTAGAAAGTTAGGGATTCTGTAAGATAGAGGCAAGGAAGGAGTACATTTTAGACATAAGAGATCACTTTGCAAAGGCAAAAGTGTGGAAGATTGATGTTGTATATGGGGAACAGCCAGTAGAGCAGTTTTGCTAGAATATAGAATTATGTGAGGGGGGAGGGGCAGCAATTTGAAATTCATTTGAAAAGAGAAGTGAGAGCCAGATTGAGGAGAACTTTAATTGTTATGCTATTGACTCTGTACTTTATCCTAGAAGCACTTAAGGATCTATTGCAAAAAAGGCCAGTCCCATGATCATTTAGGTTCAATATTTGGAGAAAAAAAATAACACTCTTGGAACATTTAGCAGTTAACAAAAGAACATTCACTTAGCCATAAGAGGGAAAAGGCATTCATCAAGGGCACCAACTTCATTCAGCTGAGCAGAATTTCCTGGGTGTTGGTTGTATTGCTTGGTACACCATCCAAAGCCACCTAGCTTTTTTTTTTTTAAATCCATGAACCTCTGGGAAGCTACATCAATGGTTCAAATCCTAATCCCCTGAGTCAGCTAAGGCCTGAGGCTAATTTGAATTCTTTTAAGAAAATTAACTAGCCCTGGCCACCTGATTATAGATACTAGTCAATGCCTCCCACATACCCCAACCCTTACTGGCAAGGTTCTAATGGTCTTCTGAAGGACCTCCTATCATTTAAATAGATTTAGGGCTGTTATTGAACAACTCTACCTTAAGTGATGTGAGGAGCCTGGTACTGAAGAAGAGGTAATTAGGTGGTGCAGTAGAAAAAGCACTGAATTTGGAATCAGGAAGGTCTGAGTTCAAATCTTGCTTCAATACTTACTAGCTGTGTGACTGAGCAAGTAACTTAACCTCCTTTAGCCTTGGTTTCCTTATATGTAAAATAGGAATGATAGTAGAACCTACCCCACTGGTTTGTTGTAAGGATTAAATGAGCTAAACTATATAGTGTGCTTCAAAAACCTTAAAGCTCCATGTAAATACTAGCTATAATTACTAATTATAAGTACTAATTATACTACTACTATAATTACTACTGGCTCCCTCATGATATCATTGATTCTTTCACAACTCTTATCAGTCATTCACTGGTTGAGATGATGAGTTGGAATGTACCAGTTTCCATTGGCACTTCATGATTTCTATTATCACCATCATTCAGCAGAGGCACCTGTCCTCCTCTGAGGTTCACGCTATTCAAAATTATTACCCAATCCAGATTCTGGTGGACATTATCTATCTCCAGAACATTCTCTTTCCTTCCTCAATCATTTCAGCAGATTGTTTAGAGTTTTTCTCTGCTCTTAGCTCCTACCCTTATACTAGAGAACCTTAATGTGTATATATATGTATATATATATAATTCTCCCTCAAATACTAACTTCCCAGATTCTCAGTCCACTTAATTTCAATGACCTCTCCTTGTTACCTCTATAATATATTCTATGATACTATAAGATATGATACTTACTATACTATGCTATGCTATGCTATGCTATGCTATGCTATGCTATACTATACCATAATATGTAATGCAACATAACATGACATAATATAATATACTTATTATGTCTATAATTATACTCTCATTTTGTGGAGTACATCATGAATAATATTACTGGCTTTTTTCTTTTATCCTGTGAATATCTTGATTGGCAACTAGGTGATGCAGTGGATATAGGGTCAGGTCTAGAGTCAGGAAGACTCATCTTTCTGAGCTCAAATCTGGTCTCAGACATTACTAACTGTGTGACCTTGGGCAAGTCACTTAACCCTGATTGCCTCAGTCTTTATCTCATATGTATCTATGTGTATACAGTTTCCTTGCTCCTATCTATACCTTGCTTTGAAACCCTTTTAATTGGATCTGCAAGACTCTTGGCAAATGCATTCTTACAAGCCCTTGTTAGGTGCACTCCATTCCTTATCAGGAACCTATCATTTCTATATTTTTAAGCTGTGTTTTAGAAAGTCAAATGCCATTCTTAGACACCATAAATCAGTATGGAAGACATATTGATATTCTGGTCTGACCAATATAGAGAATATTCATACTTATGACATCACAGGCACAACTATATATAATTTTTCAATAGGCATTATTATGTTTAAAATCTATTTACTCTCCTTTTTCATAAGGTACAGGTAAGGGATGCCATAAGGAGATTGTCTGTTCCTCTTTAAATCCCCCTATGGCACCTTTACCTACTCTAATCCATGTTCACCAATATCAGAGAATGTTTTGGGACATTAGCCATAGTTCCTAGGGATCTCTCATACCTCTTTGGCTGCTTATGTAAATCACTCCTTGACCCCACCCTTTGGGATGATATCACAACTTCTTTCTCATTTGTCTAGGGTTGATGTTTGGATTATCCAATTAAATCATGGAACAAATCCCATGCTACTCTAGGAAAACTAACTTTCATCATGTCCTTAGTATTACTACTAAACTTCTTTTGATATAATTTACAAAAGCATATTTTATAAAAATTTGTTAAAAAATGTTAAAAATAGGAGAAAGTACTATCCATATGCCCAGCCCATTCATTTTCTTTTTCTCCTGGAGCATGCATTAGCTCCCAGAATCAAGCTGGCCAAAAGATCAGTGCTTCCAAGCTTCTCTTAGTAAGGACTTGGCACAAATGATTGCTCATGGTTTTTCCAATTATAGAAAAATTCTGTAGTAGATCTATTCTGTTTGGTTGACTCAAAAAATTGGAGTGATCTGAAGGTCTGTCCTAGAGAATACTATAGCTTAGATAGAAAGAATGTATTTGCTGCTGGGTTTCATTAACAAACAACCACAACTTTGACTTAAAGTAGCTATAGCTTTGCTTTCTCAGGCATACGCCCTCAAATGTATTTTTACCCATTTCATACTAGGTAAGTGGGAAGCCTCTGGGTGGGAGAATGTCCCCTTTGTACCATAGCAGAAAATCAATTGTATAAATAGAGCACTGGGCCTAGAATCAGAAAGACTTGAGTTCAAAGCTGGCCTCAGAAACTTACCAGATGTGTGACCCTGAGCAAGTCACTTCACTTCTGTTTTCCTCAGTTTCCTCATCTGGAAAATGTGGATTATAATAGTGCCTACCTCTCCAGGTTGTTGTGAGGATCAAATGAAGTAATAATTTTGAAGCACTTAGCATAGTGCCTGGCACATAGTGAGCACTATATAAATGTTATTGTTATTATTATTATCATCATCATCATATTACAATACTTCCCATAGAAATGGAGAGGCTGATTCATTTTTAATATAATTTTCTTTCCTCTTTTCCTCATATTTGGCTCAGTCCTTTTTAAAATATCCTCTGCTTTCTCACCCATCAATATTACTGCTTTTCTATCTGTCATATTTTCAAGTTTAATTAATTTCATTATATAAACTGGGTGATGAAATTAGGCCAGAATATAAATTTATTAGCTGGTGCTTATTACATATACAAGAAGTTGTCTCCCAGCCCCTATTAAGGTAGATTGATTTAACAGCAATAATAATTTGCACCAAAGCATCAATACTGCCTTATACCCAACTTATTAGGCAACCTTCCATTAAAATAAAGAACCTGAAAAGAATATTTCATTATTCCCATGTGGGTTTTGCCTTTAGATTGCTCCTCTAACCTTGATCTGTTTTGCTAATTTGTAATTGGTTTAAAGAACAACTATGTAAAAGGTTGAATCAACCAAAACCCTCCCACTGAAGGAGAAACATGTTAGAAGGTATGCCTAACTTCTCAAGGTCCCGTAGCCTGATTGTAAGTAAACCAAGAATAGTATCACATTATCGTTGCCTAATTCTAGAGTTCATCAAAGACGGTAAGAAGACATAGGACACAAGGAGATAATAAATAATGACAATGTTACACAGTACCTTATATAGATTATCTCATTTGATCATTACAATAACTCTGGCAGTTAGGTGCTATTATTATTTTCATGAATGGACTGCTTTGAAAAGTAGTGATTCTTCATATGAAAGTCTACCAATGAAGGTTACATAATTGTTGAGAATGTTTTGAGGGGATTCTTAACAAAATACAGGTTGTATTGGATGACCTTTGAAGTCCCCTACAACTTAAGAATCTCTGGTTCTATAATTAATGGTATATAATGAAGAATGCTTTATTAGTCCTTACTCATTAACATAAACTTCCTTCTGATTTATCAACTTCATATTCAGTCAAAGATAACTCTATCCTATCAGGCTATCTTAGTGCACTGTACATCATCCAATGAATGTAAAATAAATTAATTGACTACTTGAAATATGCCTATCATTGTGGAGGTTATCTTAAAGAAGCATAAAACAAGACTTACAATTAGAGAGCAAAATAAGGCAGCATATAAATAAAGTACTAAATTGAATAGAATCAAGTAGCAAAATAGATGTCATAGGCAGTAATTGTTATGGACAGTAAGAAAGCTGAGAGATTAGTATAGTCTGGAGTCATCAAGGAGGAGGTAGGATTTGAGCTGTCTTCATGAATAAAAAGAATTAGTATAGGCAGAGCAATCTGGGAAAGCCTTCTTGTATGAAGGGAAAGTTAGTTTATGTTATTTTAACTTTAAAAAAAATATGAAATAACCCAACCTTACAAGTAGCCATGTGGTGAGGCTCAATTCCAAATGCTTATTGAAAAGGTTTTGAAAAATGCCAATATATTCTGACTTCCTGGGTGACAAAGGTATGACCATCTGTTAAGACATAATGTATAGAAGATTCCTGCTTTGGATAGGTGGTTGGACTTGATGACTTCTAAGATCCCTTCCAGTGATAAGATTTTATTCAATTCATAGCATATCTATTTAGCACTTCCCTAGTATGCAGAGTACAGTGCCAGGCCACGGAGAAGATAAAATGCAAGTGACATAATCTTTTTATGATTTTTCCAAAAGTCTATGATTCTGATTCTAAGATTCTGTGAATCTCTGGTTCTACAATCTTATACTAATATTTTATGATCCTAAGGTTCTATAATTTCATGATTCTAAAAGAACAAGATTTTGCTTTTACAGTTCTAAGATTCTGTGGTTTTTGATAACCCATGGACAGAGCAAATGGGCTACTGAGAAATATAACATTGATTTTTAAGATTAAAAATTTTACATAATCTCTACTCTCATATAAGCTTTTTACTTTTTTTTTTTGCATGAAGGAAGCCTTAGCTTGAGAAGATGACCAATCAATAAACATTTATTAAATACCTACTGTGTTCCAGGTATTGTGCTGAACACTAGCTATGGTGCTCAGATGAACAATCAATTTTATAGCTCCCACAAAGGTGTTAAAATGAAGTGTCCTGATTTTCAGGCATTCAGCTGAATCTCCAATCGCCAACAGGATTAAGATACCTCATGCATTTTCTTTCCTGCCTCCCTCTTAAAAGAAAAAAAAAAGAAGCTATTTGTTGACCTTGGATCTCAGTATCTTGTTTGTCTGGTTGTAATGTCTATCCCACTGTGCCCTCCTGGCCCTACCTTCAGGGGTGTGTTGGGTGCCAACTGATGGAGTGACTCAGGTCTGTGGCTTTGTGACAATTCAGTGCAGCTGCAGGCAGCAGAGAGCCCTGCCACTGGGTTGGAGAGGGCCCCTTGCCAAACACCATCCCCAGCCAGTGTAGGAGCAGCTGAAGGAAAGAGTTTGTGCTTGTACCTTGGGCAAACTTTGGATTTATTTCAAGAAGGGGTTGTCTGTTGGCTTCATAGAGGGGTTGTGTTCTGAAGGCAAGGGAGCACAGTAGCATGGACTCTTGCTCCTGCCTGGGCAACACACTTTTTTTCAAAGGTTCCCTTCATTTGGCGATGACTCTTGGATAATCACCTCAGCTCTAATTACAGTCTGAAAATACACACACATGCATTTTGGGCCTTTCTTTATATCTCCTTAGCACTTAGCACAGTGTCTGGCACATTGTAAGAACTTAAATACTTGTAGATTGACCAACACACACAACTCAAGCTTTTTCAGGTGTGGGCTACAACATGTACAGGGAGTCAGAAAACACGCTATCCATCTGACAAGAGTCTGACCCTTGGCATTGTCCCAGCTCTCTGATTATCATCAGGATAAGGGGCAATATGCCATCTCTGTGAATTAAGACAGCTGCCAGCCCAGATCTATTGAGAGCTCTTCCTGAGTCGTCTATCACCCACTGTGAGCTTTATACATACTCGCTGCACTCCACAGCCTCCTTCTTTTTCACTGGGGCTCACTGCTGGCTATGGTGCTCAGATGAACAATTAAAATTACAGCCCCCACAAAGGTGTTAAGATGCAATGGCCCAATTTTCAGGAATCTGGCTGGATCCCCAACTGCCAAGGGGATTAAGACAGCTGCTACTCTCCTTTCAAGAGGTCCTTAGCTTTCACAATAAATAAGTTTCCTCTTCTGTAGACTGCAAATAGGCTTGCTTTTGCTTTACCATTCTGGAATGGTCTGTAATACTACTTTTTATAGGGTAAAGCAATTGCTTTCTTTTTAGGAGGTGAGACGGTACAGGAGGAGAAGTGGGTGTCGTCTGAACATTATATATATCTCACAATTTCCAAAAGACCCTTCAACCCTATTTTAACATACATGTCAGGGAATAGAGAAAGTATGTGTATTTCTGAGTATTCCAAACAAGAGAGGCATCATTTTACATCCCCAAGGCCTAGGGCAACACAGTTTGACTCCATCATATAAACAAACCCATGGCACAACTAGGCATTTTTTTTTTAGTAAGAATTGACTGTATCTTCTCTTAGGAAATACATCCAGAATTAGAGAATAGGAGTCAAGCCTCACAAACTCAGTTCTAATTTCTAGTGTGACCAGGAGAATTGTGAATATTATCCTAATGAATGGGAGTCCAATTACCTTTGTGATCTATTTTTTCTAAGACTCCCTTCGCTTCCCATGCTGGCCTAAAAAGCAAGATTTTCATTTTGCTCCTTTAAAACATTATTCAACCGAATACTAAAATACATACCTAATAGCAGCACATTTTTAAAGCTATGAAATATTTACAATGTGATGCCTAAGGCAGACGCCACATAGTATATTTGTTCTGCAGCTCAGTAAATTATGGATATAAAGAATCAAGTTGATGCTTTCAAATGATCATGTTAATGCAAACAAACCTTCTTCTAAAAAAATAGTTCTTTATCTGGAGTTCTTTATCTTTCATTTCATTCTAAAAGATGTCATTTTCAAGACACCTATTAAATGACGTAACTCCAGGCCTTAACATTTCCCTAAAATCTGTGTCTCCTAGCCATACCATTCTTCTTCTGATTTAACTTTTCCTACTGTTCCTTTTGGATATGCCCTCACTTAAGAGGAAAACTACTCCATACTTATTTGTTGAGTGATGAAATGTTCTCCAGTGGAATTTCACAGGGTTCCAGAGTAACTGTCTATTACTGTTTCAGTGTCTGATCAACAGAGCTCAACTCAATCACTTCTCATTTATTGAGCAACCACCGATCATTGTTAACATGCAGGCCTTGTAGTAGGCCAGGTCATGAGCCTCACGTTTCCAGCGGAGTCTAAATCCGATCTGTAAACTCCTTCTAGTTGCTGTGATTAATTTTTTTTTCAATCCACATCCTTATATTGCTTATAAGAAACACATAAGCACTTATAATATGATAATAATATATTATTATCACAATATATAATGTGTTATATAATAATATAATAATAATAACTTAAATGAATAAAGTGGTTTGGGGTTTATGGAATTTATCACAGTTAAGCCATAATAGTCATGTAATATAAGTGGTATAAGTGTAATTGTTGTATCCAAAGGGCCTGGGTATACTTTAGGGACATCTCGTTTATCTGGCTCATTACCTCCACCTAGGTGGAACCTGGTTACTTCAGTATCCGGCACTACCCCAGGGTTAACAACCAATGTCCTTATAAACACTTAGGCTTATAGGGCTTCAGAACAGAGCATTTTAAATCCAGCCCCTCCCCTTCCAGTGGGCTACCCCAGGGATCCGTATTAGTCTTATGACTAGTAATGCTGCCTTGGCTGGGACCTGGAAAGGGGGAAAGCCAAAGTTCACTGCTCCATGTTGCTCTTTTTTTTTTTAGGCAAGATTCACTGAAATCATTTATTTCATAATTTCTTACAATGCAATAATATCCCATGACATTCATGTACAATTTGTTCAACCATTTCCTAATTGTCTAAAAGGCCATCAAAGGCACCCCTCCCCTTAGATTTTAATTCTTTTTTTTTATTTTTAGTTTTCAACATTTACTTCCACAAGATTTTGAGTTCCAAATTTTCACCTCATCTCGCCCCTCCCCACATCCCAAGATGGCATGCATTCTGAATATCCCTTCCCCTAGTCTGCTTTCCCTGCTATCTTTCCCCTCTTCCCCTTCTATTTTCCTGTAGGGCAGGATAGATTTCTGTACCCTATTTCCTGTATTTCTTATTTCCCAGTTGCATGTGAAAACATTTTTTTTAAACATGTGTTTTTAAAACTTTGGGTTCCAAATTTTCTCCCTCCCTCCCCACCCACCCTCATTGAAAAGGCAAGCAACTCAATATAGGCTATACATGTGCAGTTATGCAAAACACTTCCATAGTAGACATACTGTGAAAAACTAACTCTATTTCCCTTAATCCTATCCCGGCCCCCCATTTATTCTATTCTTTCTTTTGACCCCGTCCCTCCTCAGAAGTATTGCTTCTGATTGCCCCCTTTCCCAATCTGCCCTCTTCTCTATCATCCCCCTACTCTCTTGTCCCCTTCCCCTCCTATTTTCCTGTAGGGTAAGACAGATTTCCATACCCAATTGAGTGTGTATGTTATTCCTTCCTTAAGTCAAATCCTATGAGAATAAGATTCACTCATTCCCTCTCACCCTCCCCCATTTCCCCTCCACTGTAAGAGCCTTTTCTTTTCTGTTTTTTTTGTGAGATAATTTACCCCATTCTACCTTTCCCTTTCTCCTTCTCCTAGTATAATCCTCTCTCACCCCTTAATTTTATTCTCCAGATATGACACCTTCAACTTCAACTCACCCTGTGTCCTCTATCTATCTATCCATCCAACTATCTATCTATCTATGCATATATATATATATACATACATACATATGATTTTTTCCCTCCCACTACCCTAATACTGACAAAGGTCTCATGAGTTACAAATATCATCTTTCCAGGCAGGACATTCTGCACGTCGAAAACAGACTTTTACCTTAACAAAGAGTTTAAAACTCAAGTAATTGGTTGGGATCATGAGCAAACAGCGCCAAAAGAGTCAGACTATATTATCTTACTTTGGTGACAAAGAAGATCAAAACATACAACCAGAAGAAGAAAACAAAGTCAAAGCTCCTACATCCAAAACTTCCAAGAAAAACATGAATCAGTCGGTTTGTACAGCTGTTTTCAGAGATACTCCTAGGGACCTGAAAAGTGTCAGTTCTTCCAAGGTGCTATGATAAGGGGCAAGGTGTTTCCTCTTCACAGCCACAACAAGCTCTACCATGCCAGCACTCCTCTTCACCCCAGGACTGCCCCTCAGAACTGTAACCCAGATCCAAGCACGGGCAAAGCAAGAGATTCCTGCCTCAGCCCTGGCAAAAAGATCCCTGCAATCCCCCTCTGATCAGATGCTCAATTCCCCCTCAGTTTGTGGGCCTGAAGCTCAGAAGGCAGCCTTGCCCTCAGGATGGCTGAGACCTAGCTTCTTCTCTCACCTCAGTCACAGATTTTTCCCACTGACCTTCTAAGTTGTCTTTGGCTTTCGTGGGTTAAGAAGTCTGGAAACTGCCACAGCTGCCCAAGATTCAGTCCTCTGAGGCCTGTTCCAGGGTCGCTGCAGCCTGCGCACCCTCTCCAAACTGAGCTCCTCATCCAGCCCAGCGTGATATACCTTTCCAATCAGCCATCCAGGTTGTCTTGGGCTGGAAATTTGTTTTTCTGTTTTTTTTTTTTTGTGGGTCCTGATGCTTTAGAATTTGTTTAGAGTCATTTTTTATAGGTATTTGGAGGGGTTTGGGGGAGAGCTCTAGCAAGTCACTGCTTTTCCTCCACCGTCTTGGCTCCACCCTCCATGTTGCTTTTTAACTAACAGCTGTCTTCCAATTTCTGCTCCTTATTTTCTCTCTACTTTCTGACTTTGGGCATTTTCATTAGCTGTCCCCAATACCTAGAACTCTCTCCCTTCTCACCTTTCCCTCCTGGCTTCCTTTAAGTCCCAGCTAAAATCTCATCTACTACAAGAAATCTTTCCCAATCTCCTTCCATGTTATTGCCTTCTCTCTTTGATTATCTCCAATTTGACCTTTATGGATTGTTTATACATAGTTGTTTGCCTATTGTCTCTTCCATTAGACTATGAGCTCCTTGAGCAAAGGGATGATATTTTGCCTGTTTGTTTGTCTTTATTTGTACCTTCAGTGCTTAACACAGTGCCTGACACATTATTTCTTAATAAATTCCTGTTAACTTACCTTACCCCACCTCTTCCCCAGCACCGCACCCACCACTTCCATCATCTTCCCATGTTTCTTCTGCAAATATCTTCAAAAAATAAATGGGATTTCAAACAAAGAAGAAAAAATAAAATGTTCAAAAATTTTAAAAGGGTGAGGAGAGGATAGGCAGCTTCTAGCAGATGCTCCCATTCAAATAAGTAAAATACACATTTTGGAGAAGGGGGGTCTATAAGTTTTTTCAGGGTGAGAACCATACAGAATCATTAATTTAGAACTCAAAGAGACTTTAGAGGTCATTAAGTACAGC
Source organism: Vombatus ursinus (assembly GCF_900497805.2). NCBI lineage: Eukaryota > Metazoa > Chordata > Mammalia > Diprotodontia > Vombatidae > Vombatus > Vombatus ursinus. The sequence goes on from NW_020948983.1 coordinate 12,918,518, forward strand.
CTTCTCCTTTTACACATGAGGAAACTATGGCCCAGAAGGGTTAAGTGACTTGTCTAAGGTGACACAGCTAGTCTGTGACAAGTCCAGGTTTTTGATGCTACATACACCACTCTGTCCACTGACTTCCTCTGCCTTTGCAGATCAGCTACTCATTCTATCTCACTCTTAGAGAGTTGCCTAGGGGCAGCTAGGTGATGCAGTGGACAGAGCAATGGCCTTGGGTACAGGAAGACCTGAGTTCAAATCTGGCCTCAAGAAACATAACACTTACTAGCTGTGTGACCCTATGCAAGCCCCCATTGCCTGCTCCCCCCACCCAAAAAAAAAAGGAAAAAAAAAGAGTTGCCTGGTGAATAAATAGATTAAGCTTTCATAGTACCTACCTTGTCCAGTATCTGAACTAGGTGCTGGGGATAGAAAGGCAAAAATAAGATAAGCCCTGCACACAAGGACCTTTGAATCTAACTGGGGAGATAAAATATAGATTATAAGATCTTTGAGGGCAAGGACTATCTTTTGTGTTTTTTTTTCATATCCTTAGACCTTGGTACAATGTCTGGCACATGCTTTAAATATTTACTGATTAATATGTAAGAGAATGGTTTCTAGGGAAGGGAGTTTTCATCTGAAGAATTACAGGAATGGTGAGTAGAGCCACAGGGAAGTCAATTGTCAGACACTTTCCAGAAAACAGTGACAGTATTGATTTGAATACTCTCAGAATAAGAGGTGGAAAGCAAGATATGCATGCAATAGTAGGGCAGACGACAAGATATCCCGGGAGGATGGCTAGGTGCATGAGACGTGAAACATGACATAGGCCTGGCTGGAAATAGTAGTTTAGGTGAATTTACACTCATTCAACAATCACCATTTATAGACAAGGCTGGAGCTCCATAACTGAGTTAATCAACTTCTCCAGGAAGAGGGAGGGAAGCATGGTCATTGGACATCTGGTTGGGAAAGTGACTTTCTAGGGGGAGATGGATGTGGTGAGTAGGAAGGCAGCCACATGGTAGCAAGCAAGATGCCTTAGTGGTTGACCTGTTGGGTGGGATGTGAAGCATAGTCTGGGACCAGCTAGATATAGTGGGTTCAGTGAGTTTACACTCGTTCACTCACATTAGAGAGAACCAAGTGAAACAACACTTGTGAAGTCCTTCACAACTGTAAAATTATTATTTTTGTGGTGATTTAATAGCCCCATCTTTATAAAGGAAGGACAGCACATTTGCTTACTACCTAAAGGACTTTTAATATGTTGGTATGTTACTAGAGAATTGAGTTTAGAATCTATGTTATCAGACTGTCTCATAGATAAGGTTGCCTTTTAAGAAGATTATGTTTGTGCTTCATTAACCACATCCCAGTAACACCTACAACATTCCCCTCATTTTACAGGTGAGGAAATTTAAGTAACTTGCTTAGATCATGGAAGTAAGAAGTAAGGGAGCCAGAATTTAAATCTAGGTCTTCTGATTCATTGACAATGGTGTGCTGGCAAATGTTTAACAATCAGCCCTCTAGGTAAAAAAGACTGTAGCATAAACTTCTAAGTTTAATTTTCATTATGACTTTTTTTCCATTACTTTCTTAAGCTTAGATGACAAAAAAAGAATAAATCATGTCTTAATTTGTAGCATTTTTCCAATATCTGAGGTATCAGTCTCACACTCCAAAGTTAACAATAGGCACTCATGAGATTCAATTCAACTGGCTCCAGCACAGTCCTGACAAACTTTCCACTATACCATGATAACCATTTTTCTAGTATTAGGGATGAGTTTTCACTGAGTCATCCTCACTCTCTAAAAGTTTTCTCTTATAACCAAAGTGCATATTTGCAGCATGGTTAGTTGTGTGTGGGGAACAGAATATAATGACTTCATTACTTCTGAGGACAGAACTCGCAATGTGGTCTCACTGGCAATCAGACCAAGGTAATTGACTGAAGTACAGAATGATAGAAAAGTAGAATGATCTTTGAGTTTTTAAAGCAACAAATGCACTCTGATCCTGGGCATTTCACTCTTAACTTCAGTTCTCCTAGTTAGTGGTGTATCTTGTGATATACTAGAAATTGCTTTGGATGTGGGGCCAAGAAGACCAATGTTTGACTTGATCTGGTTCTGCTATATATCATCTGTGTAACTTTAGCCAAGTCATTTCTACTCTTTGGATCTCAGTTACCACCTCTGCAAAATGTAGGCATTGGCCCAGATGACTTCCAAGTTCCTGTCCAGGTGCAAATCCTGGTAAACCTTATGGTTTGCCAAAGAGTGGTCTGTTCATTGGTTGAACCCATGAAGCTGGAGAGCTCCTTTATACATAAAGGTACCTGACCTCTGAAAGCTAGCTGAGTAACTTACCTGAGAGAATTGTTGTTTCATGTCTGCCTCAAAAATGGGGGAAACTTTCTCTTTGGAAGCTGCTGTTTCCATCAGCTATGCAGAGGTTCTTTGTTGCAGAGTTAAAAATAAACATGAACCTGAACTTATCACCAAAGAATAGCTCTTTAGCTGAGATGGTTTTTATTCCAAGTGCGCAAATGTGCAGAAATGACTAATGATAGCCACTGATGAGTATTAGTTATTCTATGTACAGTTTTAAAATAAAACAAAGAAAGAAAACACAATTGCCTCTGTGTGTGTGTGTGCATGTGTGTGTGTGTGTGTTGTTCAGTCATTTCAGTTGTGTCTGATTCTTCGTGAAATGATTTGGAGTTTTCTTGGCAGAGATACTGGAATGGTTTGCCATTTCCTTCTCCAGCTCATTTTGCGGATGAGGAACTGAGGAAAATTAAGTGACTTGCCCAGAGTCACACAGCTAGAAAGTATCTGAGGCCAGATCTGAACTCAGGAAGATTAGTCTTCCTGATTCCAGGTATGTTATTCTATCCACTATGCCATCTAGCAGCTCTCTCTCTCTCTCTCTCTCTCTCTCTCTCTCTCTCTCTCTCTCTCTCCCTCTCTCTCTCTCCCAGCTTTTTAACTACCCCTGTAACATTATAAGAAAATGATTATTCTAATTGCTTCTGGAGGGCAAGAATTGTCTTATACATCTTTGTACTTAAGTACATTTCAAGACATTTATGGAATACATTTTATCAACTCTTTTCTGGGACTACATTATCCTTATAATTCTTCAGTTTTTATTTTCTTGTTGTTGTTATTGTTCTTTCCATTTACATTAGTCATTGTATATATTGTTTTCCTGGTTCTGCTGACTTTATTCAGCATCCATCCATATAAATCTTCCTATAGAGGGCAGAAAATGGATTTATGGATTCATTAGTATAGGGAACTCTCAATGAAGAACTTCCTCTATCATATCAGAGTGATACATGTTCTGCAACTTATGGTCTTATAAAGATGCCTACAGTACTAAGAGGTTAAGATATTTGCTTTTGGCCACACAGCCTGTAGGAGACAAAAACCTATATGAACCCAGATCTTCCTGACTTAGTCTGGCTCTCTATCCAGTACATCACACTGCCTCTCATAAGTCTTACAAATTTTCCTAGAAATTCTTCATATTAATGATTTCTTACTTTATAATAATATTCCATCACATTCATGTACCATAATTTGTTTAGTCATTCTCCAACAGATGGTCATCTACTTTAGTTCTAGTTCATCGCTACCACACACCCAAAAAAAGCACTATTATGACTATTTTGATGTATATGGAACCTATCTTTGACAACCTTGGGCATCTATGCCTACCTGTAAAAATTTCTGGATCAAATGGTATGGATAGTTTTGTCACTTTTTAAAAGCATAATTCCAAATTGCTTTCCAGAATGTTTGGACAAATTGACAGCTCCATCAAGAACATATTGAAATGTCATAGACTTAGAGCTAAAAGAACCTTAGAAGTCACTGAGTCCAGCCACCTAGTTGTATAAGTGACATAACTGAGACTCATCATGAAGCAATTTGTCCAGAGTCACACAGGTAGCAAATGGCCAAGTATGATATATATAAACCCAAGTCCTCCAGCTCCAAATCCTGAGTCCCTTCCACTGTCTCTCACTATCTTCCATGACCCTCCAATATCCTCTATGACCATATTTTGTCATCTTTGCCACATTTCTTAGTGTGGGTATTATTTGGATTTGCATTTCTTTTACTATTGATGATTCAGAAATATTTTTCTCATGTCTGTTATGAGTTTATACTTCTTCTAAGCATCTGTTCATATCTTTTGACAACTTATCCATCATGGAAGGGCTTTGGTTCTCATGTATCTGTGTGTATGTATGTATATATCTATATACATATGTACATAGACATACTTTTATACACACATTATTTCATATACATGAAATACTGTTATATAAGTATATATACAAACACAGATATGTGTGTACTTATGTGTGTGTGTGTGTATGTGTGTGATTTCAGACCCATATCAGAGATATGGGAAGTAAGATTTTTTTAAATCATTTTTCCTTGTCTTAGCTTAATTGATTTTGTTAATATAACTACTTTTCCATTTCAAATTTATCTATTTCAATTTCAAAATTATCTACTTTACCTTTTAGGATTAATTCTATCCTTTGTTTGGTTAAGAATCCTTCACTCTCCTCCCACTAGTTATAGTTGTGAGAGGTTCTCACCTCTTACACTTCAGCATATCATTTAACTTCTCTCGGTCTCAACTTCTGATTTCTCTTTCTGCTTGAGATTTATGATTCAGTGATTTAGTTCTATTCTAATATTTTTATGGTCTGGCCTTTACAATTCAGTCCACGGATCCAAAATAAATTACATTTTAAGTTTGTTAGTTTTGTTAATAAGTGTAGTTTTTAGTCCTTAGGAATCTTGAAAAAGGCAAAAAAGTTTTAATGAAACAGTCTTCAGATGAGAGTTTAATTTTGTTAGGGAAATCAATTTTTTTCTCTAGAAATGCTTCTTATATTCTGTGTAATTTGAAGAGTGTTTCCATGTGGTGCTCACTGAGTGTTTTCTTTCAAGCTTAAGAAGGATAGCATGGTATTGTGGAAAGATCACTATGATGGAAATTAGAAGACCTAAGTTCAGATCTGGGCTCTGTGGTTTGCTAGCTGTGTGACCCTGGGTAAGTCACTTCCCCCTCTGAGTATCAGTTTCCTCCTATGTCAAATGACAGCACTGAACTAGGTATTTCTAGTGTTCCTTCTAAGTATAACTCTTATTATCCTCTGAGGGTTTGCATTTCAGATAAAGAAGTGCCATTCATTTAAGTTAGGACTATACTCTCTTTTCCCTTATTTTGACTAAGACATCTCAGCTACTTAAACATTTCCAAGAAGCTAAAAGAAGGATATTATGTGTAAAAGTTGCAGAAAGTGTTCCTTCAGACTACTTAGCTGTTTGTCTCCAGCTAGATTAGTCCCTAATGCTTAGCACTAATTTGAAAATAACTTTTTTTTACATTCTTTTCTCTTTTTTTTAGATCAATACCTTTTTCCCCTTACAGGCAAATCCAATACTAGGGGCATTTCTGAGCTTTAAAGCAAATGTGGATATCAACTTACTCTTAAAATGAGAAGGTTTAGTGAGGCAGGTCAGTCCCCGATATGGTAATTACTCTCTCCATTTTCTCTGGGTTCAATTCCAGGGACTGCTTCCTGAACTTTGTTTGCCTGAGGGAAGGAAGCAGAGGGAGAGAACAGAATTGTCCCTCTTAGCATTGAGGGTCCAGCCTTGTGGAGACAAGTCCCAGGGGATAGAGGATTCATAGCAAGAAATGTGCTGCCAACTCCTATTCTATCAATGGGAAATATGATAGTCCTTCAGTAAGAAGTAGATAAGCAAGGGGATTTCCAGAAGAGAGAGAAAAAGTAGAATGCAGGAAAACCAGAGGTAACATAATATTTTATAGATCATGATGCTGTAAACTAAACAAACAGTAATTCTAGGAAGACAGTATCTGTAGATATGCCAAAATCCTCCCTGGAACTAATTAAAAGTTTTTTGACCAACAACCAATCAAAATAATTACAACAGTAGATCTGTAATATACTGGACATGGAAATAAGGACCAGAGAGATGACCTAACTCATAAAAAGAAATGTATCTTGTTGTCTCATTTTATTTTTTCTTGCTTGGAAGCTACAAAAGGGACAAATTAGAAGAGGAAAATATCGCAGTTTATTGGCTCAAAGAGTTCAGAGCCACATATGCAATGGGAATGGGAGACTCACATGTGTCAAAAGTCTGGGTTTGATAAGAGAATTTTATTGTGCAGCCAGACAAGGAGTCAAATGCAAATGTAAATGAGTTAATTGAATGGCTGGAGAGTGTTTTAGCTTGGGTAGGGTTCCTGGCTATGCTAAAGAAGGCCAATTGCCAAGAGAAAAAAAAAAGGCTTTGGTGTATGATGTTACTAGTGCCTCATCTCTTAAGTGACCAAAACAGAGAGGAATTTTGGATGGGATTTTTTTTTCTCATAGATTCAAGAATGAATCATCCTTCTTTGTCCTTTCTGGACACAATCTCATTCTAGATTTTGTACAATTAATAGCCAGGGCTCCATAAGCAAAGTGAAGTGGAAAACTGAAGCCAAATAACCTGCTTTTGCCAGGATTACTAGGATAATTCCACCAGACATTAGAGCCACACATGCCATTCAACAAGGAACTCCTATTTGTGTATCAGCTCTCTCACCCATCAGAGAGACCACAGGCAAAGGGCAGGCAGTGTTACATTGATGGTTTTAGCAAGTCTTTTCTTTTGTATACCAGAAATAAATAATACAAACTCTTTGATATATGGCTTTCATTCCTGCTTACAACTAATAAACATCACCATTAGACTTATGAAGCACCTGAAAAGGTAACTGAAAGAATTTATTAACCATTCTTTCTTGGAGATGTTTAAAGATGAATATCCCATCCTGGAATGACTTTAATACTCATCCTACTTGATGGCAGAGGGATGTGGATTATTGATGACTGTATTATTTCTTGCTAGTCTTTGGAGGAATGCTTGAACTGTTCTTCAAATTTTAATCCTATTTACATAATTTTGGCATTGTTATCACTAACAATAGCACAACATATACTATATACATGCATCATTTCAAAGTTTTCTAAGAGCTGAAAAAAAAATTGTTCCAAAGTAGTGACTGCTTCATTTTTATCTTTGTATATACACTGCCAAGCATGTGGTCTTACACATAGTAGCTGCTTATTAAATGTTTGTTGACTTGAATGAGTTTTCACATACATATCTCTCTTTCATCTTACCTTTTGATTTTCATCTTATGTTAGGTAGGACAGGTATTCTTGTCCCCATTTTACAGAGGAGGAAACTGTAGTATAGAAAAGATAAGTGACTTGCCCAAGGTTCTTCGGTATGTAAGTGGCAGAGACTAGATTAGATTTGCTAATTACTCATTACTGTTTCTTTTATTATATAGGTATATATGCACATATATTTTTTTTCAAATTGATGTTTTCTGTTTCTTACATCACCATAGTATTTCATGTATTTCTTCCTATTCCTGAGAACCATTCCATATGACAAATAGCATTATTTTTTTTAGAGAGGAAAAGGAAGTCTTCATAACTGATTGATACATTGTGAAAATCTGAAAACATGTATAACGTATAATACCTGTGGACCTCCCATCTATGAGAAGGATTAGGTTAGGGGTGAATTCTTATATTTAATTTGAGTTCCACTTGATCTTTATACTTTTGCTGCATTTATTTTTTATTTTTTTTTAGTGTCATTTTACTTTCCATTCACATTGTTGTAGTTATTGTGTATATTGTTTTTTTGGCTCTGCTTACTTCATTCTACATCACATCATATAGCTTTCAGATCATATAGCTCTTTCTATGCTTCTCTGTATTCATCTTACACTTCATTTCTTGTACCATGGTAGTATTCCATTATATTCATGTAACACAATTTGTTTATCCATTTCCCAATTAATGGGCATCTATTCTGTTTCTAATTGTTAGTGATTACAAAAAGTGCTGCTGTAAAATATTTTGGAGAATGAAGAGTTTTTTCTTATCAGTGGCTTCCTTGGGGTATAAGCCCAGTAAAGGAGTCTCTGGTTCAAAAGATGTGGATATTTTAGTCACTTTCTTTGTGTAATTCCAAATTGCTCTCTAAAATGGTTGTGCCATTTCACAGCCCTACCAAAAATTTGTTAGTGTGCTTATCTTCCCACAACCCCTCCCACTTTGTTGCCATCTTGGGGGACATTTTTGCCAATTCACAGGGTATAGTGTGAAATCTCAAAGTTGTTTCAGTTTGCATGCTTCTTATTATTAGTGATTTGGAGCATTTTTTTCATGTGACTGTGAATAATTTGTATTTCTTCTTTTAAGAACTGTTTGTTCATTTCCTTTGACCATCTATCTATTAGTGAATGGCTATTGTGTGTGTATGAGTGTGTATGTGTGTGTGTGTCTGTATATATAGCTTACATATCTTGGATACAAAACTCTTATCAGATAAATTTGATAAAAAAAAAATTTTTCCCCATTAGACCACTTACCTTCATATTCTAGACACTTTAACGTTGTCTGTACAGAAGCTTTCCGGTTTCAAGTCATCAGAGTTTTCTATTTTATCCTTTGTAATTGCCTCTATCTTTTGTTTGGTTAAGAATACATCTTTTATGCATAGTTGTGAGAGGTGCATTATCTGTTTCTCATCTAATATTTTATAGTATGATCTTTAATATTAAGTTCATGTTTCCATTTAACATGTATTATGAAGTGTGGTGTGAGGGTGTTAGTCTAAGCTTAATTTCTGCCAGACTTTTCCAGCAGGTTTATTTATTTTTTATCACTTACAGAGTTTTTCCCTACATAAAATGTTTTCCACTTTATCAAAACATTGGGTTATTGAGTTCTATTGTTTCTAAATATCTCCTAGTCTGTTCCATTGATCTATCTTTTTCCTTTTTTTTAATCAATAGCAGATAGTTTTGATGATTGCTGATTTATAACACAGTTTGAGCTCTGTAAGTGCTATCCTCCTTTCATTCTTCTCTTTATCATTTCTTTTGGTATTTAGACCTTCTGTTTTGCCAAATTATCAAGCTGTGTGAAGTATCCTCTTGGTAATTTAATTAATATAGCATTAAAAGAGTAAATTAATTTTGATAGTAGTCATTTTGTTATATTGGCATGGCCTAGCCATGAGTACTGAATGTTCCTCCAGGTAATTAGGTTGTTCTTTAATTCTTTAAGGAATGCTTTATAATTGAATCTATACATGTCTTTTCTGTGCTTTGGTAAGTTGATTCCCAGATATTTGTAGTTATTTGGAAAGGGATTTCCCTTTTTAATATTGCTTCTTTTGTATTGTTATTATAATGTAGAAATGCTGCTGATTTTTGAGGATTTATTTTTTAGAATACAACTTTGTTGAAGCTATTGACTCAATTAGTATTTTTACTAAGTCCCTGAGGTTTTCCAAGTAAATCATAATGTCATCAGCAAACAGAGATTGTTTTATTTCTTCTTTACCTGCCTTTATTCCTTTAATTTCTTTCTCCTATCTTATTGTATTGTTAGCATTTCTAGAACTGTATCAAATAATAGTGGGGAGAGTGGGCATTCTAACTTCACCCATGTATTTATTGGAAAAGGTTCTAGTGTATCCCCATTACATATGATGATTGCTTTTGGTTTTGGATAGATGCTTTTTATGATCTTTAAAAAAGGTTCCTTTATGCTTATACATTGTAGAGTTTTTAGCATAAGAGAGTATTATACTTTGACAAAGACTTTTTCTGCATCTATTTTTGTATCACCATGTAGTTTTGGATGGTCAGTTTTTAATATGATTCATTATGTTATTGTTTTTCTACTGTTGAACCATCCTTACATCCCTGGTATAAATCCCACTTGATTACAATGAATGTTTTCTTAGATAAATCTTTGTAATCTATTTTATAGGATTTTCTTTAGAAATTTTGTCAATATTCATTAATGATACTGACCTATAATTTTCTTTCTGTGTTTTATCTTTAGCTGGTTTAGGTATTGGGACTATATTTGTCTTATAAAATGATTCTGGTAGGGTTTTTTCTTTCTAAGTTTTTGATAATAATTTGTGATATACGGAGAATAACTGTTCTTTAAAAGTTAGGTAGAATTCTCCAGTGAATTCACCATATCTAGGGTTTTTTTTCCTCCCCCTTTGGTAGTCCATTTATAGCAAGGTTTATTTCCTTTTTTTTTTTTAGATCAGGTTATTTAAGAGATCTATCTATTCTTCTGATCTTTTGAGTATTTTATATTTTTGAAGACATTCCTCTGTTTTGTATTCTGAGTGTTATTAGCATATAACTGCATATATTCTGTTCTTTTCATTTCTTCTATTTTTGCTATGATTTCACCTCATTCATTTGCTGTTTTATTGGTTTGTTTTTCTGTTCTCTTCTTTTAATCTGATTAACTAAGGGTTTGCTAATTTCACTAGTCTTTTCAAGACTTTGGTTTTAGTTTTATTCATAATGTCTATTTTGTTTCAAATTGATTTATTTCCCTTCTAAATTTTGACATCTCCTCTTTGGGGTTTATGTTTGTTTATTTGTTAATTTTCTGATTTCTTAAACGCATATTCAGTTCATTAATCCTCTCTTTTTCTATTTTGTTAATGCACGTTGGTAGGGACATGATTTTTCCACTGAGGACTGCTTTAGATGTTTCCCAGAAATTTTGATATGTTGTTTCATCATTATCATTTCCTATTACATAGTTATTAGTTTTTTCTGCTATTTATTATTTGGCTCATTCATTATTTAAGATTTCATTGTTAAATCTCTGTTTCGGCCTGTATCTTATATTTGTGGTCCCACAAATGTTGTATTGTGGTCGGTAAAGGATGCATTGATTATTTATATCTGTTTACATTTGTTTGTAATATCTCTGTGCATGGTTAGTTTTTGTAAAAGTTCCACGTGGTGCATAGAAATATGTATATTCTTTTGCTTTTCCATTTAGAAGATGTCTTCCATTTAGAAGATAAGCCATAAGACTTTTTAGTTTTTCCAGAAATTTGTTCAGTTCCGTATCTTCCATTTTATCTTTCTGTTAGACTTATCCAAAATTGAAATATTAAAGTCACATATCCCTTTTGTGTTATTGTCTATGTTTTCTTGAAGCTCAGATAAAGTTTCCTTTATGAATTTAGATGTTAAGTCATTTGGAGCATATAAGTTTATTACTGATATTGGTTGGTTGTCTATTCTTTCTTTCAGCATAGTATAGTTTTCTTGTTTATTCCTTTTTTGTTTTTTGAATATTTGTTTTTTAGTTGATAGCATGATAGCAACTACTGCTTTTTTGGATTCACTGATACATAGTGTATTTTCCCCATCCCCTCAGTTTTATTTTGTGTATGTCTCTTTTTTAAAAGTGTTTCTTGTAGCAACATGTTGTAGGGTTTGTTTTCTTATCCAATTTTTAAGTCTTTTTCATTTTATTGGATTCATTAATCCATTCATATTTAAAGTTAAAAAAATTAGTTTTATATTTTCCTCCACCTGTCTCTAAAATTGGGTTTTATTCAAGTTATGATTTTCCCTCTCTTCTATAAACACTGCTATAAACACAGTATTATGTTTCTTCAGTTACTTTAATCTTTTTTTTAAGGTGACACTGTTCCCAATGGCTCACTTCCTCTCACTCCTAATCCCATCATCTCATTTGTTACCCCTTTCCCTTTAGAGTTTTGTTTATTAATTCCAATCTCCTGCTTTTATCTTGTTATATATTTCTACCCTCCTATTTTTCCCCTTTCAGTTAATCAGGTAGATTCTTTTTTCCTTTTCTCCTCTTTAGCTGGTTCTGTTGATTAGTTATTTTAATTTCATTTTTGCACCCCTTTCAAAAACATATTTCTTTTGTTCTCTCATTATACATCTTCTCTTTTTGTTTACTCTAGACCATCATTATCTGACTTATGACTCCTATAATCATATGATCTTTCTTTTTCTGTATTCTTCATATAATCAAAGCATCCAAGTTGTCCATTGGAAGGGGAGTGGAGTTGAAAAACCTAGAAGCAACTGACACCTGGAGAGAACATGGACATAGGGAGGAGATTTCCAAGCGAATTTAGAAAAAAAGTCAACAAAAGAGGGTATAGATTGGGGCAAGGGGAAGTGCAGTATCTTCTCTGACAGCTGCAATAATTGGCATTGTTCTGAGAGTGAGGCACAATGGAAAAGGGGACTCCATGGTGTCAGCCCTAAAAGGCAATGGCAGAAAACACCTAGAGGGCAGATCCTCCAATGGACAATTTGGATGTTTTGATTGTATAAAGAATACAGAAAAAAGAGAGATATCATATGATTACAGGAGTCATAAATCAGATGATTAGGGTCCAGATTCATTTCTGCCACTACCACCACCAAATTTTGAATAAATCCATTAATATAGCCAAGGCAGGTATCTCTTGAAAGACTGGAGTCTAAGGGACCAGCCTTCCTTCCTTTCTCTTCTCCCCTCTTTTCTTTCTTAGTCTCAGTCTCTGTCTCTGAAGCTCTCACTCCCTCTTCTTCCCTTTCTTTTATTATTGTTGTTGTTCCATCATTTTCAGTCATGTCCAACTTTTTGTGACCCCATTTGGGGTTTTCATGGCAAAGATATTGGAGTAGTTTGCCATTTCCTTCTCCAACTCATTTTACAAATGAGGAAAATGAGGCAAACGGGGTTAAATGGCTTGCCCAGGGTTATGGAGCTAGTAAGAGTCCGAGACCAGATTTGAACTCATGAAGATGTGTCTTCCTGCCTCAGGCCTGGCACTCTATCCACTGCACCATCTGGCCTTTTTCTTTTATTATTATGATCAAAACTAAGAAAATATGCTTTCGTTTCACTTTAAAATCTTGCATCTCTCTATATATATGTGTGCATATTTGTGTGTGTGTGTGTGTGTGTGTGTGTGTTTGACTTCCTTTTCAGTTAGACAAAGAGGATTTTTTTAAAGACAGCAGTGATCATACAACCAGTAATGATGAAAAAAAAACTGCAAATATCATTCACAGACCATTACATTTGTAATCTCCTTCCCTTCATCATTATTCTCTTTCCACCATTAAGCTCCTCCAGAGTCAAGTGAAGAGCTAAAGGTGACAGTGATAGACAAGAATTTTTATTGTCTTGTCAACACAAATAACCCCCTGGCTGGTAAAATGTCAAACTAATTCACCAGCAATGACTAAATTTCAGTCATCTCAAAAAATATGGGCAAAAAATGTGCCACAATTGAATTTTATAACAATGAATATTGTTAGAAATAAGAGTATTCCTCTAGTAGGTTGCAACCAGTGACCGTAGTTTTAATGTTTATGGCTTAATCACCATTGTGTGGAAAGATACTGTGTGGTCACATGTGGCAAACAGATTTACTTTCATTATAGAATATTTTGTCTTTGCCTAGTTTCATGAAAAAAATTTCCCTTTACTAAGCTAGTAGACACAGGGTTCTCAGGCACAGTCCTCAAAAAAGAGAGAATAAGAAAACCTATATACTTATGTTAGCACATCAAAGAAGTCAGGGCAACTGAGTTATTGGCTCACAAAGCAATATCTCTGAGCAATAAGCCCCAAGAATGCACCAGCCTTTCTCTAGATGATATGTTCTTAATCTGGGGTCCTTAAACCCCAAAGCAACTGTGATTTCAGAAGGCATGTGAACTTGGATAAGAGGAAATACATTTATTTTCACTAACCTCCAAGTGAAATTTAGTATTTCCTTCAGTTATTCAAAAAAACATTTTTGTGTAAAGGGGTCCATAGGCTTTAACAGATTGTCAAAGGGGCCCATTACATTTAAGGACCCTTGCTCTAGATATGGCTAATCATATCTAATAATACTTTGCACATAAAATCTCACTTGATTCCAACAATAATCCTCTGAGGTTAATTCTATTATTATTATCATTATTTTACAGATGAGGAAACTGAATCTGAGAGGTTAAGTGGTAAACCTAAGGCCACATAGCTAGTATCTGAGGTAGGATTTGAATCCAACTCTTCCTGATTTCAAATTGGGCAGTTTATACATATTATGCCACTTATATCTCTTCCAGTTTTAAAAGCAAAACAAAACATTCCTCTTCCCCCTCCCCCCCGGGAAATAAACACACAAACAAAACAAAATGAACAAAAAAACCCAAAAAACAAAACCCAAGTTCTTAGGCTCCTTTCATAATGTAGACTGGGGCCAGAACTGTTTTAAAAGTGTTGGTGGTGAAACTGAATAGAGACGTCTGGATAGAGTAATGAGATGAGGAGGTAGGAAGCAGTGGCTTTTGATACTTCTCTTAACTATCCATAATGAAGCTATCATTCTTGGTTTTATCTAAACTTTTTCTAGAACCTAGTTCAGCCTTCAGGTACTGTAGCCTCTGCAGGTAATAAATTAGGTGTATTCATGCCCTGTTGTGGTTAGGGCACCTTTTTATTTATTATAATAATTCCCTCCTTAAAGTTAGGTTACCACAAATTTCCTAGGGTATAGAAAGCAGATTAATGGATTGGTTCCACCCATGTAAGGCTAGCCAGGAGAGAGCTGCATGGATAGTTTCTGATACCTTTGAATAAAACAGGGACTTAGACTAGATGATCTCCAAGGCCCTGAACATTATGGATGCACAATAGGAGTTTCTTCAGAGACCTGACCTTAGAGAATACCTGAACTGCAAGTCATAATCCAGAGGTTTTTAGTCCCAATTCTACCATGAAGTAGCTACGTGGCCTTGAATAATTTACTTAGCCTTTGTGGGATTCAGTTTTCTCCTCCATACAAAGATGATGTGACTAGATGTGACCATACGTACATGTAATACAGAGATGTGACTGGATCAGGTTCTCAAAGTGTAGTCAGAGGACACCGAGGGGAGGGAAGTTTTTTAGACCCTTTCAGGGCAGTCATTGAAGTCAAAACTACTTTTATAATAATACTAATTTGTTTTCATTTCTAAATATCAATAAATATTGGTAAATATCAATGGATATGACCCTTATAAATAAAAGCTCTGTGAGAGGTCTTCAATAATATTTAAGAATGTTTAGGGGTCCTGAAAACAAAAATTTTGAGGACCCCTGGACTAGATGATCAATAAAGTTCTTTCTAGTACTGAAACTTTACAATTTTGATTGTTTTAGGGTAAGATTGTTTCAGTTTTCTTGAACACAATGGTCCTCCCAAACCCAAAGGAAATGGAAACACACACACACACATTAATTAATGATTGGTACCAGAAATTTTACCTTTCAGGAAAAGCACAATGGGGAGTGCTATCTAACTGGAAATGGCACTTGTGAAGCATCTATGGAGTTACAGGTTAATTGAAATAATAAAAATGCTTATCTCTTAGCTTCTAGTCCTACGTTGCAGCTGTAATGTTTCTGTTGGATATTAAAATATTAAGGTTGACCTGATTTGAGAAGAGCTGGAGAGAACCCTTAGCCAGCTCCACTCCACAGGGTCCAGATGAACCACAGGATCACAGAACATAGATCTGGAAAGACTTTAGAGATGTATTCCAACTTATTATTTTTTTTTGTTTTGCTTTTTCATCCCATTGCCCAACAGAAATATCTTGCACAGAGTAACACTGAATAAATTTGGGTTGCATTGAGTTGAACTGAAATCCCTCATTTTACGGAAGTGTAAACTTAGGCTCAGAAAAGGAAATATGACTAACCCAAGATTACCATTGTGCCAGCACAGTCAGGCAGCAGGAAATGTCAAGGTTTGTTGCCCTCTGCTACTTATTCTTAGGTTAGCTTCCTCCCTTTATTTCTAAGCCATTTCTTTTATGTCAATGTTCATCAAAGATCTTCCCAGAATTACAGAATTTCTGGATTGGAAGGGTTCATCAAAAAAAGGTTTGTTTTATTAATGTCATATATCCCTTGAACAATCTAGTGAAGCCCAAGGAGGGGGCAAATTATATATATGGAGAGAGGGACAGATTGAGACAGAGATAGAGAGACAGAGACAGACAGAGAGAGAAAAAGAGAAAGATGCATATACATATATGATTACAAAAGAAATCAATTATACTGAAATATAAGTATCAAAAGTTGTTTAGTTTATTTTTTGTTTTTTTTTTAATTTCCCTGACCCACTCCAATCCCTACTTAGACAGGAGTCTCCTCTACAACATACTGGGCAAATAGGCATCAGTCTCAATTTAACGACCTCCAATAGTGTTGAATCACTATTTCCTAGGATAGCTCACTCCATTTTTGGATAGATTTAAGTTGTTGGGAAGAGTTGTTCCTTACATTGAACTTTCCTTATGTCTGCTGTTCTCTGGGGCCAAGCAGAGCAACTCTAATAATTAGACTCTCTGCAGGAGGAACAGGCTGCCTCTGGAAATTGTGGATTTCTTATCACTAGAATCCAGTCCATAGAACTAGATCAGAAGAGTACTCTAACCCTAAAGGCGGCTCAGTTTGCCTTTTGAGATTGACCTGGTTCATCTTTGGAGCATCTGTTTGGAAAATCAAACTGAAACCTTTTGTATTAGGAGACATAGACACTAGTTCCTTTGGTTCCTGGTCCTTCTCCTTTTTGCTTGGGAATCAGGTACCTCAGAGCAGAGGTGTCAAACAAGCTGCTCCTAGGCAGCATATGGCCCACACCACTTCTGAATGTTACCAGAACCAGATCTAAATGAGGTTCCTATCTGATATATTAATTTTAAAAAGAAAAATATAAATGTGATTTTCTTAGCCAATATGCACAACGATCTTTGTGCACAGTTTAGTGGCCCCTATTTCTATCTGACTTTGACATCTCTGCCTTAGAAATATATAATCTCCCCACCTCTCCCTCCCTTTCATATTCCTCAAGAAATCCTCAGAACATATCAAGTGACATCTATTAAGTTTCCAGGTTCAAGCTATAGAACATTCCTTTCTACTTCCATATCTCATTTGGAAAGGATGGGGTAGGGGTGGGATTGGAATGAGGAGAAAGATTTTAGGATTATTTTTATGGCCTTAGTTTTCCCTGAATCTTTCTAGGTTGTCTGACAAGTTGGGGGAGAATGGAATGACTTCAAGGCATGACTTTTGTTCTCTGGGCCTCAATTTCTTCAGCTGTAAAGTGAGGCAGTTAGACCAGACAATACCTAAGATCCCATTTAACTCTGATTCTCTGTAATTCCATGATTCTGTGGTTCAATTTGCTTTTTTATAACAATTTTTGGATCATGTTAAGCCTATATTTTGAAGTTATGTTAATACACCCTAAGGTTTTTCTATAAAGGGTATATTTTTAAAAGTCTAATAATATCATCCCTAAATAAACCTACTTTGTCATGGCACGTAGTTCTATTTCACATTCCAATCAGTATGACTAGTTAAATGGAAAAAAAAATCTTAATTGGTTCACACATTGACAATAATATTATTTCATGCTTCTCTTTTGCAATTTGATTATACAAGCTATTCCTTAGTAACTAGGAAGACATTTTGCAAATGGAGAACAGTAGAGCTGAAAAAAAGGGAGAAAAAGTAGGCTTGTATAATTCTCTTTTTGAAAAAAAAATCTACTTTGTGGGGAAAGAACTGTACAGGATTGGAAATAGGGGCATATGAACTAGTTCTACTCTTAATTCTGTCCATGACTCTATGACCTCAGATAAGTCTGTCTTCTCTTCTGTAAGATGCAGGTGATACCTGCCCCCTACCTATCTCTTAGAGCTTCTGCAAACATTTATTAAATTTTTTCTAAGTCCAGAAAAGATGTGGAAGTCTGATATTGGTGTTACACAAATACAAGGCACTAGGACTGTTATCTCAAAGTAGTTTACCAAGTTGACTTAACTTCTACAACACCCTTATGAGTTAGGTAGATAATCTAAGGCCCATTTTAAAGATAAGAGGGCTTAAATCCCTCTTCCAAAACCATTCAGATTTGGTGCATGAGCAGGGATACAATTATTAGTTTGAGGCCATGAGGTCAAAGCCTGTGACATTTTGCAGGATAATCTCAGGAAAAAAAAATTTCTTTTTTCCCCCAGCAGGAGACAAGAAGAACCAGCATCTTTATTCTTCCTAGTTTTCCATCTATGGCTCTTTATAAAATTGTTCCAAAATGCAAGGCACCTTTTCTCAATGCTATCCAAGGGGAGCCAAGTATTTGGAGAGCTATTAAAAGAAATTGTTATAATGATGAGATATATAATGTGATTTAATGCCAGCTAAAGCCAAGGTATCCATCAGGAAAAGAAAGAGACAAGGAGGGGGTAGGGCTGTCATGAGGGAAGAAAGGGAAAAAGGCAGCATAATACTGCCTAAAGCTAGCTCAAGAGAATAGTGGGAGAGGCGGGCAGACCTTTAATATTGCCCCCTTAGAAATAAATAAGCAGTTGGTATAGGGATGCAGGATTTGGTTGGTATTGCAGACTAAACTCACTGACCATTTTATGACTTCAGGACCCAGATGTTCATCAGTTATTAAGATGCTCCATTAGTTTTTGGCTCTTGTACTGCTTGTCCCTCCAACACAGACTAAAACCAATCCCAGTCTGGTCTTCAGCCTTATTAAAGGAACTGCACGATCTTGTCCTCCTCCTGCCTCTCAGCATCAGCTTCCAACTCACTGGGTGACTCATTCATCTTGACCTCTCTCAATGAGACCTGCTGTAGGACTACAGTGGATAAGGCACTAACTCCACAGCTGAGGGTTTTGAGGCCTTTAATTAGCCCAATTCACTCCCCCCAACTCAGATTCTGCATGATTCCCTCTGGGGGTTTCACAATTTTGGCAAAGACAGTTGGTTTGGGGAATTGCTGGTATTTTTCCTTGGGCTTGTTGACAGAGGTCAGTGGGGAGCAGAACAGTATAAAGTAAAATGTAAGATCTTAATAAAGCAATGTTGAAACCAATTTAATCCTCGTCTGCTGGATTAACCCCTTCTTCCAAAGTTGAACTCAGGCAGAGTTTCTTTTATGACCTGCCCAAAGGACAAGTGAAATTGTGTATTAATAATAGAGAAAGAAAAAAAAAGAAAGAAAATCACCCTTGCTCAGTAAGTTGCCAATAAGATAGATTATAGGCTTTTTACCTATAAGGCAAGATTATATTAGAGAGCATATGTTTTGGGAAATGAAAGAAATAATTTATTTTTGTTGGAGAAGGGAAGACAGGAATCAGTTCTTTTTCTAACAAATCCTTCCAGGTGAAGTTTCCTATAAAATGATGTTTCTGGATGAATATGATGAATACAGAGAAACATGGAAAGACTTTCATGAACTAATCCAAAGTGGAGTAAGCAGAGCTAAGAAAATAACATACACAAAGACTACTACAGTGTCAATAGAAAAAAAACAACCACAACAAAACAAATGAAAATGAATGTTGCAGAATTACAAAGAACAAGCTTGGCCCCAAAGAAGAGACAAGAGAAGACACCATCTCAAACCACTTCTTTGCAAGTAAGGGGATCCACAAGTGTGGAATTTTGCAAATATTGTCAGATTCTGCCCCACCCCCCATATATTTATGTTTTGCTGGTTTTTTTGTAATCTTCCTCTCTGTCTTTCAAAATATCTTTTATTATAAGAGATGACTTTCTGTGATGGAGAGGCAAGAATACAGGTAGAAATTTAAATGATGGAAAACAAAATATGTCAATAAAATTTTATTAAAATAAGGATTTACATTTTGTGGACTATGATCATTAATTAATGAACTCATCACATTCCTCTTTATAGGACAGTTATTTGTAGGACTGACTCATCACCCTGTTAGACTCTAAGCTCTTGACACCACTGCTTTACAGAAACTGTGGAGCTTGTTTAGAGATTCTATAACTGGTCCTGGTCAGGCGACCAAGTGGTGAAAGTCTGGTCCATTGATTGGCTGCTGAGGCATTCAAAAGGCCATAAGAGGCTTCTGTTTTATCTCTCTCCTTTTGACTTCACTCTCCCTGGTGGTATGATTCTTTCACTCATGTAATTTGGTGAGAGTTGTGTGTTATAAGGGAAGAGGCCTAGGGCAGTGGTATCAAACTCCAATAGAAATGGAGGCTACTTATCCATAGATAAGGATCACTGTACTCTGTATATTGACTTAATTTTGAAAATTTAATGCTATCTATGTTTTTTATTTTTATTATGTTAAATATTTACCTATTACTTTTTAATCTGGTTAAATCTGGTATTTTTATTTATTATGTTAAATATTTACCAATTACATTTTAATATGCAGCAGTCCTATATTTGACACCTCAGACACAGGGGCCTTTTCTCTTTTGAGGTCATGTGGCCCCCAAAAATGAGCCTCAGTCCTGGGCCTCTGCACTTACACTTTTCTGTTCCAAGTGAGGGGAGTAGAGTCTCTGACCTGGAGAGTTTCAAAAGTTCAGAAGAGCAAGTTATAGGAATCTGGGAGTCAAGATGTAGGCCGAGTTTGGCAGCCAGGGAGCATCCATGTTCAACGGAACAAGAAGTGAGTAGGCTCAGTACAGCAGCAGCTGAGGTAAGGCCCCATTTACAGTCATGTTCCCTTTGGACATGAACTTGATGAGACCAATGCTATGTAAGAACTGAGGTAAGATTTGAGCCTACTCTTCCCAGAGACCAAGATGGTGTAGTGAAAAGTACGACCCCAGGTATTGAGGGGAAATTTACATACCTTGGTTCTTGCCATATTTTTGAAGTAAATATCTTTTTGTAAAAGCTATTTGGTGTTGAATGTTAAATGGAAGTGGAGTACTAGTCACTGCCACCTAACACTGAGGGGAATATAACTTCTGGGGATTTGGGCTGATGGCGTTGGTGAAGAAAGAAACCCCACAAGCCTTTCAGAGTACACAAGAACTCTGATGAGGAATGGAACTGAATTAGCTCTGGGAGAACGAGCCAGACAACATCAAGTTACACAACCGTTATACAGTAACTCTGGTAAAATACTGGTATTAAAACGATAGGTCTTTGTAGAAGTTTGAGATTACTAAAGGTTTCCATTTTTCTGACAGTAATCTAAACTGCTCTCCTCCTCCCATTTAATCAGTGCTCATGAACAAGTTAAAATACTCCAAATTTGGTTAGGGGATTTAGAAATGGAAAGGATTGTAGTATTTAACATAATAAATAAAAATACAAATACAAACACTCCTTACAAATGAGGAGCTTAAGGCCTGGAAAAATTAGATAATTCGCCCAAGGTCATATGGGCATTAAGTGGCTGAGCACAGGATTTCTGACTTTATATACAGTGGTCTTTCCACTACATGATATAACCACCATGATAGTCATTATCAAGTAATGTGAAAGTCTGTCATGGACATACGGGAACAAATGAATGGATCAATAGAAGAATGAGCATTAACTGAGCATAAGACGTGCTAAACACCGTGAATATAAATATGCGATACAATGAGGAAGGCATTTCCTTTTCAAGAAGACAACCCCAAAGGGGTACTAGAAAGTGGGAAGAGAGGGAACTCTGGGATAAGGCGTGTCTTGCTTTGCCACAGAGGACAGAACTGTCCAACTGATAAAGCTGCAGAAAAGCAGATTTGTATTCAATATACATTAAAAAAACAAAACAAAACAAAACAAAACAAAAACAAAAAAAAAACAAAGCTAGCCAAAAATACAATGAACTGCCTAGAGAGAGGTAGTTTCCTGTCATTAAAGGTTTTCAAATAGAGGCTGGATTACAACATCAGGTATGTTATAGAGAAGATGCCTGATCTAGCACGTTAGACCACATGACCTCTGAGGATCCTAGGTTTGTATGACCTGGAAGGGACTTTAATAGTCATGTAGTTTAAAACATTTTAAAGGTGTATAAACCAAGGCCCAGAACAAGGAAGTGATTTGCCCAAAGTCACTTGAGGAGTAGGTCTCCTGACTCCAAATCCACTGTCCTTTCTATTGTACCATGACCTCCTAATAGGTCCCTTTCAAGTGTCAGATTGTTTGATTCAGGTGCAAGTTTGCTCCTTCAACTACACAGGTGGCACAGTAGCTAGAGCACTGAACCTTTTGTCAAGAAAACCTGAGTTTAAATCTAGACTCAGACACTTACTAGCTGTATGACTCTAGGCAAGTCACTTAACCTTTCTGTGCCTCAGTTTACCCATCTATATAATGGGTATAATAGCACCTATTTCCCTGAATTATTATGAAGAGACAATGTAAAGTCCTTTGTAAACCTTAAAGTGCTATATAAATACTATTACAATCATTATAATTGCTGCTACTAGTAGTGAGAAGTCTTCTTCTAATGGACATTCATTTAGGTTAATTTTAAATTCATTTTCCCTTACCCAGAAAGATTCTCACTTAATCTAGGCTGAGGAAAAAAAAAAAAAAAAAAAAAGGTTAGCAGAGCATGGGAATGCATTAAGGAAATGATCCTGCAAACCACTGAAGACCTTTCAGAGAGGAGAACGAAGAAGCAACTCTGGACTGCTGAATTACCTAGTTATTCTTTGAGCCCCAACACAGGACCTTTGGGGCTTAGCAAGGAGGCCAGTGGATCCTCCATCATGTCTAGACATTACTGAAAGCTAGAAGATCTCCATTCTTTAGGAAGAAACAAGTCTTTCCATATGATCTGAGTGTAAGCCCCAGTCCTCACAGGGGATTCACCCTAAGAAAAAGATAAAAAAAGAATTCTTCAAGTTAAACTTGTATATTTTACTTCTCTCTTCAGTTTCTCAATTCGGAGGCTGAGATTTCTGGTCCTAGGTCCAACTTCTTACTCATTGGTCTTAACACAAATAATACCTTGCAAATAATTCCCATGACACTATTTGCCAAAGAAGAGTAGCCACAATCTGACCATCAGAAACAGTTTAGTTACAGAAGAATAAAAGTAATATTTGATAAACCAGAAGGCTATCTAGAGAATAAGGCTCTGGTATTGTAGTCACCATTGTGATCATTGTAATTACTGTCACTGGCACAGTGACAAATGACATTCACTCATTCATTCCTTCATTCCTCAAGTATTTATTGAATTCCTCCTCTCACTGCAGCCTTCCATTCAGTACAGTAGGCCTATAAAACAGATATAAGATGCTCAACCCTCCTGATGCTTCTAGTCTAATTAAAAGATATTCTCTTCTTTGGCATTTTAAACTTGTAAGGTGTCTTCAAAGATTCATGGAATCATGGTATCAGACCCTATTAAATTATAAATTGCTTAGGGCAGGGATTGTCTCAATTTCCTTTCCTTTCACTTCTACAACAGTGCATAAGAACATTGTAGATCTCAGTAAACATTTATTGGATTGAGTGAACCAGTATTAACAGAGATTTAAGGCACCTTAGAGGTCTGTCCAATTTCATGCTTTTGTACATGAGGAAATAGACCCAGAGAGATAATGGCACCCATTTACAGGTCCTGTTTCAACCTGTTTAAACAGTAGGTTAGTAAGAATAATTGGTACTAGAATCCTGAGTCTCTAGCTCTAAGTGCCCAGGACCCTAGAAGGTTTATGACCCAGAAGATGACTATGTGGCTGTCAACTAATTTAAAATCTTTTTGGGAAGCTAACTGAAGAAACATTTCAAAACACCCCTGGACTTGAAGTCAGAAGACTTCTAAATCTGGCTTGGACTAGATGACCTCTAAGGAGCCTTTTAGACCCAAAATTTTCTCTTTTGATGGCTTATCCAGAAAGCAATACTAAATAGAATAAATCTGCTGTGTTCAAGATAATCAAATACCAAACTTTAAAGAATAAACTAGGGCAATGGAAAATCTGGTTCATCTTTCAGAAATGTTTCCCATCTCTTCTCTGAAGCCCCAGAACATTTTTTTGTACCTATCTTCTGCCAGCCATTCCACCTGGGGTTATATTTAAGTGTCAGAAGTATTCAGAGGATACTTTCCCTACTAACCTATAATTTCCTTGAGGGTAAGGATTATGCATTTTTCATCTCTGTAGGGTCTTGTATATAGCACAAACTCAATAAATATGTGTGGAATTGGAGGTACATAGAATTAAAGAATACTGGGAGAGTGGGAAAGGACTTTAGCTAACACCTGATCCAACTACCTTATTTTACTAAGGAGGAAACTGAGGTTCAGAGAAATGAAACTATCTCTCCAAAGTCATACAGTTAATAAATGGCAGAGCTGGGATTTTCAAGTTTCACCAGGTCACCCCTCCCCATTCAATAGACTTTAGTGGCTCCCTATTACCTTCAAGAACAAACAAAATATATTCTTTGGCTTTTAAAATCCTTCATAACCTGATCCCTTTCTATGTTTCCAATCTTCTTTACTCCCCTCCACTTACTCTGTGATTCAGCCTTGAGGTTCTTTGTGCATGGTACTCCATTTCCTGTCTTAGTTCATTTTCACTACTCACTCCCACTCCCCAAACTTGGAACGACCTCCCTTTTTACCTCTGCCTCCTGGTTTCCCTTCAACCCTTTGCTGAAATCCAGCCTTCTTCAAGATGCCTTTCTCAGTACTTCTTAATCCCCCTGAGATTGCCTCCAATTTATCTTGTGTTTATTCAGTTTGTGTATGGTTGCCTGCATGTTGATTTCTCCATTACAATGCAGGCTCTTTGAGGGCAAGGACTATTTTTACCTTTCCTTTTCCTTCCTTCTCTTTCTTTCTCCCTCATTTCTTTTTTCTTTCTCTCTCCCCCTTTTCTCTTTCTTTCTCCATCTCTTCTTTTTTCTTTGTTTCTACCTCTCTCTCTTTCTTTCTCCCTCTCTTCTTCCCTCCCTCCTTTCTTCTTCCTTTCTTTCCTCCTTCCTTCCTTCTCTCTCTTTCTTTCCTTCTGTCTTCTTCCCAGCATTTCTTTACTAGCACAATCAATGATAAAACTTCTTGAATCCTGTACTAGGAATTTAGATTCCAAACCCAGGCAGTTTAAAGTAGTGGAAAAAGCAACTGAATTGAAAAACCTTAATTCTAGCCCTGGATCTGCCAGCAGGTCACAGTGCAATCTCTAGACAAGTTTCTTCTACCCTAGGCCTCAGTTACCCCGGCTGCAAAATGTAGATTGCAGTTAAGAGTGATAGCATATGGTAGGTGTTTAATAAATGTTGATTGGAGGATATGATCTCTAAGGCCTTTGAAGCTCTAAGGTCCTTTTATTCTTTGAAAGGGACCAAATAGTCCTTAGTACTAGCCCCAGTTGTATTGAGTCTACCTTTTAAAAAAAGTGACGATGGCAATCAATCACTCATTAACATTCCTCCTTGCGGCTCTCTTCCCTGACGGGCTACAGAGGTGCGCATTGGGTCAGGTCAAGGTGCTAGCTTGCTGACAGAGGAGGGAAACTGCTGGCCTCGTGGGCTTGGGAAACCCCTCCTACTGGAAAAGACTAGGGAAAAAAAAACGAGTTGGGGAGTGGAGAGAGCATTCACGACATTGGGAAAGTGTAGATAGCTTGAGGCCAGCCGCCCCCGCGGAAAGGGCAGCGTGGGCAAGCCGCTGAGGGGGCTGGGAGAGCGAGGAGCGTGCTGGGAGTGGGCAGCAGCGCTCACGAGTGGGAGACTCGGGCGGCGGCGGCGGCAGCTCAGCCTGTCCGGGGCGCTCGGGATCGCCAAAGCGCAGCTCAGAGCAGCAGCGCAGGGCAGCCCTGGGCAGCGCACTGCAAGGGAGATTGGAGAGCAGCACGCGGGGCGGCCGGGAGCCCCCGGCAGCTCCCCCCACTTCGCAGACCAGCCAGCCAGCCAGCCAGCCAGCTACCCCTCTGCCTCTGACTTCAGTTCAGCTCCACCCCCGTGTGGCGGCTGCTCCCTCTGTCAAAAACTGCTCTCGGCGGCACTAGCCCAGCCCTGGGAACCAGCTACACCTGCCCCGGCGCCCTCTCTGCCTCTGTCCTCCTGCCCCCCAACTGGCCCAACTTGGATGGATTTGGGGTCCTGAGCTCCCTCAATACCAGGTCAGAGGCGACCCCTCTACTTCCACTCCCCGTCCGGGACCCTCTTCTCTTGTCTGCTCAGCTCCAGCGATGGGAAAAGTTGGCGGAGGCAGCGGCGGCGGCGGCTGCCCAACCCGGCTCTGCGCGCTCCTCGCTCGCACCGGGATCTTGCTTCTTTGCGCCCGGGGCGCCTGTGGCGGGGGCGGGGGCGGCTCCTGTTGCCCCCCACCGTGCCCCGGATCGGCCCAGCGCTGGACACCAGCCCGAGCTGGGACACCCCCTCTGGGGCCCCAAGAGAAGCCGGGGCCGGGGGCTGTTCCTGGGGAGCAGCGGCGCTCCGGGGCTCCTGCCAAGCCGAGTAGAGCGCCCGCGGCTCCCATGCCATTCCCCCGCCGCCCGGTGTTTACAGTGGCCCCCGGGGACAGGGCTCTTTCCCTCGAGAGGGGCCCAGGCGACGACAGCGGGACCGGAGGACTTCGCTCCATCCGGAGGAGACGGAGTGAGGTGGAAAAAGAAAAGGAAGACAACGGTGAGGGCAGGCGCCCACGGGGGCCACCGGGGGACGGAGGGCAGCGGGAGCCTGGCAAAGCCACCCGGTTCCGGCTAGAGGAGCTGAGACTGACAAGTACCACGTTTGCGCTGACCGGGGACTCAGCACACAACCAAGCCATGGTCCACTGGTCAGGTCACAACAGCAGTGTGAGTAGCAAAGAGGAGGCCAAGCCTTCCGGGAGAATGTGTATGGGGGTAGGGTGTGTGTGTGTGGGGGGGGGTGAAGGTCTCTTTCTGGGAATCGGGGGACGTCCCTGGAGCCCAGAACTGGGAAGGAAATGGTTAAAACAGGCAGAGGACATGGGTGGAAACTGGGACGGGGGAGGGGGGAGGCTTCTGAATTTAAGATGCTACTGACCATCAGTTTTTCTCCTCTTCCTCCCCTCATTTTTTTTAACCCGGGAGTAATAATACCTCCTGTTAACCCTACCACCTTCTTTCCCCAAAAGCAATCCAGTGAGTGTCGCTGAATGCCGAATTTTTCTAAAGCACTTGCAGTTCACATAAACTATGTTCGGGCCTCCCCCGCCCCCAATTTATGGTGATGGAGACTGTGATCATGCAGATAATAGCATTTTTTTCCCCAAAGTATTAGGAACATAGAAAGTGAAGGGTTAAATTTTCAAGCAGCTTAAAATGCCTTGTTCATTATTTGCAAGACTTAGTTAAGGGCTTTGAGTATGAGACAGAAAAGTCTTTAGGTGTAGAATATCCGTGGTGTGGAACCCTGTGCCCTCCTCATTTTCCCCATCCTCTGAAGGACTGCAGTGGCAAGCTGGTGCCCTTAATGTATTCCTGTTTCTTGGGAACAAGCGGATGCATGTTTCAGGGAGAACACTACAGCATCCCCTAACAACATCAGCGTGTGTGTTGTCAGAGTTCGGGGTTTTCCAGCATGTGAATGAATGGTTGTTCTAGTCTAGTACTTCCTGGTCCCAGAAAGATCAGACACAGCAGTTACAACAACCCCCTGTTCTTCCTTCCTTTGCTTTACCTCTGGTGAATAACAGCAAATGTAGAAACCCATTTTTATGGGTGCAGGGGATGAGCTGGAAAGAAACGGTTGAAGGTGGGGAGAATAGGCAGCAGGTGGACTCTTCTTGCAACATTTCCTCTAGCTAGGAGGTGAAGATTGATTTAAAAAACAAAACAAAACAAACTAATTCGCCTTTTTGTACAAACGTTGCCACTTTTGAAGTGGAGGGTGCTGGGCACCACTCAAGTTTAAATAGAACTTGGAAATTTTAACAGAAAAGGAACTGTGGATAGCTAAAGAAATCTGAAAAGTAAGGAAAGTTCAATAGGCTGTCATAAAGCAGACAGAAAAGTATTAAAACTAGGGATGAGAGGGTGGGAACAAGCATTCAATCGGAAATGTGAGATTTTATTGTTCATACTACATACAGATTATTCAGCCTAGTACCCTTCATGATATTTTCCATTGTAATGTAATAGCTAAAATTTTTTTCCAGAGCCTTGTCACTTAAATAGCTGTATTCATTGTTAGTTCCTCATAAGAGGAGTTGCTCCTATCCAGAAGGTCATTATTTTAAAATGTTAATTCCTTTAGTATATGTTTAGGTAAATCAGGAATTAAAAAAAAAAAGTAGTGTTGAGGCAGGTAGGTGGCACAGTGGATAGAGCACCGGCCCTGGATTCAGGAGGACCTGAATTCAAATCTGGCCTCAGACACTTGACACTTACTTGCTGTGTGACCCTGGGCAAGTCACTCAACCCCAATCACCTCACCAAAAAAAAAAAATAGTGTTGATCATAGCTGTCATTCTAACATCCACAAGGTTTTCCTTGGAATTCAGCTTTTATGGAGGGGGCTCATTTTATCAAGGTTTGAGAAACTTCTTCAATTATTTGATCAAAGAAATTACTTCCATTCAGATTCTGTACACTTTTGTCCTATTCCTTACACCTAAACTCTTGGATCTTTCATGTTATAACCACTTAAAATACTTCCCCCCCCCCCCATTTGAACTTGAGTCTTCTTAAACTGATGGAACAACTTTCCAGTGCTTTAAGTGATTAAGAAAAAGCTTCTGGCTTTAAAGGCAGGTTTTAAATACATCAAACATGTAGGTCTTGTCGCACTGGGAAGCAAAAGATTTTTGACTTGAAATATTTCTGGCTTTTACTGTTATCCAAGCCGTAAAATATCACTTACCAATTAAACCCTTGCTTTAGTTCATCTCTCAAAAGGTCTTGGAAAGAGGGAGATGGGTATTTCCTTGGCAAATAACATACTCTCCATGTAAGAAGCACCCCCTGATCATTTATGTCTATGTAGTTGAGACCCATAGGGCTGCTTTTCTTTCCTTGTACATGGATGCAAACCCAGCAGGACTTAGCTGGGCTAGTGGTTTGGAAGGGTAATATGCAAAGCCTTCTGAAATGTTGTAATTGGCACTATGGGATGTGACTGCTGAATGTTTGACCATCCACAACTACCTAGTCATTGCCATTCCTGCCCTTCAAATGTTTTGTCTCTGGAGAAACAGCCAGCTTGAGAAGAAACTTGGGAAGCAAGAAAAAAGAATAGTCATTAGTCATTACTGTTTAGGAGAGGAGGATCGGTGTGGAATACAAAGAGCACTGGATTTGCAACTGGAAAGCTTGGGTTCAAATCTAGTCTTTGCCATTTATTACCTCTGTGACCTATGGCAAATTATTTGACTTTCTAGGGTTCATTTTCCTCATCTATAAAAATGAGGGGATTGGACTAGATGATCTCTAAATTCTCTTTTGGCTCTGTGATCTGTCAGTGCCCCACTTAAAGAGATCATTTACATGGAAGTGGTAGGACTTAAATGGGAAGATATACATATATGTATATACACATGGATATATGTATGTATATATATATGTACACATAGATACACATGCATACTACTGAGTGAAATATGTGTATACATATGTATATGCATACACAAGTCAGCCTATTTCACTCAGTAATGAAACTATTAACATCAATTTGAGATAAATATTGGTGATTGATGATAATTGCATACATGTAATAATAGCTAATATTTAGATTATTACTCTCAGTATGGTTATGTACTTTCTAAACATTAGCTCATTTGATTCTCATTGCAACTCTTTGAGGTAGGTGCTATTTATGGATGAGGAAACTGAGGCTGAGAGATTAAAACACTTGCTTAAGGTCATAATGTGGCTAGTAAGTGTCCAAGGCAGGATTCAAACACAGGATTCAAACAAACTTCCCGTCCCTAAGCCCAGCACTCTATCCTTTACCCCATTCCTACTTCTAAATGCCTAGCTTATAAATTTGTTTCCCCATTCTTCATTGCTACATGCAACACATACCTTTTGAAACTGCTTAACCTTTAGCTAGAAACCTTTGCCAAGAAGGGGGGCTGATTACTGTAATGCGGGTATTAGAGGTGCAAATTTATGGTAATTATAGGCTGCCTGTCAAACTCCTCAGGAGCCTTCTGTGGTTCTCATGCTTCCCCTTTCCCTCCTACTCCTTCCAAAGATGGGCTCTGGGCGTAGTTTAGTGCAGGTAACAGTTTCAGCTCATCTGTGGGGGTGATGTTCTCCCCTCTACACTGCCGCTGTGGTTTAGGAAAGCTGTTGCTAAAGTTCGTGGAACACCTTGGGATTCTTTGGCATGAAAGGAGCTGGGTATGAATCACTGTCATGAGCCTGATACTGTAAGCAAGAACACATTGCTTCTGCCCTACTCATCTTGGACATGCTGTGCCTTGATCTAATTTTATATAGTAATACTCAGTATGTTAATATATAATGTATGTCTCCAATATACATATGTATATGCATATGATCTCTTCACTTCCAAGGAGTTCCAGGATAGTACAGCTGTGCTTCCTCATTAATTGTTATTGCAGTCTGGTTAGGTGGGTGGCAAGCATTATTATCTTCATTTCATATTTGTATGCTAGAGTTAATTTAAATATTTCATTGGCTTTATTTTCTCACATTGGCGATACTTTTTATTTTATAAGAGATTGTAACTTTTGCAAATCTTGTCCATTATTTTGTTGACTTCTATTTATTGCCTACTTAACATTGTTGTAGCTAAGAGTGTGAATCTCTTCCACTAATTCTTCTGACTTGATTTGTCCTTGGACTTTATGCTTAACAAATTGATAGTATTCTTCACTAGACCCTTCACATGCATATGCTCGAGCCAGAGAGGACTCAATAACTGTTACCCTATCATGCACTGGATTTTCCCACCTCCTTGCCTTTGTTCACATCATTCTCTCTGACTCCAAAGCCCTTCTGTTTTAGTTCCATCTTTCTAATATCTAGGCATTGCTTGAGGATCAGTCCAATACTTGTTTCCTCTATGAAGTCTTCCTTGAATCTCTCCACTGCCTAAACCTGAAGTGATATCTTCTTTCTCCTTTTCCCATAGCACTTTATACCTTGTACTTCTTATTCATTTTATAGACAATTACTGATCCATTTCCTATGCTAATGACTGGTAAAGATACAAAGGTATACACACACACACACACACACACATTATACATACACATATATAGCACAAACCTTTGTAGTCTATTAGAAGTAACTTTGAAAAATATAATGAAATTGCAATACAATAAGTGCAGAACAGAAGGATGAAATACCATGAAATTAGAGAGATAGCAAGGGATGATAGGTAGAATGTTGGATGTGAGTCAGGAAGCCCAAAATTTGGATACTCCATAGCTATCTGACTTTAAACTGGCAAATCGTATTTTACCTCTTCGAACTTCAATTTCCTCATCTGTAAAATGGAGATGAAATCATTTGTTGTGACTATCTCTCAGGGTTATTGAGAGCCTCAAATAAGACAATGAATGCTTTTGAAACTGAAGGGCTGTGTGAATTTCAGCTACTTTTTTTTTTTTGAGGAGAGATCACTTCTAGATGGATAAGTCTTTTATAATTGGTATGTGTCTTTGTATTATACTTTGTATTTTTCTATTTGAATGAATTCCTATAGGTGGAAATTTCTGTAGGCAGAGTCTCTACAATCTCATTAGGGAAACAAGGTGTATATACAAACAACTACTAATCAGAGCGTTTCCATGTTATGGAAAACAAATAGTCTGAGTTCAGAGGATGAGGAGAGTAGGTCCAGCATGGATAGATTAGGGAAAACTTTCATGATGGAGATGGCATTTTTAAGCTGAGCCTTAGTAATGGTAAGTACCAATTCTACCTTGTGTTTGAGTTTACAAAGCATTTTTCTCACAGAATTCCTTTAGATAGAAAGTGGAAGCAACTCCCTTCTTGCATTTCCACATTACAACTTATGATATAGTTATTTGGGCTCATGCATTTCTCCAAGAGCTAGACTGAGGGTAGAGATCACATCTTATTTATAGGCTCATACAATCTTTTAGTCATATGACCTTAGCAGTCAACTCATAATTCTTCATACCCCATTCCAGTTCTGAAATACTGTGTATTAATGCCTTAAGCAAAGATGTCCAATTCTTAAAGATATCCCTGGCTTGGTAGTGGGCAAGTCTTTTATAATTGGTACGTGTGTTTCTGCATTATACTTTGTATTTTTCTATTTGAATGAATTTCAGTTGGCAGAGAGCCAAGATAATCATAAAGTATTAGGTTGCATTTGGTTTAAATCTGTTTTTGTGAATTTTCAGGAAGAAAGCAGTTCAACTTATTTGACCGTTACCATTCATCTCCATATAATTTGCTTTAAAAAAGAAATGTTATCTCTGGAGATAAAAACCTTTATCTTGAGAATGGAACAAGAGTGTCTCCTCAATGTTTAATAACATCAAATAGAGGCAGCTTGCTAAAACGATGACTTTGTAGTCAGAGGATTTATAGTCAGAGTATTCAGGTTAGAGTTGGCTCCATTGTTTACTAGCTGTATGACCTTGGGCAAGTCACTTGACCTCTTTGGGCATTATTTCCCTCTTCTGACTAATTCTTAAGGTTGTAGAGAATATCAAATGAGATAATGCATGTGAAAGTACTTTGAAAATTGTAATGTGTTATCAAAATGTAAAGTATATAATCTTTAAGACCAGCATTTCCTAAACCAAAGTTTACTGTAAGCAAGTAAAAAATAAAACTTGTTTGCCTCAAATTCCTTGATTTTTTGTAGCCTAATATAGTGACTCTCTAGGGTCAGGGAACAAGAACAGGGATTTAGGAGAAGATGCATATGAGAAAGCAAGAGGCTACAAGGAGAAGGAACACTCATGGGTTTTAATAAGTAAGGAAGGATCTTTCATATGAAAAGTTGCCTTGGCCTAGCATATGGAAAATGCTATTTTGTGGTGAACACAACATGAGATATGGGAAACTGCGTTGATTCTGGAAGGGCCTGAGTTTAAACCCCACTTTTGATGCCTTCTACCCATGTGACTTTGGGCAAGTTCCTTAACTTTCGTGGGCCTCAGTTCCTTCAATGGTAAAGTGAGGCAGTTGTATTACATGCTCTCCGAGATGGCTTTCAGTTCTAGACTTTTAATTAACACATTGAAGGGTATTATTTTTCTTTTATTTTTCTAAATCTGTAGAGGAACATGTGAAAATCCTGTGAGAGGAGTCGCCAAAGCTCCTAGATTATCTTTGCTTATTCATGAAAATCAAATACATTTTTGTTTTCCATATATTTCTAACTGAGTGCCTATGTGCCAAAGTGCTGTTCAAGGCATGGGGGAATGATCCAAAGATATATGAGGTTTAGTCCCTGTCTGTAAGACACTTGAAATTTCATTGGGAAAAAAGGTGAATATACAAATAGCAACTATGCCAAACATTTCCATGTTATAGAAAACAAGTACTACAGGAGATAGTAGTTCTTTTGTGGGGTAATCAGGGAAGGCTTTATGAAAAAGATAGCATTTTTAAGGTGAGCCTTAATAATAGAAAGTTCCAATTCTATCTTGCTTTAGACTTGACAAAGCACGTTTTCCTACAAAACCCCTTTAGGTAGGTAGTGTAAGTAGTATTATCCCATTTTACAGATGAGGAAACTCAATCCTAGAGAGATGAAATGATTTATGAATGATCCTACAGCTAGTGTTTGAACTAGGTTTTGAACCCATATCTCTCTTGACCCAAGTCTAGTAGTCTTTTTTTTTTCTTTTTTCTACATGACTATACCTTTCTTAAAGCACTGAAAGGTGGAGAAGGCTTTGATAGGCAGCACAAGGGGTCTGTAGAACATTGTAGCTGGAAGAAACAGCCTAGGCAAAGATATGGAAATTAGAAATGATAAGCCATAATGTGTGAAATTGTTGGGTTTTCTCATGTCAAATGAAGGCTATACTTATATAAAATCTAAAAAATTAAAATGTGTCAAAAATATGCTCAAATACTGGAGGAAAAAAATACTTTCCTTCACGTTTGAATAGTACTAAAACTGAGTATGATCTAAAGTCATTGAGAAAATAAAAAACCCTGCATCATAATTTAAAATTTGTGAAATCTAATATTTGCATTTTAAAATTTCAGCTGGTGAAGTCATTGCCTTGTTTTATCTTTTCTTCTGTCCACAAAAATGATCTGTCTTCACAAATGGATTTTCTTCTGTTTAATAAGCATCTGGTCAATGAGAGTATCAGAAATTCTGTTCAGGCTGTGAATTCACTTCTCTCCCTCTGCTTGTTTGTTTTATGTCTTCAAACATCATATGCAAAATATTTGTTCTGTCTTTGTGTGTATTTCAATTACTTGCTATATTTTTCTGGCTGGGAAGTACAGAAAATATACCTGTATTTGCTGACAGGAAACGATTGCTGAACAGCTTTCCTGCAGCGACTGAGAGAGAAGAAAGAAAAGAGATTCTGTTGGTGTGTGAATGATCCAATCCCAGGGGAAGTGTAATGGTCACCCCAAGGAGCCATGTGCCTCTCTATTCAAAATGGGTGGATATTATATACAAATGATCTGAACAAAAATAAAGGAGGAATCTCACTGTGCTTGGTTTATAAAGGAGTAGAACCCTCTCTAAAGGGTAGGCAAAGAAATGTTCCATGGGAAAACAAACAAACACCCCTACATAAATCTTAAAGTGTATAAAAAGGTAGAATATCTTTGGGTTTTCAGAGTTCTTGAATGTTATATTCTTTATATTTTTAGAGCCCTTTTAATTTTGCAAACACTATTTGATTGTCATCCTTACCTCCAGACTACCTCATAGGATGGGTATTGATTGATTTTTAAATATACTTGTGAATTATTAAGTTTGGGAAACTCCCTTCACTTATTCCAATCCATAAACCCTCTGGAGTTGCCTATGACATTATGAGGATAAATGACTTGTCCATGGTCATAGCATGTGCCAGATGCAGTATTTGAACCCACATATCCTTGACTCAAGGTTGGATCTCTATCAATTATATTGTACTGCCTCACTTTGTAGTTAACTTCCTTATCTAAGGTAGAACAAGTGGGCTTTGACACCTTCAGCAGTTTGCTTAGTGGAAATGATGCAATGAGATCCCAAGACTGTTGACTTCCATCTGTGAGGTCCGTGAATTGTAGATTCTTGTAAGGGCCCATTGCCCTCCTGCTAGACAGTGAGAGACAATGAAAAGAGCATGGATCTTAATTAACACTTTGCTACTGAGTCATTGGGTAACTTTGAATAAGTCTGTTAACATCTCTGACCCTCAGTTTCTCATCTACATAGTAAAGATATTAGATGATCCCTTCTTTCTCGAAGTTTCTTTAAATCTATGATTCATTTCAAATCAGGAAACATATATTGAGCTCCTACTGTGAGCAAGGAGTACTATAAGGTTGCTAGGTCCTGCAGGTATCAAGACAAAAATGAAAAGAACCTATCAAGACAACAGTGAAAAGAATGTAAACAGAGTTTACATTCTCTGGTGGGATAGAGAGAGACATGTTTGACAGACATTCAACTCTCATAATTTGACCTAGATTTGTATTGCTGTGCCAGTCATTTTGGGGAAAGGTTTCAGGCCTGGGCCTCCTGAGGCCTTTCCACAGCTGCTCTAATGACTTGTTCTGGGATTTTGAACAAGCAGATTAGCCTAAGACAAGTCATAGAGCATGAAATTTAGTAGATTGCAGTCTCCATAAGGGCAGGAACCACAACTTAACCCTTTGAATCTCCTACAATGCTCTCAACCCAAGGGCCTCCACATATAGGGCTCTCAAAAAATACTTGTCAAATAAATGAAGGCATAGATTAGTCCCTTTGTTAGAAATAACCTCTGGTGCCCAAATAGACACAGTAAGTTAGACTCAGGATGGGGGAAGCAGTGAAACCTTAAATACCTTCCTGCAGGAAGCAGGTGTGGAACTCAAGATGAGCACACACATGCTACAAAAGCAAGAGCAAACCTTCTATCCCTATTCCTGGACAAAAGTTCCTCTTAGATGACTTTCATAGGAAGAAGCACAGGTCGCAGACTTTCCAAAATGCCTATCACAAGTTCCCCTAGGTGAGTTTCAAGTATTCTCACTCTAAGCAAAGCTTAACCTTTGTCTTCCTTCCAGCCTCTTTGATCAAACAACCAGTTTCACCCAATTTTAGCTGGTTTCTGACCCAAAGCTACTTTCCTTCTCAATTTCCTTTTATGGAAATATAATAGTTTCTTACTTCTCATACCTTGTAAAATGGAAGCAAGAGAAGATAGGTGACTCAGTAGATAGAGTTCCAGGCCAGGAGTCAGGAAGATCTGAGTTCAAGTCTGGCCTCATATACTTACTAGCTGTGTGAGCACGGTTAAGTCACTTAACCCTATTTGCCTCAGTTTCCTCATCTGTAAAATGAGCTGGAGAAGGAAATGGCAAACCACTCCAATATCTTTGCCAAGAAAAACCCAAATGAGGTCATGAATAGTTGGACAAGACTGAAAAACAACAAAAAATGGAAATGACTTACCATCTACCCACAGGAAGGTTGTGGAATTTTGTGAAAGCTACAAAATGTTCTGACAACTCCCCAATATACCCTAAAGGTTTCTGGAGTTAAGAACAATGTCCAGGGCTTTACCGTCAGAGAATTGTACCCACATTCTCTACCCCTACCCAGTATTTGTATGCAGGTGTATTCTGTTTAAAGGGAATGTCAAGGACAGCCTTAAGGAATGAAATATAGGAGAGAAAGAACACTCCTACCTTGATTTAGCTGAGAAGGGTCACAATAAGGTCAAAGCGAACTTTAGGATTTAAATGGAGTTGGATAGTAGGGAGTTTAATTTACACATTGATGCCAATTGTACTTTAGCCTTAGCTCCCTCCTTTTCTTCCTCTCCATTTCCCCATTCCCAACTTCTTTTGGAATTAAAGGTCAGAGTGCCGAGCTAGAAATCATAAGTTCAATCAATAAGCATTTATTAAATGTAAACTATGTGCCAGTCCACACCCCTCATTTTGCTGATGAAGAAACTGAAGCCTAGGGAAGAAAAGACTTGCCCAAGATATTCTAGTTACCAGGGAAATCCCCTCTTTATAAGAATAGATTCCAGACTTGTAGAAGGGTTTATTGAACATGGCTTTTGGGAGGTAATAGTTCTCCCCCATGCATGCTGATTGCTGACAAGGTTTTCTAGCAGAAACAGAGCTGTTTCTGGGCTATTTCTATAATCTCAGGTCACTCACCTGTTAGGTTGGCAGGATGGAGGCTGCTGCCCCATGCAACAGCTCTACCGTGACTTCCGTCCCTCTCTCCAAGTGGCTGGCCTGGAGTTATTAATGCATGTCATCTCAGGCTTGTTACTGGTGGAAGATGTGTGGGTTGTGGCATTTGGTTTCTTCCCTGATGCCTAATGACCCTGGAACCATCAACCTGAACAGCTTGTACACCCTTTTAAAGAAAGTGCTAATAAGAATCTTGTTATCAGAAAATCAGCTCATCATCTCCTGCCCTGGAGCAAAAAGGATTGATGGCTTTACTTTTTACCTAGCCAGAGCAGCATACACTACTGGAACACAAAATCACAGACTATCAATCCTCCTGCTCCTGACAAGGGTTGAAAGAAAAGGCTCTTACCCAACCAACCTCTACCCCTACCTCACTTCCTACCATGCTTTTAATCAGATGTACTCTCACTAATGCTATTGAGATTGGAGAAATCTTAACAGTGACCACCTTTTACAAAGTTAAATGGGGGGAATGACGGCTAATTTTGTGTTCTGAATTGTGTATAAAGGTGGTATTTTTAATCAGCCATCAAGATACGAGCTTAGATTCTTCCATTTATGGGGAAAGTGTTAAATGGAGTCATCCACATTCCCTTCATTGATCCTCTCCTTTAACCAAGGACACAAGTTTGCAAGGGGTGTGCTTTGGCTCTAGATACGGTCTGAGTCTTCAAACTCCAGTAGCAGTTATTCAATAGCACTTATTATAGCACCAATCACACATTTGGCACCTGTCGTATATTGCCATGAAGTGTGGCATGGTTAATAGAGGGGCAGCCCAGGAGTCAAGAAGACCTGGTTGAAATCCTGCCTCTGGTAATATGAAGGGGTTGAAGTAGATGGCCCCTAAGGTCCCTTCTTGCTTTGATTTATGATCCTGTGACATATTAGCTGTGTCACAATGGGGAAACTGATTAACCCTTCAATGTCCCAGGCAGTCCTCTAAAGCTAAGTTACAGAGTAATTGCTGATTTGCCAAGGGAGGGAGAGAGAGAGAGAGAGAGAGAGAGAGAGAGAGAGATGGAGTTATCACACAGGGAGTTCCTTATGCCAATGAATTCACAGATCCAGACACCTCTGTCCATCAACAATATTTATCCTGTGTATGCATGAATATATATATATATATACATACATATATATTCACATATATAATATGTAGATCTGTGATATTTAAGTATGATTAATTTTTTTTTGCTATCTAGAGATCTCTGATCATCTTTGCCTTTATTTTATAAATGAGAATACTGAGGTCCAGAAAGATGAAGGTGACAACCCTAGTTGGTGTCAAGCTAGAAATCTAACCCAGGTTTTCTAATGACAATCCCAGTGTTCTTTCAGATATAGTTTGGTGCCTTTTTGTTTGCCCTCAAGGATACACACACATGTAGTATATGTATTCATATATAAGCATGTATTGTTAGGTGACATGAGACATACATATATGAAGATGTGCGTATGTGAACATGTATATATGCATGTATGCACATCCAACTATACCAAACAAATGCATGTATATATACATTTAAACATATGTTCATGTACATATACACGTATACATATGTACATATATATAATGCATATATATGTATTCTGTGCATTATTTGTATGTGTGGATAAGATGATCTCTAAGGTCCTTTGGAGAACTCCATTAGATAGCAAAAAATACTAATAATATTTAAATATCACATATTTATATATCATATATTCATACACATACAGTATAAATATTGTAAATACTTATATATAGACATTAATAAATATTGTACAAATATATGTATGACATTTTATATATAATATGTATGCATATTGTATACATGCATGTCTATATCTACACATATGCACACATGTATACTATGCATGTGCACGCACATCCCATTGTATCTAGCAGAGAACACTGTACATGGTAGATATTCAGTAAATGATTTGTGTTTGAGTAGAGTATTTCTCTGGGCAAATCGAACTGACTGATAGAGAAACTGACCTCACAACCTCATTAAGACTGATTTCCAATCATATGAACTAGGTCAGACAAGCAGCTTACATTAGCCATATTTAGAACCTTCACACTCCTACCACTACCCCTAAGCCCACTGTTCACAGAAAACATTCTTGCCTCCTGGTTTCTGCAAAGCTGTTTCAATACAGAAAAGTCTTCTGCATTTTCTCATCCTGACATGCATCAGCTGGCTTCTTCTCTGTGCCTTTGTTGCAAAGCCATTTTGTTGATTGGAGGAAAATCAGGTTTGCAGGTAATTATGTCACTCTGACACTTCCAGAGGCTCTGGTCTCACTAAAAGGCACATGTGCTCATATTAGCTGATCAAACATTGACTTGAAAAATGAAGCTCTCCATCCATGAAGGTGAGGATGTCAGCGAGTCCTGTGCATTGTGGGCAAGGATCAGTTCTGCTTGAGGCAGCTCAGTTGAAGATAACTGTGAGGACAAATTCAGAGGGGTAAAGAGAACACTTCATTCAGCCAAAGATACTGGCATGGAACTTTCTCCTCTCTGAAGATTAGGAGAAATTCACCTGGTGAGAATATAGTCAAAAGAGTGCAGGTTAATAAGTCGGAAGACCTGATTTGAGCCTTGACTCCAATACTTTCTAGTTGTGTGACTGTGGACAGGCCAGCAGGCTTTCCTAAGCTTGAGATTTGTCATGTGTTAAGTTGGAACCATCATATTTGAACTTCACAGGGTTGATGTCAGGAAAGTGCTTGCTAAACTTCAAAGCCTCTGCAGAAACGAATGCTTATATTGCTGGTTTGCATGTAAAGATCTCTCAGCATTAGTCTCAGGCTCATTATTTAATTACTTTTGTGCATCTCAATGATCAGGAAGGGTTTGTGAGGAAGCATCCCAGAATCACAGGATTCTTAAGTTGGAAAGCATCTCAGAGGCCATCCGGTTCAATTTGCACATGAATAAAAATACCCTCTATGACATATTAGACAAGCAGGTCATTAGTCTTTGCCTGAAGACTTCTGGTGAGGGAGAATCCTTTACCTCCCAGTACAACCCATCATATTTTTTAGATAGCTCCATTTTTTGGAAAGTCTCTCCTTACACCAATCCTGAATTTGTCTTTTTGCCTCTTCTACCTATTTCTCCTAATGCTGGCATCTGAGAACAGACAGAGCATCTCCGAATCCTTTCACATATCACAGCCCTCTGGATACTTGAAGGCAATTATTATGTCCTCACTAAGTCCTCTCTTCTTTAGGTGAAACATCCCTAGGTATTTCAACTGATTCTCACATGTCATTATCTCAAGGGTCTTCATCAATCTGCTTATTGTCTTCTGGAAATTCTTTAGCTTGTCTAAGTCAGCTTATAGCTTCCAGATATGTCCAATGATACAGCTTCCAGAACTAAATACAGGACAACTGATGTGATTTGACCAGCATGGAGTACCTTCAGATATCTAGACACTGTCTCTCAAAATTATATTAGTTTTTTTTTGCTTCCATATCACTTTTTTTTAACTTAAAATGAGTCTGCCATCCACTTATATTTTTCAATCAAACAGCTGTCTGGCCATGCATCCTCCATGTTGTACTTTTAAAATTGATTTTTTAAAACCTAAGTATAAGAATTTGTATTTGTCCTTATTAAATGTCATTAGATTCAGCTTAATGAACTAGTCTGTCAGATCTTTTTTAGAGGCAACATGGTGTAGAGGATTGGGCTACGGATTTCAAATAAGGAAGGTGAGTTCAAATCTCCACTCAGACATTTACTAGCTATGTGACCCTGAGCAAGTTGCTCTGGACTCAGTTTCTTATCTTTAACATAAGGAAGTGGGACTTAATGGCTTCCAAAGTCCCTGTTACCTCTAGATCCATGATGCTATAATCCTCACTCTGTCACTTGCTGTTTTTGCTATCTGTCCTAAATTTCTGAAATGGGCAAATTTGATAAGAATGCTATTAATATCTTTAGTTAAGTCACTAATAAAAATCTTAAACAACACTGTGCCAAACACCAGTTTCTGAGATATTGGAGACCTGTTTCAACTTGACTTTATACCATTAATGATTGCTCTCTGGGCCCAGCCATTTAAATGAGTTCCCAACTGTGCTAGCCCAAATTGTACTAGTTCCAAATTCTAGCCCATACCTACACATCCTTTCCAGAAGACTAGCTTGAGAAACTTCACCAGAATCTTTGATAAAGCACAGTTAAATTATGTTGACAACAGTTCTTTGATCTGCAAGACAAGGGAGAGTGTCTAAAAAGGAATGAAATTTAGTCCAGCAAGACCTCATCTTGATGAAGCCATGCTTGCTGTAGTCACTGCTTCCTTCTCTAGCTGTCTGATAACTATCCTTCTAATACTATGCTCTAGAAATTTGCCAGGAATCAGTCAGGTTCACTGTTCTATTGTTTCTAGACTATATGAGTGAATGAATGAACAAACAAATGAGTGGATATATGAATGCATGGATGAAAAAAGTACATTATATTTTAAATTTTTTTACCATGAGTGAATCACTGTGTTAGACTCTGAAGACATAAATAGAAAAGTAAGACAGTCGATGCTGTCAGGTAACTCACAGTTTAATGGAGGAAAACCCATAGAGAATGCTTTACCTGCAAGTCAGATGGAAAGGTCCGATTGTCCATAGCATGTGGCAGCAAAGCAGATGGCAATGTACCATCTTTAATGTCATCTCCACTGATAAAATAGTATCAGTTTCTGATGATGAACCATTTGAGAGTGTCAAGGAATTTGGTGGTGAGAACTTTGTTTCTGGCACATAGTGGGTAATAAATGTTGATTAATTATGTGGGTTAATAAATGTTGATTGATTGATTCTTTTTCTAGGGCATGTATAGCTGTAATTGTAGCATATGCAGAGGTATTGTTTAGACCACATTTCCACAGGGGTTACTTCCCAGAATGATGGCTTCATGTGCTGGGTTTAGAAATAGGACCAGTGGTTGGGGGGAAGGAGTGTAGACATCACTGGGGCAGTTTCATCAAAGAAGCAGGATAAAACAAACCTACAAAATAGTATTTTTATATTTAACAAAGATAAATTCAGGAGAAATAGTAGAAAATGAAATCCCATTCCTAATAATTATAAAATGTACAAAATATCTCATAGTCAATCCACCAAATCATACTTAAACATAAAAACAAAATTACAAAACTCTTTAAATAAATAATTGGATGAATGTTTGTTGCTCATGATTGGGTTGTACCAATAATAATAAAAATGAAAGCACTAAATTAATTTACAAATCTAGTTCCATACTAATCAAATGATGAAAATGTGCTTTATGGAGATAAACAATGTAATATAATTGATTTAGAGGAAAAAATGTCTAGAATCTCAAGTTAAATCATGTAGAAATGAAGATGCATAGCAATTCCAGACATCAAACTATGTGATAAAGAAAACTATTTGGTATTGATTTAAAAAGAGGAAAATAGGTGA
Source organism: Vombatus ursinus (assembly GCF_900497805.2). NCBI lineage: Eukaryota > Metazoa > Chordata > Mammalia > Diprotodontia > Vombatidae > Vombatus > Vombatus ursinus. The sequence goes on from NW_020948983.1 coordinate 12,961,007, forward strand.
GTGAAATAGATTAGATAAGCAAGATTTGGGAGATACTATGGCATAGTTTAAAAAAAGTATTAATTTTTGAGTCAGAAGACCTAGCTTAAATTCTGCATATGATGGTTGCTACTAGTGTAACCTTGCGTAAATCCTGGGGCTTAATTTAACCTCTCTGGGGCTTAATTTCCTTACCTGCAAAATCACACTTTGCTTGATGGCATCTGTTGTCCTTTCTAGATCTAAACCTGATTCTATGAATCAAAAATAATTGCTGTCAACTTATTTTTTAAAATAAACTGTATAACATAAACTATTTGGGAAATAACTTTTTATTTGACAAAAATTGTGTGGAAAACTGGAAAACAGATTGATAGAAATTAGGTTGTCTACCACTTTATACCATATGCCACAGTATGCCCCAAATTCATATGAGACCTGACTGTAAAGGGTCATCCCACCAAAAAAAAAAATAAAATGTTGGGGAGGTGGATCAAGATCAGGTACCTTTTACAACTATGGCTAGAAGGAAAGTTAATAATTATACAAGGAATAGAGCAGGTCACAAGAGATAAAATATATGTCTTTGATTACATAAAACTGAAAAGATTTTACCTGAAAAAATTAATGTGGTTAAGATAAGAAGGGAACATTTCTTACAGAAAAATCATTACATTGAGTATCTTTTATAATGGTCTAATATCTAAGATATATAGGTAGGGAACTAATACAAAAATATCAGACAAAGAGCTATTCCACCAGTGAATAAGTGGCCAAAGGATATGATAACTAATAACTAGAGAAATGCATATCAAAACAAATCTGAGGTTTCACCTTTCACCTAGCAAGTTAGAAAAAAGAAATAACATGAGGAAAGAAAGATATACTAATACACTGTTAGTGGAACTGTGAATAGGTCCACTTATTCTGGAAACTAATGTGGAATTATGCTAAACAAAGTGATTCAAATGTTCATATAATTTGAGTCAGAGATCCCACCTTTAGGCATAAATCTTAAAGGAGTTCAAAGACTGGTCCCATGTATACTAAAATATTCACAGCTTCATTTTTTTTTTTGTGGTAGCAAAGAGCTGAAAACAAAGTAAATTCCCAATGATCGGAAAGTGGCTAAATAAATTTTGGTAATTGAATATAACGGGACAATACTGCACTGTAAGAAATGATGAATATGAAGAATTCAGAGAAACATGAAAAGATGCATGAACTGATACAAAGTGACAGAAACAGAACTAGGAAGACAATATATACAATGAGGAAAACAATGGAAATGGAAAAAACAAAAAAATACAAAAAATTCAAACTGTGTAGTTATAATAATCAAGCTTGGCTCCAAAGGAGAGTTGAGAAAATATACCTCTTTCCCTTTCTTTGAGAATAGGAGTACTATGGGTGTTGAATATAGGTAGGTCTAGATTAGTATGAATAATCAATTCTTCTGAAGTGGTTGCATTTAAAAAAAAATCACACTGCATATTTCTGTGGGCTAGAACCAATTACCATAATTTATATAATTATAACTTTAAACAGTAAGAATTTAAATACATATAAACAGTTCAGTGGATTCATTATTCACACTAATCAGGACCTGGCTATATCACATATACTTTTAGATATGGTTAATGTGTTAATTTCCTGCACTGCTTTCCTTTACCCCCTTTCTTTTAAAATTTTTGTTATAAGGAATGGCTCACTGAATAATGGAGGGTACAGAGATATATTAACACATGATGTGACAAAAAATATCAGTAATATAAGATAATTTTGTTTTGAAAGAACAGGAAGATGATTTGGTTGGAAGTGTGAAACATGGAATGGAGAAGGGGTAAAGTAGAGGCAAGAAAATCAGTGAAACAACAACACAGTCTAGGTGAGAAGAAGTATTGAATTGGGATAGTTCCAGTGGGAATTGAAAGGAGGGGAGCAGATCTAAGAACTATATGGAGGTCAAACTGATCAGATTTGTCAATGGGTTGCATTCGGTGGTGAAGAGAGTGAGGAGTCAAAGATGACTCTCAGAGTAAAAGCCTGAGTGACTAGGAGGATGGTGGTGCCATTAACAGAAATAGAGAAATTGGGAGTAGACCAAGTTAATGGTGAGAGATAATGAGTTCTATTCTGGATGTGTTGAGTTTAAGTTGAAAGTGTCAGGGCAGGCAGTAGGGAATATGTGGTTGGAGCTCTGGGGAGACCTTTTATGCATTTCTTGTCCTGACTTTTTTTTTTACTTCTTTCCCCATTTAGGGGTGTATTTTTGCACATTGAGAGGGAGAAAAGAAGATATGGGGGCACTTTATATATTTTGCCCATGGCCCTGAATCCCTTATGGATGACCCCAATAATATCTGCAAAATGATAACAAAATGATTAGTGGTACAAATGGAGGCTGTAGGTGCAAATTGTTAATGAAAGTCTGAGAATGACAGAATAGGGACTTAATGAAGCTTCCTTCTGCAGGCTTTATTCTATTCCACTGCTGGTAAGTTTAGTAGCCCCTTGACCTCAGGGAAGAAGGTCCTTACCTCTACAGAAAGGAATATGGGAACATTTTCTGTTTCATTTCTGAAGGGAAGTAATTGTTTGTGATGCATATTAAAGATGGGAGGCCCAGGAACATTTATTATTTATATTGCCCAATTTAGAATTTCTAGAGAATTATCCCATACTAGACCTACAAAGAGAAGAAAACGGAGGAAGCCATAAACTTGACCCAAATAAATTAAACTCTGCTATTTTGTGACAATGACTTGCAGAAATTTGTCTTATTATAACTTGGATATTTCTCCACTTGGGGAATGGGATAGTTGGTGGGAGTGAAGGTTGCCTGCAACAAGATGGAGGAAACATCTATTGTTGATCAATCAAGGAGGTGCATTGAAAAGTAGCCTCTGATTCCAGAGTCTCATCAGACTCAATATACAGTATATCTGTCAAGATGAGGCTCCATTGCAATGTAAGAGAGAACTGCAATTTTGATAATAGGCTAAACAGAGATCATCCTGGCAATTAAAAAAAAAGTCTTCTTTATATGCTTCTCTAAAAGCATATTTTGAGTTGACTGCTGCTAGAATTTTCCAGGTGACTATAGTAACTAAAAGGCGTCAGGTATATACCATAAAGGATCAAATCCTGTAGTGTTAGATGTGAAAGGGTCCTTACACATCAACTAATCTAACTTTTTCAGTTTACTGATGTGGGCCTTTGTGGGCAAGTGTCTTGCCTGAGGTCTTCTGCCCTTTAATACAAATGTATTTTGCACAGTCCTCCCTCACTTAAATCCAGTTTACTTGCATGTGGTGACATCACCTCCCTGATAACATTGCCCTCTTCAAGAAGGAAGGACAAACAGTAACAACAGCTAAGAAAGGAGCATCCAACCATATTAATCAAAGAAATATTTCCTTTTAGGAAGTTCCTGCCTTTTTTTTTTTGGACAGGTATTTGAATGCTTGTGGATTTATGTCCATTTTAACAAACCATTTTCACTTACTCTCAGGAACTTGCTTAGAAGAACCATTTTCTTGGAACCTAGATATTTTGTAAGGATAGCAGAGTCATTCTGTTTTTTAATGAGAGAGGCAATTTCAGCAGACAGCTTAGAGAGATAGCTTACGGAGGTTTAAGAATACAAATGCAGTCAGCAAACATTTATTAAGCATTTAACATGTCAAAGGCACTATACTAGACAAGAAAACAGTCTTTGCCCTCAGGGAGTTTGCAGTGTAATGGGAGTGGGGTGGGAGGTCTTGATACAATTGAATGCAAGTAAGTAAATGAAAAGTAATTTCAAGATAGAGATAATGTGAATAACAGAGAGCTCTGAAAAGATTTTGGTAGGAAGTGTCACCTGAGATGTGATGTAAAGAAAACTAGTGATCCTATGAGATGAAGAAGTGAAAGGAGTGCATTCCAGACATGGAGGGACCATTGGTATAAAGAGAGGAAGAAAATGAAATGTTCTCTATAGAGACTGGTTCACGGACCAATTTGACTAGAATTGAAGTGTGTGAGGAGAGTAGTATGAAATAAGGGCAGGGGAAAAAGAAAAAGATAAGTTGACAATGTCTACAATAAGAAGAAACCTAAACTTTCCATTTCTTAGACACCAACCTCTTTGAGTACATTTTTAGCATGTAGACCCTTCACTAATGATCAAGTACATATCTGTTTTACCTAGACAATATCATATATGTATATTTATGTAAATGTACTTTAATATATTCAATTGCACTGTCATCTTTTATTTTAAACAACAAGTGTTTGCATTAAGCCATATTGGTAAGAAACAAATTTGCATCTTATTATCTTTGAAAGGCAGCTTGACCTGGCAGATAGACTGCTGGACTAATGGTCAAGAGGACTTGGATTTAGATCTCAATGAAGCCGCTTAGTAATGATGTGACCCTTAGCTTCTCTTTCTTTCAGTTTCTTCACCTAGAAAAAGAACACAGTGATACCTGGAGCACTTACCTTAAGGGACTTAAATGAGATAATGTATACAAAGTGCTTTTTTTAAACTTTAAAGCATTATGCAAATGTTGCTTATTAGCGTTATTATTAGAAAACACATCCATGCTCATCCACCACTGTGCCTACCACAGCTGCTTACCATTCAGGAGAAAGCAGAGGGAAGAAAACCCCTGCCTTCCCCCTCTCCATAGCAATGGCCCAGAGGGAGCATTTGATAGGTAGAGCCAGTCTGCACTCACAGCTTACAGAACATGATAGATTACTATAGGGCTCTTAATACAAGCATGAATCCTTCTTTTGACCTATCCCATTAATGACTCCGCTGGCCTTTAGCTGGCCTTTACTTCGAGGAAGGAGTACCTTTGCTTCTGTCTTTGCCCTAGGTTCCCATTGCTTCCCTTAGGGAAGGGTCCCTCACTACTAGACGTTGATGGACTCTGCCAGAGTCTGCTTTTGACCATATTTACTAGCTTAGCACCCATAATAGTATTGCGTCCCTTGAGACCTCCAGTTAGTGCCTCTGATGAAGCTTGTCATATCTCAGTCTTGACCCTACTGAGTGCAGGACAAATAGGTAAAACCCTACTTGGATGATTAAGTAGAAGTTATTCCATATAGAAGAAAGAGTGAAGAAGTCATTAAAAAAAAGCCACAGCACGAACCCTAGCACTATACCCAACCAAGGGCCCATGGAGCTGTTAAAACTGGAAAAGACCTTGGAGTGCATCTCATTCAGGCCTCTCATTTTCCAGAAGAGGAATCTGAGGCCCAGAGATACCAGACTTAATTTGATAGGAGGAACATTTATTAAATGTCTGCAATGTAGTGCACAGTAGTGGGCACTGGGGATAACAGTATGAAAAAGAATATTCCTTCCTTGCCTTGAAGGAGTTTATAGTCTCATAGGAAGATAACAAATATACATGTTTTGGAATTTACTCTTAACCCAAGCTTGATGTAAGCTGCATTGAGAGTTGTTAGTGTTAACGGTGGATGTGGGGTCAGGATTTCTGAGTTTGAATAACAATGGTTCCTATACCCACTAGGTATATGAGAATGGTGGATTCATTTAAATCATTTGAGCTTCAGTTTTCCCATCTGTAAAATGGAGATAATGGTAGTACACCGTACTAAGTACAGAAAGTTGTTCAGAGGAATGGACTCTAAGAACCATGAAGTGCTTTATGAGAGTGAGACACTGAGATTAGCAGTATTTTTATTATGCAAATCAGAATGTAACAAGTACATGGGAAAGGTCACATAGAGAGGGATGACTATTTAGGGATGGAGGGAGGACTCCTGGCTGGGGGATCAGGGAAAGCTTCATGGAAGAAGTAGCCTGCTCTGGACCTTAAAGGAAGAGAACAATTCCACCTAACAGAGACGCAGCTAGAGGACATTCCAGGCACTAGAAGTAGCCTGTGAAAGCAGAGAAAAGCAGAAAAGGGCAGAACAAAATCAAATAATAGTGAATAGTCTAATTTCACTGGGCCAGAGAGTGTACAAAAGGGATGAGTGCGAAATTGTGTGGGCAAGGTAGAGCCTTGAATGACAGGATAATTAGTTTATATGTCATTCACAGGATCACATGATTCAGAGCTTGAAGGGTCCTTAGAGGCCATGTTTTCCAACTCTGAGGCTCAATCAAGTGAAATTGGCCAAAGTTACACAAATAGTAAATAGTGCAGTCCGGATTTGAACTCATGTTTTCTGATTTAAAATAGTTTTTTTTTCCACTGCAGTACCACACTGCCTGGTTTTGTAGTTAAGTAAGAAGCTATTGAAGGTCTAAGAGCAGGTGGAGTGAAATGATCAGGCCATTCCTTTAGGCAGATTATTTTGTCAGTAGCTTAAAAGATGGATTAGGGAGGGGTACAAAAGGCAGGAGTACAACTAGGAGAGAGGCAATTACAATATTCAAGAGAGGGCTTGAATTATAGAGGCAATTGTATGGGGTGGGCAGGGAGAAGAGGATAGATGCTGGACACTCCCAGCTGTAGCAAATAGAGTGAACAAGACTTGTCTACTTAGTAGATGGGGAGGTGAGGTAATGGAAAGAGTTAAACCCTCCTCCAAAGTTTGGAGTCTGGGAAGTAGGAGTTTGATGGTATCATAAACAGAGAAAGGGGAATTAGAAGGAAGAGTGAGTTTGGTGGGGTAGGGGAGAGAGAAGGAAATCACAAGTTCCATTTTGGTTTTACTGAGTTTGAGATGTGAGCAGGACATATCCAAGGTCACATAGCTAGTTAGGGGCAAAGCCAGACTGGAGCCAGAAGCCTCCAACTTTAAGCATTTTCTTCTATGTGATAGTGCTTCAAATATGGGGAAATATGGTTTGTTCTTTTAAAAAAAATTAAAAGCTTGGCATTTAATCTTTTTCTTCATCCAAATTTGGTGTAAGATGGATTGGATTAGAGTAGTGAGTTTTAATTCAATCAGCGAAGAAAATCCAATTCTTTTGACCTTGATTTATTATTCAAGTTTCCATGTAGCCACTTGTATTTTTAAAAAGCCTTGCTTATCTTCCTTAAGGCCTGCTGCTTAGATTCCATTTATAGAAAGTTGCTTTTAAAAACTCGAGACATATAAACATGCCTTTTATGTTCAACGTTATTTTTTTTTTGCCTCTCACCATGAAAACATGTCATAATAGGCAATTCCTTAGCCAAATTATACATCTCTACAAAGGAGCACAGGAATCAATGCAAGAGAACTAGGCATTGAAAGTGACCATTGTAGAATCTGACCTTGAACAAGTAGGTCATCTATTGCCACCTATACCGGATGCGTGACTCCTATCTCCAACATCCTTATGAAGTAGTCTTCCAGCCTGCCCTGCTGACTCAACCCATCCCACTTTTGAACAGTTCTGATTTTCAATATTTTTTTTCTTTTACTGAGCCAAATCTGCCTCTCTGTAACTTCTACTCTTTGGTCTTAGTTCTGTTCTCTGGGGCCAACCAGAAGGTGGTTAATCCTCCTTCTTACAGGATTGTTCTTCAGAGATTTAAAGACTGCTATTATGGACCATTTAAGTCTTTTATTCTCCAGGCTAAATATCCTCTAATTCCTTGAATTAATTAACCACTCTCACTTTCAACAGCAACCTGTACTAAGCAACTGCTGTATAAAAAGCACTGTTGAAGGGGCTAGGGAAGAGAGGTGACCTGGAGTTTAAAATTTAGTAGGTGCAGGTAACTCATGGAGAGAAGGGGAAGAAAAAAAAAGATATTTATATAGTTTACCACTATGTACTATGCTGAGCACTTTACAAATATTATGACATTTCACAACAATTACAAATATTATGACATATCACAACAATTCTTTGAGGTAGATGCTGTTATTATATCCATTTTACAGTTGGGGAAACTGAGGCAAACAGTGGTTAAGTGAGTAACTTGCCCCAGGTCACAAAGCTAGCAACTGTTTTGAGGTCAAATTTGAAACCAGGTCTTTCTGAATCTCCAGACCCAGCACTCTTATCTACTGCACCATCTGACTGCTTCAACATATGAGAAGGATAAGCAAAATTCTATGTGAGGTCAGAGAGTATAAGGTCAGTAATAATTAGAATTCTTAGGAAAAAACTTCATGGAGGAAATAACATTTGAGTTAACCTTTAAAGAATGAGTAGATGTATAGCACGCATGGGAATAGGAGGGGAGGACATTTCAAGGATTTTGAATTCAGTTTCAATCTCCTTGGTCACTTACCATCAGTGCATCTGAGATACCTGACCATACCAAAGCTTCTTTAGATAGAATTGCTATGCCAGTATTCATTGTTCCATTTTTCTCTCCCCATGCTCACATCAGTAAGCAGACTATATACATTTTGAGAAACATTCCAAGTGATGGTTCAGCCTCCAATGACTTGTTTATCAACTATGGTATAATTGACCCCCTTCTGGGTCTGCTTATAGTTCCTGATATATTATCATTAGCACCTAATTACTTGTGAAATCTTCCTTGGGCACTTAAAAGTCTCTATCTTAATGAGAATCCTGTTTTCCTAGTAGAAGTTGTTGAGCATATCTTTCCTACCTTAGTTTGCCACGTTCATCATGATCATCAGTTAAGTTCTAGGAGACACCTGCTGGACTACTAACTACCTCATGTGTTATGGGTGGCTCAACGTAGGCTGACACAGAGGTGGAAAATTTTTAGTTGTTTATCAGAGGCAATGGCTGCTACCAGGTAAATTTATTTAATTAATTTATTTTTAGTTTTCAACATTCATTTCCATAAGTTTTTGAGTTTTAATTTTTTCCCCTTCCCTCTCCACCCCCCTCCCCAAGAAAGTGTGCAATCTGATTTAGGCTTTACATATACATTCCTATTAAACATATTTTCATATTAGTCATGTTGTAAAGAAGAATTAGAACCAATAGGAGGAACCACAAGAAAGAAGAAACAAAACAAAACAGAAGAAAAAGAAAAGAGCAACTAGTATGCTTCGATCTGCATTCAGATTCCATAGTTCTTTCTCTGGATGGGGATAGCATTTTCTATCATGAGACTTAGAGATGTCTTAGAGCCTTGCATTGCTGAAAAGAGCTAAGTCTATCAAAGTTAGTCATCACACGAGGTGGGTGTTAGCAGGTCAATTTAAATGGTGGCTAGAGTATATGACAGGAACATTCTGGAGAGAAAAGATGGTACCGTATTGTGTCTAGCCTTAAATGTTCTTAATACACAATTGAGACTGAAGATAATTAAAGATTTTGTAGGAGTACACTTATCTGTCCTTGATGTATTTGTCACCAGGCCCAAACATACTATATCATCTTGTACTAAAAGAATTGGCAAGGGGCAGTCAGGTGGCGCAGTGGATAGAGCCCTGGCCCTGGAGTCAGGAGGACCTGAGTTCAAATTGGACTTGAGTTCAAATCCTGCCTCAGACTCTTGACCCTTACTAGCTGTGTGAGCCTGGGCAAGTCACTTAACTCCATTGCCTAGCAAAAGACAAAGAAGCACCTCTATCCATTTAGTAGAGAAGTGGAGGACTATGGATACAAAATGTTGTATACTCTTCCACATGTGTTATTTGTTGGGGCAGCTAGGTGGCTCAGTGAATACAGCTCTGGCCTTGGAGTCAGGAGGACTTGAGTTCAAATCCAGCCTCAGACACTTAACACTTAATAGCTGTGTGACCCTGGGCAAGTCACTTAACCCCAATCGCCTCACCAAAAAGCAAAAAAAAAAAAAAAAGAATTGGCAAATGTGATTGCTGAAACACTATTGGGGGTCCTCTGCAAGATCATGGAGAATGGGAGAGATACTATAGGATCAGAAAAAGACAAATGTCCTGATTTTTTAAAAGGAGATATATAATAGACTAGTGATCTTGATTTTAATTCCTGGAAAAATTCTGAACTGTATCATTAAAGGAATTGTTTGTGATCATAGAATTGTAATGGTGTTTCCTAATAGCCAAAATAACTTTATTAAAACAGGTCATGTCAATTCAATATAAACTGAATATGAAAGATCATACCATAAAAAGCAAAAATTCTAAGAGAAGATCATATATCTTTCACCAATATGTGTAGAAGATGAATTCTTACCAAACAAGGGATAGAGACAATTGCAAAAGATAAAATAGATAATTTTGATGGCCTGAAATTGCAGAGCTTCTGCACAAATAATATTAAATATATTTAGGACAATAAGTATTTGTACCAAATATCTCTAAGGATGTGATATTTCAGAGCAGATGACCAAAAGCCATTTGTCAACAGAAAAAGTAGTCAAATGATGTGAATAGTTATCAAATGAAGAATTATAAATTATTAATAATCAGATGAAATAATATGCAAATCAAATAATCATGAGATTTCACCTGACAAATATCATATTATTAGAGATGACCAAAAACTGGGATGAGTCAATGTTGGAGGGGTTGCAGAAGGACAGTCACACTAATGACTGATAAAAGAGCTGTGAATTCATACAAGCATTCTGGAAAGTAATTTAGAATTATACAAATAAAGTAGCTAAAATATCTATATCCTTTCATCCAGAGATTTCACTGTTAGGTATATACCCCCAAGGGAGTTGTTGGCCGAAAGAACAGCTGAACAGCTTCATATGCACCCAAATGTTTATAGCAGCATTTTTTTTTTTTGGTGTAGTATCAAAGCATTGGGGAAAAAAAAATAGATGCCCATTGATTGGGGAATGGTTAAATAAATGGTAACTCATGAATATAATATAATATTGCTGTTCTGTAAGAAATGATGAATAAGGTGAATGTAGAGAAGCCTGTAAAGACTGACAGTCTGAGGGGCAGCTGGATAGAACTCTGGTCTTGGAGTCAGGAGGACCTGAGTTCAAATCCGGCCTCAGACACATGACACGTACTAGCTGTGTGACCCTGGGCAAGTCACTTAACCCAGACTGCCTCACCAAAAAGCCAAAAAAAAAAAAGACTGACAGCTTTAAAAGCTAATGTGATCTTATTTCTCATTAAGAGAAACACAGTCTAGACTAGGGAAGCTTGTCAGACACAGTACTAACTGAGACCAAGGTTCTCTGTCATATCTCTGAGATGAAGTCAGGCTTTAGTCTAGTCTATAAGGATAAACTTTGTCTTTGATCTCAATAAGCTGATTTGTAGCTGTATACATTGGGTGACCAGAGGTGCTGTACCAGGCCTAGTTAAACTTCATTTGGAGGATTGCTTTAGTTCTGGACACTATATTTTAGGAAAGACATTGACAAGTGAGAGAAATCATCCAGAGGAAAGTGATCAAGTTGTTACGAGGTATCAATACTGTGCCATGTGAGGATGAACAAAGGATGTTTAACTTGGAGAGAATAAGGCTTGTAGGCAGGGGAGGAAAAGATAGCTGCCTTCAAGTATTTGAATGGATATTATATGAAAGAGGAATTAATGATATTCTGCTTGATCCTGGAGGTTAGAAGTAAGAACAATGGGTGGAAATTCAGTTTTCATGGGAGGAAAAAAAAAATCATAACAATTAAACCAATCTAGAAATGGAATGATTTGCCACGGAGCTTGTGGGTGTCCTCTCCCCCACATTCCTCCACCACTACCTCATTAGATAGAGGTCTTTGAGTAAAAGCTAAATAACCAATTATGGCAGGGGAATGTTGTAGAGAAGATTTTTGTCAGGCTTAAGCTTGGACTAGAGAGCCTCTTAGGTCCCTTCCTACTCTTAAATTCTTTGATTCTGCCAAGCAGAGGAATTTGAACTTTGCTTGGTATTCATCAGGGAGCTACTGGAGGGTTTTAGGCAAAAGAATGATATAACTTGGCTTTGTCTAAGTTTGTGTACTCCAAGCTGGAGGAGTATAAGTCCAACTTCCCCCTAAAACATGCACCCCAAGTGTATAATCAACTTCAACTCCCACTCATCCTTGCAGTATGGAAACAACAACATCCTAGAACTGATATTCACAGACAATAACAACAAATACTTTTCTTGGTCATCAATGAGATCCTTATTCTTTAGTAGGTCTTTACTAGAATAAGTAACCAAATATACCACAGTTTGTGAATCTCAGAGATATCAGAGTTGCAAGGAGTTTCAAGAGATGCTTTGGCCTAGTTCTCTTACCAACACCTTCAAATAGGAAATGTAATTTTACCCTCAATTTGAAGATGAGGAAACTGAAGTCAAGAGAATTTAGCCAAGAACTAGTTGGAGATTCTCCTCTTCTTGCTGTCTTTGCCCATCTTCTGGTAATAGTTAATGGGGGGTAACTTTCCAAAAGAGGAAGAACAATATGAAACAAAGCAAAGATCTGGATACTTTATTGAGTGGATCATCAGGCTTGATTAATTGAGAGTTAGATAGTATGCAACAGTTAGGCTCAGTGGGATTGTGATGTCAGTCATTTTGAAACCTATCTTTTTTTGGGAGATTTCTTTCCAGAAGACATCTACATTTAAACCAGGTTCTTCTTATCTACCTTAGGAGAAGGTGGAAAAAAAAAACAAAAACAAAAACAAAACAATTGTGGCTGTAGGAAGGAGGCCTTGAGTTATAGGCCAGAGACACTTTGGAATATTACCAATCTATAGGAAGAAAGGCTGATGGAATTTATTATTGCCTTAAATCATTCATTTTTAGATCTCTCTCTTTTTTTTTCCTTCTTAATTTCTGTTCAGCAAACTGAACTTGTTCAATTCCACCTGAAATTTCTCTTAACTTTTACCACTGGAATACAACCAGTACTTATCCCACCTCTTCCCTACTAAACAATCTGACTTTATTCACCATTCTCCCTAGTTTCAGGGCTGCCTCCCACCCACTAGAGCCGGCACTGTTGCCTGGCAACCTTGTTCTTGATAGACATGTGCAGTGAAACTTGAAGATTTCAACGGCTCCCTTTTTCCATTGGAAAGGAGAGATCATTACCACCCTTTGACAGAGGATGACAGCTTAAACATCACAATGCATCATCATGCCTTGAATCATTAAAAAAAAAAAGGTACAACTGAAAGCTCTGTTAAATGACGTTGTTGTTTCTCTTCCCTTCATGAGAAGTGGAGGGGATGTTTATAACTGACTTAAAACAAATCCTGTACATAACTCAACAGAATGATAAAAAAAAACACTAGCCTTGTCCATACCTTACCAGACTGCATTCACTCATTATGAATGGAAGCCCTCCTCAAAAAGGAAAGTCAGTACTCTGCAGCAGAGAGGATTTCGGTAGAGGGCACTGTTCCTATGGATCAGTGGTGGACCAGGCAACCAGGGCAATGTTGCAGCAGCTTGTCACACGCAGTACTGAGACCAGGATCCTGGGTCACATATCTGAGTGAAACAGTTAGGCTTTAGTCTGTTCTGCAAGTACAGACTGTGTCCTTGATCCCAGTCAGTACTTGAAGCCGTGTGTGCTGGGTAACCAGAGGTGCTGTGTCACACAGCATATATGAATCTGTGCAGAACCATCATCCCCATTTTTGGACAAAGAACAACACAGAGCTTGTGCCCTACTGAAGATGGGTTAGAAGCATCATTTTCATATACTAAAAGCAACAGGTTACTATGAGGAGTAGGAGGCAAGAAAAGTTGTGTCATTAGCTACTGAATACATAAAGACTGATAAATGCTTGTTAAGTTGAATTATAAGCCTTATCAGGCAGGGGCTCTTAATTTGGGGTTCATAAACTTGTTTTACATATATATATATATGTATATATGTGTGTGTATATACATACATATATATGTATATATATACACATACATACACAAACACACATAAACACATATATGTAACAATTTTAATCTAATGAATTTCCTTTATAATCCTATGTATTTTATTTTTAAAATATTTTTCTGAGAAGGGTTCCATGGGCTTCATCAGCCTGCCAAAAAAATCTGCTTCCTGTTTTTCCTGACTTCCTTCAAGTCCCAGCCTGTCTCCTCTAGATAACCTTTCCTGATTCCCCCTTAATCGTACCGCCTTTAGTCTGTTGGTTACTTCCAATTTACCCTGTATGTAGCTTGTTTACACATAGTTATTTGCTTGCTGTATCCCCGTTTAGGCTCCCTGAGAAGAGAGATTGTCTTGATTTTCTTTGTGTCCCCAGCACTTGGTACAATACCAAGCACACAATAGGTGCTTATTAACTGCTCATTGATTGACCCTGCAATAACGGCTCTGGTAGTGATTTATATCTTAGTACTCCTAGTGCCTGTTATAGATGAAATTTTATTTATATAAATATATATGTATGTGTATACATACATATATGTATATATATACACACATATCTATTTATCTAGCTAATCTAATCTATAACAGATGCTGCCTTATTCAGTAGGTATATGTTGTCTCTAATGGGATGAAACAGATTTTGTGATTTCATTGGCATAGGTAACTTCCTGTCAAGGAAGCTCCCTTCACCAGGGTAGATCATCATCATCTTCTCGGCATTTTATAGTCTTGGAGAGTGACCAGAGTGCTGATAGATCAATGAGTTGCCTGGAGTTACATAGCCAGTGTGTGTCAAAGATTGGATTTGAATCCAGGATTTCTGACTCCAAGGTAGGTCCTGGATCTGCAGTGTCAGGCTGCCTCTCTTTTTAACCTATAGCACTCAGTACTACCAGGTGGAGTCCTAACAAAGCACTAAACTGGCCCAACCCTGCTTAGCTTTGAGATAAGGCAAATGGGTGTATTCAGAGTCCTGTATCCCTTTTGTGGCTAACAGAGATTTTTTTTTAACCCTAGATCAAGATTTACATTCACATCTCTCTTGATTCCCTGCTCAGCGTGCTCAGTCCCCTACTTTGTGCTTTTTCACAGCCTGTCCCCAATATCTGTGATACATTCCTTTCTCATCCCTCTCTTTCAGAATCCCTAGCTTCTTTCAAGGCTTACGTGCTACTTTTTCACACAGAAAATCTTGTCTGATTGCCCCTTGTTGCTGCCTTCTCCCTTATCAAATTAGTGTGTGTGTGTGTGTGTGTACATAAACATATATACATATACATGCATATGCATGTGTACATAGAGGGTGTCCCAAAAGTCTTAGTGTAATTTTAAGCATGAGTACCATATATATGGACAACCACATATACATATAAACATATGTATGTATACACTTATCTGTTTATATATTGTATTTCCCCTGTAGACTATAAACTCCTTGATGCAGGGATCAATGTTCAGTTTGTTTTTATATTTCTTAAATACCTAGCAAAGGACCTTCATGTTAAAAAGCATTTAAATAAAAAAAAAAACTTTGGCTTGTCCTCCAAGTCCAACACCCTTTCTACTACACCACACTGCCTATTAAGTGTGTAGCACTCTGGGGCATACAGAGATGATCAGGACACAATTCCTGCCCTGATGGGAAGCTTACAGCTCAATATCATTATTGTTGATGGTTTCAGAATTCTGAGCAGAGCTGTACATCAAAGTGATTAGGCCTCTACTGACCCATTTCGGATTTGGACAATCACATATCAACTCCCCAAACTTCCTCCATGACCTTGTTTCCATAAGTCCCACCCCAGGACCCTAGTGTCTTGCCTATCACAATTAAACATCTCTCCTTCAGCCTCATGCCTTTTTCCCATCTTTATGTTGGGAAAATGAGGTATGCTTTTTGTAATTTCTGTAGAAGAAAGGCCCAATTTCAGAGGTTATATCCTAGGAAATGAGGAAGGTTTAGATATATGAAAGCAAATGAAGGAAAAGAAAGGTTATCATAATCATAAAACTCCTTTAATCTCTCTCTCTCTCTCTTTCTCTCTTTCTCTCCTTCAGTACATAGTATGTATTTTAGTACCTGCACAGTTCCCTATACAGAGTAGGTGCTTAATAAATTAATAAATACTTTTGAATTAAATCCAATTCTAGCATATAGCTCAATGCAGCAGGAGTCATGATCAAAGGGAAACAAATGCTATTCTTTAAAATAAACCCAGTTGTACTGAGGACCCCAGGGATCCCTGTCTTTTGGGCTTGGGATTTCCATGTTACACATGACAATAAAAAATTTATATTTCTGTCTTTTTATTACATAATAGTCTGGATCCATATTGAGTAAATGGCCCAAGCACTGTCCCAGAGTAAGCCCATGTTATATAACTACCTTTTTCCAAAAAAAAATTCTAATAATCGTCATTAGGCACGCTTCATACATTTGCTGCTTGCTTTGGCCCAGGGATGGGAAGCAAATTGGCAATGGTCGCTGAGAGGAAATGTAGAAGAGTTTCTTTAAGCTTCCGTCATTTTAAGCACTTGTAAGCACTTGGTTAGGAAAATTGCAAGATACACTGCTTAGATGTGACACTTGTCAGTTACTTGTGGGGTCATGTCTACCCTTACCTGACTGGTACAATAGGCTCCTCAGTTTCCTCATCCCTAAGTGAGGGTTTTATACCGGATGATCTCCAATACCCTTCCAACTTGGCCTTTCTAGCTTTCTAGGTATTGAATGTCTACCTAACTTTGCAATTGTAAGGGGTTCAACATTTTATTTCTTCCCTTTTCCAGCTCTACATCCTTCTCATGTTCACTTGTCGGGTTGTTTTAGATGTATTCAACTTACCATCACTTAAAGGACACTTTTTTTTGGAGGGGACAGGTTCTCATAAATTTTTTAAAGGTAAAATTTTCCATGGATTTTCTGTATGATGAGGGTATTTATTTGAAACAGTTATAATGCTGTACACTTTAGGTGAGGACAGATTATATGTGTCAAGTTCCTTCCAAATAATGTGGCATGGAATTAGGGGTATGTTTAACTCTATTTCCAATCTGAAGGAAAGAGGTCTAGATAATTTTTTTTTCTCTGCCCCACTGGAGCTTTAAAGAGATTCACATTTATGAATATACAAAAAAAAAATTAGACCTTGTATGTAGTGTATGTACCTTAATAAACAGTGGTATAAGCTTTCAAAGGAATGTACTCAGAACTTTTAGTTCAGTCTCATAGGACTTATTCTAATAAAATTGAGGGTTTGTTTGTTTGTTTGAAAATGCAAAGAATTACAAGTCTTAAAGGGAGTGCAATAACAAAAAAACAAAACAAAACCATAGAGTGATTACTGACACGAAATAAGCTTGTATCAGAGTCAGCTGGTGGTGCAGTTAATAGGTTAGTGGGTCTGGAGTCAAGAAGACCCGAGTTCAAATGTGGCCTCAGACACTTACTAGCTGTGTCACCTTGGACAAATCACTTCACCTCTGTTTGCCTTAGTTTCCCCAACTATAAAATGGGGATAATAATAACACCTATTTTGCAGGGCTGTTGTGAGGATCAGATGAGATTGTATTTGTATTGTATATTATATAATATTTGTATCAGATGAGATAATATTATCACAGTTGCTAGCACATAGTAGGTACTATATAAATACTTATTCCCTGCCTGACTCTCTGTGTTAGGAAATGACAAATTGGGACTTTTACGGCTTTTGTCATTGTGCACATATGTTTAAGGAAATAGCTATAATCCTGTCCATCTTTTTCGTCTTTTTCCCTCCCTTCATCTCCACCTTGTGGAATTCTCTCAACCTTTGAGGCACTGCTCCAATTCTCCTTCTTCCAGTAAGCCTGCCCTGATCCTCACGCTTAGAAATGATCTTTCTTTCTTCAGCTTATGTGATACTTTGTACCTCTCATAATTTGTTAGTGATTTCTCATTGATGTGCCTTGTATAGATTGTGCTAGATAGTAACAGAGCAATAGCTTAGCTTCATTATTTTGTGATCTCACCTAGTGCCTAGCACAGTGCTCAGTATATCTTAAGCCCTTAGCAAATGAATTGAATGAATGAATTCATGAATCAGTCAATTTCTGGACTGTATCACATAGGGAAAGATTGTGGTTGCTGTGGGGCACATAACTCCATAGACTTTACATTGGGATTTTTAGAGAGATGTGTTGATGCTTTTCACCTTAATAAATGACATGTTGAATTATTATATGCAAAAATATATCATGCATACTTGCACATTGGAACATGCACAATGATATTTGGATTTTGTTCAACAGACATTTAGGGATTGCCTTCTATGTGCCCAGCACTGTGCCTGGAACTGAGAGGACAACAGGAATGGAATCTTATTTGGTCTCTGCCTTCAAGGAACATGTTAAAGAGATCGAAATACGTGAGCAATTCTATAGCTGGCATTATTGTAATGTGGCACTATTGTATTTAGTTAGAAGATTCCATTATCATAGCTTTCCATCATATTTTCAAAGTTGGACTCCAAAGCATATAGTATCTTTGCAATTATGTGGATTTATATAAAAAGTCTAGCTAATCAGTTGAAATGATTTGATATAGAGAAAGTTCAAATGCTACTTATAATGGATCTAGTATGTGGAATTCCCTGGGGCTTGGGTGGTAGAGACTGGAGGGGAGGGAGACCTGGGAAAGTAGAGAAAGGATTGGGGGGTGGGTTGGGTGGGCAATACCTTCCTAGCATCGAATGAACCAATAGCCCTGCTCTATTTCTGCAGTGTGCCTTTTTTTTTCCCCCTTCTGCAACCTCTGTATGCTGGTCTTGCTGGGCTTTGAAGGTCGCTTCTCTTTTTGCTTATTAGTTTCCCTGAGGCTCTGCTCTGATCAGACTGCTGAGTCACAGATCGATTGCAGGGCCAGATCATGAGGTCTAGGTGGCGGTATCCTTATTAGGTTTGGAATGGACTTAGATTCATCAAACAGTAATGGGAATGTTTTCAGACAATGCTGGTGTAGAGCCTTCTAATCTGGAAAGTTTGCAGCTATGGGGAAAGAAAATAAAAGAGGTGCATTGGGTAGGGAATGGGATTAGTTGCATTTCTGTACCTGATTCCATTCAATTTTTTTTTTCAATATGCACATATTTCCTTTCCAAGACCAACATTTTGAAAACCTTCCCTTCTAACTGGTACCAAAGGAATCTCTTAAAAATAAGTGAAAGAAAAAAAAAATCCAGATGATTCAAGCTAATGGGGATTTGACTCATCAGATTTAATCTTATTTCCATGCTTAGATTCATAGCTTTAATCTGTAAACAAGCACGTCATTAGGGAGATAGGTAATTACACAAATTAGATTGGAGAAACTTTGCCAAGGGAGATGGATTTTGTTTATCCTCTTGTGTTTGGCAGGGGAGGGGTTTCTGTCTCCACAGAGCCACATCTTGCATGAAAGAGAATGATCCCAGAGCAGTGAGTTTACAGAGCTATCCTATTCAAACACAGAATTTAGAACTGGATGAGATCATCTTTGGAGATCATCTAGTGGACCCCATTGGCTTATGAGTGAGGAAACTGAGGCCAAAACAGGGGAAATGCCTTGCCTGAGGACTCATAGATAAGAAAGAGCAAAACCAGGATTCCAACCCAGATCTCCTGATTGCGAATCTAGTGCTTCTTTCTATTAAAACATACTTTACTAAGCTAACCATGAAACAGTGAGGTCAGTGAACTTGCCTTCTTAACCAGTGCTGCCAGAACCAAGGTATAAACTGGGGTCATGAAACAATAGAATGGAATGAGATCTCTAGGTGAGACTACCAAAATCTCAGTATTTTTATTTTGTTTTGAAATGCAATTTGCATTTGTGAAAGGACATCCATTATCTATCCATCAACAGATATGGGTAAATCAAGTATTAGCTCCCCTATGTTAGATGAAACAGAAGAAAGTGCCAAAGGAGAACACTCAGATTAGCCCCAGCTAGGAAGAATAGAGCCATTACTGGCAGGTCTCCATAGTGATCTTAACTCCTCCTGGTCTTGTTTCTTGCTGAATTCCACCTTTTGAGGATAGGTTAAGCCAGTGGTGTCTCCTTAGAGATCCTTCCAGATACACACAGGCAAAACTAACTCTTTGTATTCTGAATACCCGATGGACATCATGGGACTGTGATGTGGCCAGAGAAGCAGAAACCACTATGAGTCTTTATCCTGTTGCTAATTTGCCATCTTGGAAATGTACCTCAAGCATGTTTCAACACCTTTTCATTCTCCTGGGAAAATGGTATTTCACATAATTTTGAACTCTAAGAGTTGGAAGGCACCAAAAAGTCATCTTGACCTACCTGTATTTGAGCAGGAAACTCCTTTATAACATGGTGGAAAAGTGGTCATCCAGTCTCTGCTTGAAGATTTCCTTTGATGGGAAAGCCCCTACCTATGAGGCAAACCATTCAACTTTTGGCCTGCTCTGATTGTTAGAAAGTCTTTCCTAATTTTGAGCCCAAGGCTGCCACTATATGAAGCTTGCTCACTTGCCCACAGAAGGGAAGTTGGGGTGGGGGAAGAATGATGAAAGAAATGAAACAAGTCTCATTCTTTTTGCACAGGTTATTTTTTTAAATCCTTGAAAAATCTCATCTTGTCCTAACAACTCACAAATTAGGGGAGTGATGGCTGAGATTTAGGGTGAGAACTGAAAAAATTAAGGAAAAATTAGGCAAGGGGCTACAGATGTTTACAAGATTGAGATGGCTATGGATGGCCCAAAAAGCTAATAAAACCACCAATGTTTTGGCTCAGGAAACAGCCATTGATCCCTTCTAAAACAGAATATTTAGGATGGATTTTGGTTGAGTGACTAGGTCATGGTTACAAGTCTATGTTGCATAGCACAGAGAATAGCACAATAATGAGAATATATCATCCCCAAATAATGGCAGATGAAAGTTACTAGTCTTCCTAGCCCAGCACCCAAAGTGGAACTAAGGAGGTGTTGGGGCACAGTGGTCATGAAGTATATTCTAAAGTAGCCTGCTACTTTAGTAGAGATCTCATCCAGTTTTCTTTTCTAAAGAGACAACTCAGTGTGATAGGAAGAAGAGGAGGAGGAGGAGGAGGAGGAGGAGGAGGAGGAGGAGGAGGAGGAGGAGGAGGAGGACAAGGACAAGCCACAGCCTTGAACTGGGAGCTAAGAGGTTTGAGTTCTAGTCCAAGATTTGCAAATAATTAGCTAGCTTATGACCTTGAGCCAGCTATGCCGTCTATCTGAGCCACAATTTCCCTTTCTATAAAAATGAAGGGGTTGGACTAAAGAATCTTCAAGGTCCCTTACAACTCTCAAAGTCTTTGATCCTATGATTTTCTGAAGCTAAAATGATCTATCTCTAAGGCCTTGGGATAATAATAATAACAATAATAATAATGACAGCTGACATTTATATAGTGCTTTTAGATTTGCGGTGTGACACTGAAGTATATTTTGTATGCTACCAATGCAGTCAATTATGGCCCCAAATTTGTCTGGCAAAACCTACCACTTTGAAGATCTGACTCCAGTCTAAACCTGCTGCATTTTGCTTTTTAGTTGCATGCTGTGTGTAACCTTAGCTTGGCATGGAAAAATAAAGATTTATTGTTCATGTTTTATTCTCATTCTCAGCTCAATTTTCAGGATTTCGGGGAGATCACTTGCATAACGATGTCAGTTTCTTCCTCTTGCTTTGGTGTCCATGGTGTTTAAAATACCTGCATGAAAACTCTCTAAGGAAAAAAAATGTTCCCCTAAGCTTTGCAAAAAGAGTGCTATCCCTAGGTACTAGGGATTGTACTTTAGCGACTATTTCCCTTCCCAGTTAGTTTGCATTTCTTTCTGGTTTTTGTCTTTTTTGTGTTTGCATTCCAGCAAGACCATGTAGCCATTGCCGCTAAAAGGTGCCAAGATTTTCTTTCATCTATAAAAACAAAACAAAACAAAAAAACAGCAACTTAAAAGATAAACTAGAGGTTATTTATCTGAAAATAGGATTAGGGAGAAAAGAGAGACCAGGATACCCTTCTCTGTTGCTATAACAACCATAGGCAATATCTGTATTTCTTCTCTGTTTGCTCTTATTCTCTTATCCAGTGCATCAGATTGCTTTTGATTTTTAAAACTCACCTATGTTCATCTTCTTCTACTGCAAGCACAGGTGATTTTAATAAGGCTTAGAAGATGACGACAATAACAAAACTGGAAAAAAATATATAAATACATAGATATATACATACACATGCATACATACACACATATATGAATGATATATGGATATGTGTGTATATGTGTATATACATGTATATATACATACACACTATATACATACACATATACATATGTGTATACATATATGTATATATGTATGTGTGTGTATATTATATATATATATATGTATATATGAATGACATGAGCAGAATTGGGAAATAAAATCATTTTAGATCCTTTCTGGAAACTTGTTGATAAAGGTTACTGGTCAGATTTCTTTGTGGCTAATCTCAGTGATAAATCTTGTATTCTTATAACAGAGTTATTAGATGGCTCCTAATGGATCTTCTGTGTCATATGCCTTCTAAAATGAGCTCCAACCTTGATTGGTAAACTTGGGGTGGATAAATAAATCTAATCACTGTCCTTTCAATATTTATCCTCAGACTTCTGTTCACTTCATAAATTAATGTTCTATTTTTTTACACAGTTGTCTGAATCTCTCTCCTTTGGTGGATGGAATCTAAGTGTTGATAAATCCTTTAATGCTTTTTTTTATGAAGGGTGATTATGTAGGAAATCCTTTTCCTACTGTGAATGCTATGAAAACCAGAGTTTCATAAGTATTATTACATTTCCAAAAGTTGTCTCCCCTTATGTAAATAGTTACTGCTCATATTGCACCTTTTCAAGCTTTGATCATTGAATCTCATATCTAGAAGGGGCCACATGAGTTACTTAAGACAACTGTCTTATTTTACACATGAAGCAAAGTGAAATTTGTGGAGGAAATGTGACTCACTCAAGGTCCCAAAGACAGTGACAGGTCTGGGATTTGAATTCAGATCTTCCAGTGGACAGTACAGTTCTCTTAACACAATACTATTCTCCCTGCAAATATCTGGTCACCTCTTCACCCCAGGGAAAATGATTCATTCTACCTATGGAGTTTTGAGTATTGATTTAATGTAAATCTTTAGTAATTCAAGAGGGGGAGGGGTTTTTCAGTGTGAATAAATAAATAAAAAGGTTGATTTATAGAACAACATTTTAGGGAGATGTATTACATTTGATTAATCTTTACATTTTTATTTTATTTTTTTTACACCAGTCATTTTTCCATTTCCCAATTGGAGCGTCTCCCCTTGTAACAAAGAAAACTATTTAAGTAAAACAAATAGATATGGTAACATTATCTGACAGAATATATCTCATTTTATACCTGCTGTTTCCCACCTCTCTACAGAGAGGAAGGAGGTATGTTTTTAGCATCACTTCTCCAGAACAAAGATGGTTCAGTAAAATCAATCAGAGTACTACTGACTTTTAGGAAGGGAGGACAAGCATTTATTTTTATTTTTTTTGGGGGGGCAAACATTTATTAAGTGCCTCCTGTGTGCCAGACACTGTACTAATTACTTTACATTTATTAGTGTTATTATTCACATTATTGTAGTTATTGCATATCTCTATTGTACTTTCTTTCCTCTGCATCTCTTCAAACAAGACTTCTTATATTTCTTTAAATTCCTCATATTTGGCCTTTTTGGGAGTGCAGTACATTTGAAATACTATGTTTACACATAAATTTCTTCTCTTCCCTACCCTGCCATGTATCCATTAATTCTAAATGGGAAAATTATGTAGACATCTGTGCCTGGGTCCCCTACCACCTCTGGCAACCTTCATCTGTCTTTGTAAGTAGTGACTCAGTCTGTATTATGTAGCAATTGGTAGCACAGTTAATTAGAGTCTAGATCTGCTAACATTTCTCTTTTCCTTCAAGAATTCCTCTGTGTTTGCTGTGAAAGACTGAATTATATAAGACTGTCTTTTTATAAGGGAGGAGGGAAAGGAAGTGATGTGTGAGAGACTGAAAGATGATTTTCACTTAGGATTTCCTTCTCCTTCAAGCTTCAGGTTTGAGGCTTATGTGCTTTTGGTTCAAGAAAAGGACTAGGCCCCAGCTTGAAGTTTGTATCTTCCCATAAGGTTGTGGTTCCTTTGAGGCACCACCTGTACCTTCTTCTCAGAGAAGATAGGAAGGAAATATAGACTAGTAGAGAAGAGCTTGTGATTAACCTGAGCAAAGAGAGATGCTCTTCCTTTCCCACCATTCAAACAAATGGCAAGAAAAGTACCCCTTCTTGGAAAAGGGGAAAGAAAAGGGAGGGGGATAGAAGGGAGGGAAGAAGCAGTAAGGGTAAAGGGGAAGAAAAGAGAGAGGGCTAATAGAAGGGAGGAGGGACTGAGGGAGGCAGTGGTAAAAAGCAAAACACTAGTGAGGAGGAAAAAGGAGAAAGGAGAAAGAAAAGCATAAACCGGAAGGGGGGAGGATGGAGAGAAAGACACAGATAGTAATCATAACTGTGAATGTGAATGGGATGAACTCTCCCATAAAATAGAAGTGGATAGCAGAATGGATTAAAACCACAATCCTACAATATGTTCTTTACAGGAAACACATTTGAAAAAGAGTGACACACACAGGGTAAAGGTAAAAGGCTGGAGCAGAATATATTATGCTTCAGCTGAAGTAAAAAAAGCAGGGGTAGCAATCCTCTTCTCAGACAAAGCAAAAGCAAAAATAGATCTTATCAAAAGAGATAAGGAAGGAAACCACATCCTGCTAAAAGGCACCATAGACAATGAAGTAATATCATTACTAAACATATATGCACCACATGGTATAGCATCCAAATACTTAGAGGAGAAATTCAAGGAGTTACAGGAAGAAATAGACAGCAAAACTATACTGTGGGGGACCTCAACCTCCCTCTCTCTGAACTAGATAAATCTAACCACAAAATAAACAAGAAAGAAGTTAAGGAGGTGAATAGAACATTAGAGAAGATAGGTATGATAGACCTCTGGAGAAAACTGAATGGGAATAGAAAGGAATATACTTTCTTCTCGGCAGCACATGGCACATACACAAAAACTGATCATGTACTAGGGCATAAAACCCTCACAATCCAATGCAGAAAGGCAGAAATAGTAAATGCATCCTTTTCAGATCATGATGCAATAAAATTATGTGTAATAAAGGGCCATGGAAAGATAGACTAAAAATAATTGGAAACTAAATAATCTAATCCTAAAAAATGATTGGGTCAAACAACAAATCATAGAAACAATCAATAACTTCATTCAAGAGAATGACAATAATGAGACAACATACCAAAACTTATGGGATGCAGCAAAAGCAGTTCTTAGGGGAAGTTTTATGTCTCTAAATGCTTACATAAATAAAATAGAAAAAGAGGAGATCAATGAATTGGGCATACAACTAAAAAAAAAAACTAGAAAAAGAACAAATTAAAAATCCTCAATTCAACACCAAATTAGAAATATTGAAAACCAAAGGAAAAATTAATAAAATTGAAATTAAGAAAACTATTGAACTAATAAATAAAACTAAGAGCTGGTTTTATGAGAAAAAAAGCAAAAAAATAGATAAAACTTTGGTTAATTTAATTAAAAAAAGAAAGAAGAAAACCAAATTACTAGTATCAAGAATGAAAAAGGTAAATCTACCACCAAGGAAGAGGAAATTAAAACAGTAATTAGGAACTATTTTGCCCAACTGTATGCCAACAAATTTGACAATCTTAGTGAAATGGATACATATTTACAAAACTATAAATTGCCCAGATGAACAGAAGAGGAAGTAAAATACTTAAATAACCCCATCTCAGAAAAAGAGATTGAACAAGCCATTGATGAACTCCCTAGGAAAAAATTTCCAGGACCAGATGGATTTACATGCAAATTCTATCAAACATTTAAAGAACAATTAATTCCAATACTATATAGACTATTTGGGAAAATAGGTGAAGAAGGAGTCTTGCCAAATTCTTTTTATGATACATATATGGTGCTGATACCTAAACTAGGAAGAGTCAAAACAGAGAAAGAAAAATATAGACCAATTTCTCTAATGAATATAGATGCAAAAAATTTAAATAAAATATTAGCAAATATATTACAGCAACTTATCACAAGAATAATACACTATGACCAGGTAGGATTTATACCAAGAATGCAGAGCTGGTTCACTATTGGGAAAATTATCAGCATAATTGATCATATCAACACCAAAACTAAGAGAAACCACATGATCATCTCAATAGATGCAGAAAAAGCTTTCGACAAAATACAACACCCATTCCTATTAAAAACACCAGAGAGCATAGGAATAAATGGAGTCTTCCTTAAAATAATAAATAGCATCTACCTAAAACCTTCAGCAAGCATCATGTGTAATGGGGACAAGCTAGAAACATTTCCAATAAGATCAGGGGTGAAACAAGAATGTCCATTGTCATCATTGTTGTTCAATATTGTACTAGAAATGTTAGCTTTAGCAGTAAGAGAAGAAAAAGAAATTGAGGGTATTAGAATAGGCAAAGAAGAAACAAAGCTATCACTCTTTGTAGACGACAAAATGATATACTTAGAGACTCCTAGAGAATCAAGTAAAAAAAACTACTTGAAATAATAAATGACTTTAGCAAAGTTGCAGGTTATAAAATGAATTCACATAAATCATCAGCATTTCTACATATGACCAACAAAGCCCAATAGCAAAAAATAGAAAGAGAAATTCCATTTAAACTTACTGTAGACATTATGAAATATTTAGGAGTCTACCTACTGAAACAAACCCAGGAACTCTATGAACTCAGTTACAAAACACTTTTCACACAAATAAAGTCAGATCTAAATAATTGGAAAAACATCAGTTGCTCATGGGTAGGCTGAGCTAATATAATGAAAATGACAATTCCACCTAAGCTAATTTGCTTATTCAGTGCAATACCAATCAAACTACCAAAAATTATTTTCTAGAGTTAGAAAAAATAATAACAAGATTCATTTGGAAGAACAAAAGGTCCAAATATCAAGGGAACTAATGAAAAGAAATGTAGGGGAAGGTGGCCTAACCATTCCAGATCTTAAATTGTATCATAAAGCAGGAATCATCAAAACTGCTTGGTACTGACTGAGAAACAGAGTGGTGGGTCAGTGGAATAAGTTAAGTATGCAAGACACAGTAGTCAATGACTATAGTAATCTATTATTTGCAAACCCAAAGACCCCAGCTTCTGGGATAATAACGCACTATTTGACAAAAACTGCCAGGAAAACTGAAAGAGTATGGCAGAAACTAGGCATAGACCAAAATCTCACACCATATACCAAAATAAAGTCAAAATGGGTTCATGATTTAGATAAAAAGGCTCATACTGTAATCAAACTGGGAGAGCGAGGAATAGTTTACCTATCGGATTTATGTAAACAGAAGAAGTTATGACCAAACAGGAGATAGAGAACATTACAAAAAGCAAAATGGATAACTTTGATTACATTAAATGGAAAAGTTTTTGTATAAACAAAGCCAATGCAACTCAGATTAGAAGGAAGGTAGAAAACTGGGAAAGAATTTTTATAACCAATGTCTCTGATAAGGACCTCATTTCTAAAATATGTAGAGAATTAAGTCAAATTTATAAGATTACAAGTCATTCCCCAATTGATATATGGTCAAGGGATATGAAAAGGCAGTTCTCAGATGAAGAAATTAAAGCCATCTATAGTCATATGAAAAAATGTTCTAAATCACTATTGATTAGAGAAATGCAAATCAAAACAAGTCAGAGGTACCACATCACACCTATCAGATTGGCCACCATGACAAAACAGGAAAATGATAAATGTTGGAGATGTGGGAAAATTGGAACAGTAATGCATTGTTGGTGGAGTTGTGAAATGATCCAACCATTTTGGAGAGCAATTTGGAACTATGCCCAAAGGGCAATAACAATGTGCATACCTTTTGACCCAGCAATAGCACTTCTAGGGCTATATCCCAAAGAAATCATACAAATGGGAAAAGGACCCACATGTACAAAAATATTTATAGCAGCTCTTTTTGTGGTGGCAAAGAATTGGAAATTGAGAGGATACCCATCAATTGGGGAATGGCTGAACAAGCTGTGGTATATGAATGTAATGGAATACTATTGTTGTATAAGAAATGATGAACAGGCTGACTTCAGAAAAACCTGGAAAGATTGTATGATCTGATGCTGAATGAAGTGAGCAAAACCAAGAGAACGTTGTACACAATAACAGCCATGTTGTGCGATGACTAATATTGATAAACTTAACCCTTCCCAGCAATACAAGCATCTGAGACATCTCCAAAGGCCTCATGATGGAAAATGCTATCCACATCCAAAGAAAGAACTATGGAATTTGAATGCAGATTGAAGCATACTATTTGCAATTTTTTTCTCTTCTGTTGAGTTTTGTTTTGTCTTTCTGGTTGTTCCTCTCATTGGTTCTAGTTCTTACTTACAACATCATTAATGTGAAAATACGTTTAACAGGAATGTATATGTATAGCCTATATCAGATTGTGCACTGTCTTGGGGAGGGTGGTGGGGAGGAAGGGGGAGAAAAATTTTAAACTCAAAAGCATATGGAAGTGATTGTTGATAAATCAAAATAAATTAATAAAAAAAGAAAGAAAAATACCCCTTCTTTTATTTAACCTTTCATCTGCCTTGGCAGAGACCAAGTTCACTTATTTAGAGAAGGCTTCCTGATTGCTTTTTCAGAGCAGAAAAAAAATTGCTAAATAGGATATAGAGGTTAGAGGTGGGATAAACTATATAAAAATATATTCATTGTGATTTTCCTTTGAAATGTATATGAATGGAATCGGAAATATAAATAAAGTTATATAAACAAAACTTATGGGAATAGTAGGCTTGGGAACATTATAAATGTTTTAAAAATAGATAATCATTTGTGATCAACCCAGTGGTTGACTGAATGGAATGATTGTTAACAGTGGTTCTTGAAAATGTTTTTACTGTAAAGTAGTTTAAATTCCTCAAGGATCTCACAAATAATTTCTGAATAATCAGTCTCAGGAGTGAGGAAGGTAGGAAGGGGGTTGTGGGTTACCCTGGAATTGGAATCAGGACAGACGTAGATTTGTTTCCCACTTCTGATATTAATTTTGAGATTTTTTTTGCAAGCCATTTAAACTCTCTGAATGCAAGTTTCCTCTTCTGGAAAATGGGAGTAATAATCCCTGGGGTTCCTACCTGACAGAGTTGGGAGGATCAAATGAGATAATTTATAGAAAGTACTTTCTAATCCTTAAAGCTCTATATAAATGTTTGCTATTATCATTAATTAAGCACCTAGTATAGGGCTTTGCAGGTAATCATTTTTTAATTCCTGTTAGTTGAAGTGAATTGAGTGACTCAATCACTCAAAAAGAATTTGTCTAAAAACTACTATGGTGGCAATGTGTGTGAGGCACTGAGGATATCATCAAAAAGAGTCAAGATAGAATTCCTGATTTCAAGGAGTCTTCAGTGTCATAGGGGAACTCCCTCCTTCCCCCCAAAAATAAAACAAAACACTAACCTATGAAAGATAGTGAAAACTATGAGGCACTGGGAATAACAAGTTCAGTAGCAGCCCACAGAAAGGAGAGGTGGACATGTATTGAATGGATGAAGAAAGGTTCATGGAGGAGGGAGACTTGGCTAGGCCATGAAAGATGTGTAAGTTTCAAGTAGATGGTGCAGAGAAGTGAAGGTCCCTCAGGTAGGGGGGGGAAATGAGGGAGTGGGAATAAGTGGAGCTTGTCTGGAGAACATGAATTAAATACATGTGGTTGAAACATGGGCTGCATTCTGGGGAATTGTGGGAGCTAACATTATCTCCTTACTAGCCTGTAAGCTCCCTAACGGCAAGGGATCATATCTTCCCTAAGCTATGTCTTCCCCATCTCTGAGTAGGACATCTTTGCACACAAGAGGATTTAATAACTTTTTGTCAACCTGATCTCTACTCCCTTCATCCCTCAGTTCTTTCCCAGGCCATCACCCCCAAAATGACTATACTCTCCTTGGTTCCCCATCTTGACCCTTTGATGAACCAGCATCAACAAAGTGAACTTCATGATATCCACTTCTTTTGAAGAGGAGAAAAGAATGAATGGAGACTGGTTTTTCCTTTCCAACCATTCAAATGAGTGACAAGGAAGCTAAATCCTTATCTTCTCATTGATCTTAACCTGCCTAGTCAGAGTCTTAGATTACTTCCTCTATTCATTGCCTTTACTCCTATGCATGTGCTGTGGAACAAAGCTGGAGAAAATCATGAAACTGCTGATTGGGTCAACTGCACATTTATTTCATGTAATTTTAGGTGGTCTTTCACTGCAGCAGGGCAATGCTTTTACACCTCTCTAATTGATTCTCTATTCCACTCACCCCTGAAACTTTTACAATCCTTTTTAGCCTTCTTCAAACCTCCCATCCTTCCCCTCCCAAAGCCATTCCAGATGAGAACCTTGTCTTCTACTTCACTGAAAATATCAAGCACATTTGCGAAGAGCTCCCTCTTCATTCCTCCTCATTTCACATTCCTCATGTGACTCTAGGATCAATTACAAAACCTATTTGTCTTTTAAATCACTTTGTAACTTGACCCACACCTACCTTTCCAGGCTTTTTATACCTTATATTCCATACCCCTGATGGGGATGGGATCTGAACCCCTAAAAGGAAAAGATGATGTCTTTGGGATCTGGACCCCAAAAAAGAAAAATCCTGGACTTTCCCACCTGGCCAAATCTCTGGCATTTACCTAAGGCTATAATCTATCAACTGAGGTTTGGGTCAAATTCTTTCAGGCAGGACCTGCTTGTTGTGATTTTGGGGTCCCAGCACCCGTAAACCTCTAAACCTCAACATCCCCTCCTCCTATATACTTTTTGATCTAGTGACATTGGCTTCCTAGTGATATTGTCAAATATCTCCATCTCCTGACTCTGGGCATTTTCACTGATTATGCCTCATGCCTGGAATGTTTTTATTCCTTATCTCTATTTCCTGACTTCCTTTAAATTTTAAATAAAGTGCCACCTTCTACAAGAAGCCTTTACCAGTCCTCCTTAATGTTAGTGCTTTCTGTCTGAGATAATGTCCCAGTTTATCCTTTATATTTGTTATTTATACTTATATCTATACCCATACCTATATCTATATATCGTCATCTATGCCTCTATCTGTGGCTAATCATCATCTATATCAATGTATTTTTATATTATATACATATTGTGAATGTCCATAGTTGTTTGCATGTTATCGTCCCCCATTAGATTATGAGCTCCTTGAAGACAAGAACTATTTTTTTTGCTTTTCTTTGTATCCCTAGTCCTTAGAACAGTGCTTGGAACTTAGTAGGTGCTTGATAAATGCTTGATGATTTGACATGACTTATGGGTGACCTTAAAAACCAGGCAGTATAAAATGATCAGAAATTCTAAAGGAACAGGCACTGCATTGCTGAATTGCTGAGTTCCTACTTGATTTTCTGAATTCATCACCTACTGAGGAGAGAGCAGAAAGCTCAGAAAGAGGTATTGTATGTAATGGTGCTTTGTAATCTGAAAAATCTTGTTCAAGTGTGAGGGATTAATAATAACAATAATAATTGCATCATCATCAACCAAATTTGCTGGTAAATGGCAGTTTAGAGAGGCTGACTATTACCTTCTTGGCTCATAATCTGTTAGTATATTTAAGAGAGGGAGTGTATGAAGGGATGGGAGAGATATAGAATGAGAAGGAAAAGATGGAAGAGAAAAAGAGAGGAAGGAGTTAAGCTTTCTGTGGTCCAACTGGCTCCTCTGTGAAATGGAAGGAAAGCTATTTGTCAACCTGGAAGTGAAGAGTATAAACAGTTAGGCATACAAAGATCCAGAATGGGACCTCTGTATGGTATAGACGAAATCCAACATAATTCTACATGACACCTATAAGGATTTGTTTATTTGACAGGCTGCCGTATTAATATCAATTCCAAGACTAAATTTTGAGTAAAAGATAAAATGCTGAACCACAGAACTGGACCAGTCTGGGAATCCAGAATAAGGGATAGGTCTGGGGAAAGTTGTCAGAGAGACACTGCCAGAGCTACGTGGAGGACTAAAGTCAGGTGAAGAGTCAGATATAGAGGCATGTATAACGGGCCTGCATTGTTAATGTTGTGTGGTTGTTCAGTCATGTCCAACTCTTCATACTGCCCATGAGATTTTCTAGGTAAAAATAGTGGAGTACTTTACCATTTCCTTCTTCAGTGATGGGCATGAGTATCAGTCCAAAACAAGAGAAGAGTCCTAAGTCTAGACAGTTAGAAAAAGGAATTGCACAAGGGTAAAAGGGCAGAGCAAATTTAAAAAAACAAAAAGGAGAGAGATCAGACAACAGGAGAGCACCTTGGGCATTGGATACAGTAGATACAATATCACAATCTTGACAACTAAGACTAAGTTCCGTACTAAACAGGAAGCTTTTTATATGATGCTTCATAGAACAAATGCTCAATATTTAACAGCTAAGAGCCTGGAGGTGAGAAGAAACAGATGCTTTAGAGAGATGAGAGAAAAGGAAAATCCTATCAGCAAGTTTCAAGAGTTGCCTTTGTTCCTTCTCTCTCTTCCCCTCAAGTTTTCTCTCCTAGTCCTTCCTTCTCTAAGACACTATAGGAGACACTATGTATCTGTGTGCCTGAAGACTGCCGCCATTGTTCTCCATGTATAGTTGTCAAACATTCTTGGCCATTGTTTTAACTTAACATCTAGCTACCCTAAAAATACTTGCTGACAACTTTGGTTCCAGTAGACGGTTCAGGGCAGGGTTTTGAAAATGGTGAAAGATTGGGGTAGCACAGTGGATAGAGCACCGGCCCTGATTCAGGAGGACCTGAGTTCAAATTCGGCCTCAGACACATAACACTTAACTAGCTGTGTGACCCTGGGCAAGTCACTTAACCCCATTTCCTAGCCAAAAAAATGGTGAAAGGTTAATTTACCATTCAACATGTGATTCATCTTCAGGAATTATTCAGTTCCTAGTACTACTTCAGAATATTTCTGGTGATTTCTTTCCTTAATTGTTATAAACTTATGGAAAAATGACAAGTTTCACAAGTTGCTAATTGTTCTCTGTTGGTCCATTTGTTAACATCATTTAGACAATGTTTAATAGTTAAATAATAGATTATAAACTCTCACAGTTAGAAGGGTCCTCAGCCATTATTTAGTGTAACTTACAGCAAAGCAAAAATCCCCCTACAGTACCCTCAACAAATGATCATCCATCCTCTGTGGGAAAACCTCCAAGTATGGGGGAAGCCACTACTTTCTAAGACAGCCTATTCTACTTTTGAATTAATATACATATATATGTTCTATGTCATATCATACTATATTATTATATTTAGGACATATATACGTATATGTCTAGATACACATGTATATGTATATATTTAAATTGTATCACATATATGGATTTTATTTTATTCCACAATCATTTCAACATAATCCTCATATTATCATATTTTACTTAAAAAAATTGAGGGAGCAGCTAGGTGGTACAGTGGATAGAGTACTGGCCTTGGAGTCAGGAGGACGTGAGTTCAAATCCAGCCTCAGACACTTGACACTAGCTGTGTGACCCTGGGCAAGTCACTTAACCCCAATACCTAGCCAAAAAATGAGTAAAACTATCTGGTGTAGACATTGATAGGGTATACATTATTCCGTACCCATAATATACAATGTCTCTACTGAGGTGACTCAACAAGTGTTAAGTGCCATCTTCATGAAAGAAACTGCTAAGCACTGGAGAGACAAAGAAAAACAAAAGAAAGTCCCTGCTCTTGAGGACTTCATGATCTTCTGGGAGAGGCAACATTAAAACAACTATGTACAAACAAGATAACACATGATAAATTGGAGATTATCAACAGAGGGAAGGCATTACTATTAAGTGAAACTGAGAAAACTTCCCGTAGAAAGTGGGACTTGAAGGAAACCAGGGAAGTGAGGAGGGATACTATACTGTTCTAGGCATTGGGGACAGTCATTGAAGATGCATGGAGTTGGAAGATGAGGTGTTTTTTGGAAGGAACAGCAAGGAATCCAATGTTATCAGATTTCAGAGTATGTGGGGGTTGTGATAGGGTGTAAGGTGTAAGAAGACTAGAAAGTTATAAAAGTATTATTGATTTTTTATCCAATTAATTTATTAAATCAAATTTTAATAATGATGACAGTGATAGACAACATTTATATAGTGCCTACTATGTGCCAGGCGCTCTGCTAAATGCCTTACAGATATCTCATTTTAGGGATTTGGACACCAAACAGAGCAGTGTGTGTGTGTGTGTGTGTGTGTGTGTGTGTGTGTGTGTGATAATAAGGAACTAAGAACAAAATAAGCACTCCTTGATTGGGTAATGAATAAATAAATTGGGACCATACAGAAGTGATTGAATAATATTATGCTATAATGAATAACAAATATGAAGAAGTCAGAGAAGTATGAAACTTGAATGAACTGATGCAGAGTGAAATTATCTGAATTAGGAAAACAATATACATAGTGGCTCTAACAACATATATGAAAATAATAATAGCTGACTTTATATAATAGCTACTATATACCAGACACTGTGATGTGTTTTGCAAATATTATCTCAATTTATTCTCATAACAATGTTGAGAATATAGGTACTACTATTATTCCTCCTTTTACAGTTGAGAAAACTGAGGCAAGCAGAGGTTAAGTGATTTACCCAGGGTTATATAACTATTAATTATCTGAAGCTAAATTTGAATTCAAGTCTTCTTGACTCAAGGCCCCATATGCCATCCACTAAGTCACATACCTGCCCTCCAATTGCTGCTTAATTATAATGATCAACTTTGGCCCCATAAAAGACATGAAGGAATATATCTTCTTTCTTTTGCAGAAATAATTATGAGTATGGAATGTTGCATGTGCTTTCAGACATGGTAAGTGTAGTAGTTGGTTTTGCTTTCCCTTTTCTTCTCTCCTTTGCTTCAAGGAAAGGTCACTGGATATGAGGGTGGGAG
Organism: Vombatus ursinus; assembly: GCF_900497805.2. Lineage (NCBI taxonomy): Eukaryota > Metazoa > Chordata > Mammalia > Diprotodontia > Vombatidae > Vombatus > Vombatus ursinus. The sequence goes on from NW_020948983.1 coordinate 12,995,873, forward strand.
GGAGTGAATATTTGGAAATGGCTGGGATAAAAAATAAAAGGCATCAATAAAATTTTATTTAAAAATTAGTGCCTTTGAACTGAACACACTATTCATGATGTGGTTGGACGAGGACTGAGTCTAATGGGACTAGCATACAGAAGAAGAACGCCTGCTTTCCTGATGATCTACCTCTCTTAATGGAGCCTTAGATTGACTTAACATATTTGACTACCTATAAGACTCACTGTTAGCTCATACTGAGCTTGCATCCCACCAAAATGCCCAGATCCTTTAAAGATAAACTTCTGTCTAGCTATACTTCCTCCATCTTCTACTTGTAAAATTTATTTTTTTGAACCTTAGAGAGTAGGACTGACATTTATTTATATTAAATGTCATTACTATGTGTGTGTGTGTGTGTGTGTGTGTGTGTGTAGAAACATTGGGAAATGTCAGTGATATGGAGAAATGAATATCAATGTAATTTATTTTCAGAAATTCATTTTGTTGTCTTTGGCTCATTGTGATAGATCTGGGCTCAGTAAATTATAGTAAGAGGGCTAAAAGAAACTTGTTGCCTATTTTTTGTATGCTGCAAGCTAAGAATATAGTTTACATTTCCAAAAAAAGTTTTTATTGCATTTTAATATGTTAAACAACAACAACAACAACATTCTTAGCTCTCCAGTGGTATAAAAATAGGTGGCAGGTCATAGTTTGCCACTATCTGTTAATAGACTCTCAGGTTCTCTTATATCCTATTATTGAATGCATTAGCTATTTCGCATTTACAAATTTAATAAACATGACTTCATCCTTGCTTACATTCAAGTCACATATATATAAACATATACATATGTATGTATGTGCGTGTGTGTGTGCAATTTCACAATGGAAGGAAAGACTCCTAGAGACTTCTATTCAAGCTGGGTCATTAATGACCAGAGTATGAGTTCAGTTTTTCAACCTTTTCCTAGTCTACTTAAGTACACTGTAACCTCTGCCACACAAAACTCTTCAAATTGTCCACAAGAATAGTGTGAGAGACTTTCTCTAATGAATTGCCAAAATCTAGGCAAACTATATTGAAAACATGCCTTTGTTTTCCCCATTTCATATCCCTGATAGAAAGTGAATGAATTTAGCCTGGCATTGCCTGTTTTGATGAAGCTATGCAGTCTCTTAGTGGTCACCACTTCGTTTTCCTATGTTTATAATCTCTCCCTTAGGCAGCTAGATGGCGAAGTGTATAGAGTTATTAGCTACAGCATCAAAATCCTTGATTTGAACTCTTACTATATTTATTTTGCTTGGAAGGCCTCTCAAGAGACCATAAAGTTCATCTTTCTGTGTCCCAGAAGCTTTTTCATCACTTAGGGTTATGCCCTATTCTCAGGAGTCTTCAGAGGAAATCCCACAGCTAGCTTTCCTATTTTTTTTCTTTTTCAAGTGATTTCTACTATTGGCCATTAACTGTTCCATCCTAATCCAACATCCTTCTGTATCACTTTATTATCCTTCAGTCTTTTCATCCTTCTTGAATATGTGCAAAACCTAAGCCTGCCTGAAGATGGTTATATTAAGTCCTTTTCAGTTATAGAATATAGATCTTCTTCTGCAAAGCAATCCATAAGAATTCCTTCTTGAGTTAATAAATTTGCATCTGATAAGCCACATATATGTGAGGGCTTTCCATTTATACCAGGCACAGGACTTAAGACCTAGAGAAAATGAACTGTAACCTTTGTTGGAACCCTATGATAACAAGGGTATATGTGATGGGAAAAGTAAAATAATAAAGAAAAAAAAAATCACTTCAAGTATCAAAGAGGTTATTAGGAGTGGTGAAGAAAGAGAGTATTACCGGTACAGTGAAAAGCCCCTAAAAGATCTCTCTTTGAAGTGGTTTGCTCAGAGAAGAGACTTGAATGAAAGGTGACAGACCTACATTCTTGCTTTCAAAGTCAAGTCTAAGTTGGGGGAGCTGGGAGAGAGTATGAAAACATAAATCATGCTCACAATGAAACATTTTCCTAATTAAAAAGTGCTAAACCATCTCAGCTGAGTTGTTCCCTAATGAACAAAGGCAATTGAGTTATTGTTCCAGCTTCCTCGGAGCCTTTGATAACAACTAAGCTATTTGTACATACTTTTTCCTCCTCCTCTTTCTGCTGGTGAGCAATTGAGACCAATCATTGTATTCCTCTTACCTTTGAAGGAACTGGCAGCTCTTGCTGGAGCCTGACTGATTTATTCCATGTTTTTTCGTCCCAGAGCAACTAAATTCTCGTTAAATTTATTTTTGAACAAAGGTAGTCAGCCTCAGAGAGATTCTCTTTTAAATGAATGACACCAGACAGTTCTGAGCCCATTCATTTGCTTATATCTATTTGCTGTATCTAGACAGCTATTATCATGCATGTGGTACTTCAGAATAATCTCTCCAAGTTGGCTGTCAGTAGCAACAGGCAGACAGAGCTTGTACCAACTGGACTTGAGCACCTAGACTTTTTAGCTATACCTCTGTATGGCTCTAATACTCATAAAGGACTAAGCTGGGGGTGGGAGAAGGGAATGGTATGGGAAATGATTTATTCCTTCATTTGACATCAATGTGCTTTCAACCAGCATGTTTCTTTCTTTCTGGAATTCAGAAAAGGACTCTGTTCATTGCCTCCCCACCCACACTCTCACTGTTAATTGTTCTCATGCTTCCATAACAGTGAGTTTTTAATTCTGCTATATGCCAGTCTCCGAGGATTTGAAAGGGAGGATTCAGGCTTCAGGGAGGGATTGGAGGAGATGACCTCTGAAGTACCCTGTAATTCCAAAAGTCTGTGTTTCTAAGACCTTGTGTAGAGGGTATTAATCCTTGTTCCTGCCACCAGAGCTTAGGGTTAGATCTTGGAAGGGACTAAAAGCCCCCCAAACCCTACCCAAGAAGAGAGAGAGAGAGAGAGAGAGACAGAGACAGAGACAGAGAGAGAGAGGGAGAGAGAAGGAGAGAGAGGGAGAAAGAGAGAGAGAAGAAAGAGGAGGAGGAGGAGTTTAAATGAACATACAAGAGTGAAGGCAAACTGGTGGAAGTTAGAGAGAAAAACCTCTGCACGATAAAACCTGTAAGACAATGGATTAAGCTGCTGCACAAGATGAGTTCCCTGTTACAGGAAGTCTTTAAGCAGAGGATGCAAATGGAATGAAGGAGCATTCAGGCTTCAAGAAGGGGTTGGAGGAGACGACCTCCGAGGTACCCTATAATTGCAAGAGTCTATGTTTTCAAGACTCAAGAACTGTGAATTGAATGTCACAAGCTCTTGAATGGCATTCCAATGCTCCTGGGGGAGGGGAGAACAAAGAGAGGGCAACTGGTCTGTGGTTTAAGCTTTTAATTTCAACTTCCTTGATAGGTGTGCATTCCAATACCAGCTATCTGGAACTTATATTGATTATTGTATTTGACATTCTCTCTTGAACATATTGAGTATTAAAAAAAATGAATGGCCCATGTATTGCCATTGAGTTTCTTGGTTTGCTCATTCATTAAATAGATATTAAATGACTACTAAGGACAATACATACCATTAAGCACTAAGGAAGACACAGAGGTAAATAAGATGCAGTTGCTGCCCATAAGAAACTTAAAGTAGGAGTTGTTCTGAGATGGTCTGTATTAAGTCTGTGGAAAGCCCTGTACACATTTCAAGGAAGTGTGCAAGATACATAAGAAGACAGTTTTTGCCCTCTGGTACCCTGTCATCTCAAGGAAGATGGAGAGCAAATAAATGAAAGAACTGCTAAAGCACATAAAAAACATTAGCAAATATAAGCAACATTGTGGCAAATAAGTGTTTAAATTCTCAAGCACTGTGGAATCATAGTGTGATTAGGTCTAGATAGAGTTAATTAGGAAAAGCTTCCCAGAGGGGGTGAGTTCAGAATAAGGTTTTCAAAGGGCGCAGAAGCTAAGGCTGATGGAGAGGAGGGTTAGTGGAAGGTCAAGCAGGAGAAATCTTAGAGCTGGGTGAGGGGCTATATGAGGGGATTCATTTACTCAAGCTTGCAAAATACTTGTGCATCTATGCAAGACACCTATGAAGGTATTGTAATAGCCAAAAAAAGCTGATGAGTTTCTTTAAACTTCTTACCTGGCAAGATCTATAAATGTCCTTGAAAAGACATTGCGTTTTTACAATTATGTATCTGGATTCCACATGGTCAGAAACTAACAGGAAACAAAAGCAAGGTCAGTAGCTTCTCTGACCGCTAAACCACCAGTGAAGTTTTAGTAATATTAACCACTGCTGAACTTGAATCCATGACGTAGGGTAGGTAGCCATTGCAGCAGGTCATTGAGTGTTCATGAGTTCTCACTATTTATGGTGAGTGTAAGGTTTACAAATATTCTCTCCATTTGCTCATTAGCTCCTAACAAATCTTTTAGTTTCTTTTTTCTGTCATGGACAGATTGTGCTCCTTCTGCTTGGAATTGATTCATTAATACAATTATGCTGAGGTCACCGATCTTCCCTCATAACTGGAATGCAGGGAAATGCCTACAATTAGAGGAGATAAAATTCACATCCATCAAAAAAAGTGTCTCAGCCACGAACAGAATTGTTCTGTCCTCTCTCTTCAGCTCCTGATAATGAGTGCAAAGACGTGGAGATCAGCTCTCCATGGATTTGCAGGAGAATTTTCAAAAGGAAGAATTCTGCCTTCAAACCCACAGACTGAAAGCAGTTTAGACCAAATTACTAGAATTCTGAAGACCACAATGAGCCTGCTTTTTAAAGGTCAATAGCAGGTCAGAGTATATTTTTTGGTTGTTTTTCATTAAAATTTGATCACAGCCTCGTCTGACTACAAGTATACTAACGAGACTGTGATACCTAGCTCCTTCAGATCTTTCTTATGTTAAGGTTATTCCTATGACTCAGCCATGGCATGCATGACACTGTATAGTCCATTTTGATAGCACGAGTTCTGTCTTCCTGAAGCAGCCTTTTCCTGACCTAAGAGCTAAGTATACTTTCATCTCTTCTTTAAAACTTCAGCTTCTACTGGAAGTTTCCTCCATGAAAGTCTAGTCCTGATTGCTCATTTGGTATAGGGTTTTTAAGATCATACTGGTAGTTCTGTATCTCCAGCAGGTCCCACAAGGAAGAAAACAGGCCAGAGTTAGATTGTTTAACTGCCGTCTGAGAACTAGCCTAGCCAAGGTCAGAGAAGACCGGCATCAGAAGATTGACCCTAGACAATTTCTTCTTCTGACTAAAACAACTCATTATTAATCTTTCCACTAAGTATGTAGGGGTTTACAGTCTACATCAGTAGAGGTAATGGAGTGCCCACCCAGATGAAATTGTGGGTCTCTGGTGTATTGAAATATAGAAAGTTGACATAGAAATATGATTGGTTATGACTTTAGCAGGGTGGCATGAGTATCACTGATGTACCTGTGGGGATTCCTAGAAGAAATGGGCTTGGAGATGTGTAGAAAATAAAAAGAAACAAGTACTTGGCAGGCTACTTCAGGATAAAGATGTTAACAAGGGAAACTAAAGTAACTATGAGGTCAAAAAAGAGATAATGAATTCAAGTAGAGTGAAATGTAACCTTATAGGTATGTAAACCAATTGAGTCAAGTTTAATTATGTGTTATAGACATTGGCCCAACATGCCAGTCTGTTGGCAGACCACCTTAGGGATATAGGAAAGAAGGCCATTCCAATTTGAAAGCTTTGGAAGGATGATGTTTCTCTTCTGGGACCTGAAGCATTTCCCATAATGATAGTTTAATAAAATCTTGGGCAATTACCTCTTCTGTGAGAACTAGGGATGTGTGCCACATTGAAGGCAACCCTATTAGAAAATTGAAAATCCCATTAAACTTCAATTATTAGTAGCAGAGTAAAAAAGAATACATGGGTGATTAAATTAAGACACAAGAAGGCCAGATGTCTGTGGCAGTGAATTATTTTTTTCCTCCTGTTATGACCAGTAAACACTCATTTCAAGTTGACAAAATTCCAATTTTCTTCCCTTCCTTACTGTCATGGAACAGCAAAGCTTGCTATCATTTAAACCCCTTGGGTAGTACTTCATTCCCTGTGTCCATTAGCTGAGCACTTGCATTGTGATAGAGAGATGTAGCTGATGTCTAAGCACACTGAGATAATTTCCTTGTCTTATGATATAGTATAGGGTGATTTTGTACCATCTCCCTCTTCCAATGGGCACATTTTTGCTAGGGCTGTGTGCATATAACATATTTTCTGTCCTAAATTCACAGCATGGTACACTGGAAAGAGCCCTGTCTCTGGCACAGGAAGTATGGGGCTCTAAATCCCACATTCTGCACTGACTACCTGTGTGATCTGGGGCAGCTCATGGAACTCCTTTGAACCTTGGCTTCCTCAACTGCAAAATGAGAAATTTGCACTTGGTGGCCTCAGAATCCCTCCTATCTCTAAGTTAGCGATCCTACAATTAGATTAGGAAAAGAATCTTGGAGATCACTCATGTAGCCTAATGCCTTCATTTTACAGATGAAATGCTGAGGTCCAGAGATAGGAGTGATTGGTGGTCTGTTCAATAAATCTTGTTCAACAAACTTTTGCTAAGCATCCCCCTTGTACCAGATTCTGTGGTAGCTGCAAAAACAAAAACAGTCCTTGCCCCCAAGAAGCTGTTTTTGAGTCAGAGTATGCATGTCCAGAGAGAAGTTAATCCAAAGTTTACACAAAATACTTTAAGGAAATTTCAAGAGGGAGAAAGCACAAACCACTAAGAGAATCAGAAAAAACTTTATTTAGGAGGCAGCACCTGAACATTTCTTTGAAGAAAGCTGGGAATTCTAAGAGGCAGTGGTAAGGAAGGATCCTGGCAGTGGTGTACTATATATGAGGTATACTAGAAATTTAATAATCAGCTCTCACAAGTCTGTTTCAGCTGGTTCCAGCACACCAATGATTGCCTGTGCATAGACAGAGATGGATTTGCTGGTATAGGAATGAACTAACAGCCCAATTTTACTGGAATAGAGGGTGTGTGCAGGGGAGCAATATAAAATAAAGCTGAGAAAGAAGATGGGAGCCATATTAGAGAGGATGTTTAATACCAGGCCAATGGTTTTGTACTTGGAGACTATGGAGAGCCCCTGAAGATTTTTTTTAAGGACCGTGGCATTAACAGGTCATTACATTAAGAATATGAATTTGGAAGCTTTGGAGAAGGAGGCTAGATTGGCAAGAGGAGAGATGAAAAATTGGAAGACCGATTAAGAAGCTGTTGAAATAGCCTGGGTAAAGAGAAACAAGGGCCAGATCTGGGTAGAGGAAAGCATGGATGCTAGAGTTATTACGGAAGTAAGTCCAGCAAGATTAGACGGCTTCTTGAATACGGAGCATGGAGGGAGAGGGAAAAAAGTGTAAAGGTGACTTGCCATTTGAAAAACTGTGTGTGTGCCTGGAAAAATAGTGGTACCTTTAATCAAAAGAGGGGGATTTAGAAGAGGGATGATGGGTTTTTGCCTCCAAACTCTTAAAAAAAACCCAAAATAAAACAACTTATTTGGGAGATACCATCCCAGTTAGTACTGAAGTGCAGCATAAGAAACCTTGGATTCTAGTTTTGGTTTGGACACTAACTCATACAGTGACCTAAAGATCTTGGCTGAATCATTTCTTCCTGAGTCTCAGTTTACTCCTCAGTAAAATGAGATGTTGCAAGACAAGATATCTAATCCCTTCAAAATCAACATTCTGAGATTTTGTGCAAATGACCTTTGGAAAGAAGAAGGATCACTGTTAGTTCATTTATTGTACCTGCTCATACAGGATGTGTATGCAAAGTGAATTTTCATATTATATGAAGTTTTCCTCTCTCTCTCTCTCTCTCTCTCTCTCTCTCTCTCTCTCTCTCTCTCTGTCTCTCTTTCTGTCTCTCTCTCTTTCTCTTCCAATGTTTTGTGTCTATTTTGGGAAAATCAATGGCAGATGCAGCTTTTTTGTTTGTTTGCAGGGATTTTGGACATCATTTTTTGATCATCAGCTTGTAATTGTATTAATGTTATGTTGACTAAAATCAAACCAGTCTGATTTAGCAAATACAAATCAATAAACAACAACCAATGGCAGTAATGAAAAAACAATTAAATCTCATGGGTTCTTCTTCAGGGGGAGATCAGTAGTCAAAAGCCTGCACCAGTGTACCAGCCCCCAGAATGGTTCCTTTCCAGCATTTCACAGAGAAACCCAAGAAATTCTTCCTTTAAGTTGAGGCTTACACCTTCAAGTGTTAAAGCTGAAGTATTTTGATGTTGTTGTGCAGGCAAAATGTCATTGTAATCATTGTGCATTTCTGCCTGAGCAAATTGGCAAAGCTTCTAGATGTGTCCAGAAGCAAAGAAAATGGGCGTTTTGTTTTGATGGGTAGAAAGAGGGAGAGAGTGGGGGAGGGGAGGGCAAAAACAACCTGCTAATCTGGCTGAAAGACTAATGTTTCCTCGAATCAGTTTGCAGCAATAATGTCTCCTCTGTGAATGTTGTGAAGTGAAAATTGCAAATTTCACCCATAGCTCTGTGTCAGAATGTTTACCAGTTTTGTTTGTTTGTGTATTTTCTTCTTAAAGAATATTGTCTCAAGTTGGCAAGTCCTGGCACTTTTGAAAAGATCTCCTGTACCTTGGTTCCACCATCAATCCTGAGTCTGACAGTTACCAGGTTCACCCCCAATGAACCATGAGCTCGTACAGAGAGGTAGAAGGGGCACAGTGATTTGTCTATTGACTAAACGCCGGTTTATTCTGATAACTTGTGTTTTGCCACATTCTCTTCATACACGTCTTCGGTTCATCTTCCTCTATCAACAGTTTGGAAGAAAGCAGGAATTTCAAAACGTTATCCTGACTCTGTTTCACATCTGCTATCTGACAGGTAGAGTTTTCCATTACATATCTTTCTTAACAAAAGACAGAGAAGCAAGAGAAAGCAGGTAATCCAAGTATTTGTATTTCAGAATGGTTTAACCTGCCATGTGTACCAGACATCTGGTTTATAGACATTCCATATACATGAAGGCCTCCTCTTTCCCACTCTGCAATAAAAGTCAAGTCCTAAATATTTAAAAGGTCAGTGAGGCCACCATCTACAACTCCTAACTATGCCCAAAGTAGAGGCAGGGAGGAGGGAAGGGAATGAGCATTTATTAAGTGCCTACTGTGTACCAGACAATATACTGAGTGCTTCTCCATAAATATTGTTACTTCTTTAACTTGATCTAATTAAACGTCCTCCCATCATAATTTAAGAGGGTTAACTATTTTATTTTAATTTTTAATTTTGTTTAATTACTGGAAGTATTATGGCATAAGTGTTGAGTTTAAGTATTGCCTCTAACATATAGTGGCTATGTGACCTTAAGCAAGTCACTTAATCTCCCATTAGTAGATGGAGTTTCTTCACTCAGGAGTTCTCTATATCAAGGAAATCACAAGTCTCTTCTGGTTCCTTATATTTAATTATTATCATTGTGACAGAATTGTTTTCTAGTTTTTTTTTTTTCTTTTAAAATCTACAACACTTGAACCATGTTTTGTGTTAAATGGAGAAATAGTATAACCTCATGGAAGAAAAGTCAGCCTTGGAGTCTCTGAAGCACACTATTTGTGTGACCTTGGGTCTTTGCCCAATGGCATACATCCTGGAACAGTGGAAAAAGTACTGGTTGGGAATCAGAGGACCTGAATTTGAATCCCTGTTCTGCTACTTTACCCTATACATTGCCTTTGATTTTTTTTTTATCATTTATATCTGCTACCTATATGACCTTAGGCAAGTCATTCTCTCTATGCATTAGTTCATCTGTATAATGAATGGGTAAGAGTAGATGATATGAAAGGTCTCTGTAAGCTCTAAATCTGGGAAATATGATCATAAGTTAGAGAACAGTTGGTGGTCTTCATCAAAGGATGAAGCTTCTATACTAGGAGGTAGGTGGCACAGTGGATAGGATAGAGTGTCTGGCCTGGAGTCTGGAGGACCTGAGTTCAAATCTGCTCTCAGACACTTACTAGCTGCGTGACCATGGGCAGGTCACTTTACCCTGTTTGCCTCAGTTCCTCATTTGTAAAATGAGGTGGAGAAGAAAATGGCAAACCACTCCAGTATCTTTGTCAAGAAAACCCTGAATGACGTCACGAAGAATCAACTGAAGCACTCTACCTCTTACCTCCTGAGAGAAGTTAATATTATGCTGTTACATTAATAGCTAATTATTAATTTGTGATCTATTATTTTTTCCTATTTCTGTTATGACCCAATTTCTGAAAAGGTCAGGCAGTTTTAGAAGGGCTTAACAGTAAGGTAATCTCTGAGCCCCATGGCATCTACCTGGGGAGGGACTCTTACTTTTTTTCTCCTCTGTAAACAAAAGTCAGCCTCATATTTTTTTCCCCCAACATGTCTCCTTGTCCTTGATCTCCTCCATTAAAGTTTAGGGTGACCCAGCTTATGAAGGAGACAACTAGCCAGAGAGATCATATAGAGATAGCTTCCCCTGCACAGATTGTTGAGGCTTCCAAGTATCATGATCAAGCCACACAGGAGGAGCTGAAGACTTTTAGCCCACCTCCTCATTAAATATCCACCAGTCAGGGATGAGTTTCACTTGTCAGAGGAGTTCCCTGTCAGAAAGTACACATCTGATTAAAGGCATTTCAGAGTCTTCCCTGGAGTCTTTGGTTACCAAGAGAAACCACTGACCATCCATTTATTGACAGTTAGGTCGTCTAATTAATAAGTTGATTATTAATTACCTGGAAACCCTGTCTCTCAGAATTTTTGTTCATCACATTCCAAACAAAAAGTAAAAGTTAAATAGGCTTTTGTGGATTAGCTTGGGAATAGGAGTTCCATTTATAACATAGTTTCTGTGAGAAAATGACAGTCAATATTCCAAGCAACTGACTAATTCGTGTCTTTTTGTAACATGATATGTAAATTGAGGATGTCCTGTATTCTTTTGAAATAATGGTAATAATGATGATGATATAATATTTGTTATTTGTATATCATTCTAATTCTTATATAGTACTTGATATAAATTGTGTCATTACACAGTCCTTACAATAACACTTTGAGGTATGTCATACAGATGAGAAGCTGAAGCTTATAAAGATGGATAAGACCTTTTCTGTGGTCACATTGCTAGTGAGAATTGAAGGCATGATGAGAAACCTAGGTTTCTCCTGACTGTAAATTCATCTGTTTTGCATTACAAAATCCTGTCTGTGTAGTGAAGACTTTCTTGGTTAACTTTGTCATATGTCTTTTTGTGTCTTTCTGGAATTAGCAAGTACTCTCGATTGTGTTCCATGGTTTTTCGAAGTTAGAAAAATGTGAGAGAGAAGTGAAAACAGGAGAAATGTTTATATTGTGTATTTCTGGAGATGGAAGAGTCTGTTTTCTTGCTTCAGATATGGTTGAAGCAGTTGGCAGTTAAGGGAGAAACAATGAACAGAAGGGCCTTATCAGAATGACTGATATTGTCTGAGTGTCTCTAACAATGTTTAAATGATTTCAACAACACAGAAAATGTATTTACTTATTCAGAGGGTTTTTTTTTCCTTTTGTTCCTCTTCATGCCCAATTCCTCATTTCTTTCCAGTTCCAAATTCACATTGTAAGACAAATGCTAAATTGGTACCTCATTTTGGACGGTGAACTAGGCAGATTGGTTTTTTCATTCACACTTTCAGTTCATAACAAGATTATAGATCTTTCACAGTGACATTGTGGTTTGTGTGAAGTAGTCATCAGACTGTTAGGTTGCCAGTGTTACTGGGGGAAAAGTGAATTAAAAAAAAAATTCTCCTTTAATGAAAAGGAGCCATCTTCATTCATATGAGCCTTCCACTTAATCATGGGACTTAGGCATTGTCCTTCCTTCATTTTCCCCTGAATTATCACTAAATTTTGGATAAAAATATCGGTCATTCCACTATTACTTACAGTTAATTTAAGGTGTTTTGCCTACACACCTTGCTGATTCTGTGCACCGACGAGCAAGGCTCTGACACAGAACACAATTCCTAAGACATTTTACTCTGAAGGAATGAAAGAGAGGAAAGGGGAAAAAGCCTTTGATTGTTTTAACTTGGACAAAGAGAAAATATAACTCACGTATGTCAGCCAAGCTCAATGAAAAGAGAAACTTTACCTTATCCTATTCTAAGGGCTGTGTACAGAGAAGCAGTGGGGTGAATTTGATAAAGGTAGGTATTTGCCTTAACTATTCCTTCCTCACTGCTCTGCAGCAGAGGTCATTCTGGGCCCTAGAACGATGGCTCCTCTCAGTGCCTTGTACCTGGTATGTTCTCTATATGTATTTCTTGAATTGAAACGTGGAACTAAGCATAAATACCTTACACTTGTGTCTTAGGGCACAATTTGTGGATGTACAATATGGATGTACAATGTGCAGAAAGCACCTGCTCCCGAAAGTTGGTGTGTGAGGGAAGCAGGAATGGGTAACACTCTAGCTTTAGACTTTGAACTTCATAAAGTACCGTCTCTCACTCCTAGCAGGAATCTTTCCCACAGCACCAATGGCAGGCATTCTTGCACTCTAGGTTTGGACATTCCCAGTTGTAAATCACATGATCAGAGATTTAGAATTAGGAGGGACCATGGATATCATCCAGATTCAGTTCAAGTGCCTCTTCTTTCAGCTGGAAGGATATAATTTCTCTCCCTAGTTTATATTTCTTCTACTCAGTACAATATGTGCTTTGGAGATACCTATTTACGTACGTGTTGTTTTCCTTATTAGAATGTAAGCTTTTTCAGGGCAGGGGCTATGTTTGTTTTTTCTTTGTATCCCTAGTGCTTAGCACAGGCTTGGCTGATATAGTAGGTGCTTGAGAAATGTTTGTTGATTGATTGATCTAAAAGAATACCACATTTGACAGATGAGAACTCTGCTGTCTCGTACGGTATAGAAAATGGTGGAGGCAATATTTGAACCTAGATTCTCTGCCTCCAGATCAAACTGTCTTTCCACCATGCTGCCTTTCTTCATGGAGATTGGGGGTGGGGTGGGATACCTCCTCTTGAGGCAGTTCATCTCATTGCTGGACAGGTATAGTTCTTAAAAGAATTTTTTTTTTTTAGTGATAGGCACAAATCTATCTTCTTGTAACTTCTTCCCACAATGGTTCCAATTCTGTCTTTGTGAGTAGAACTGAGCAAGTCTTCTTCCTCTTCCATATAGCTGTCCTTCAACTCTTAGAATCTAACAATTATGTCCTATTATTTAGGTCTTTTCTTTTCTAGGGTGTTTCAGTTCCTTTAACTCTCATTGAACACAATTCTGAATTATCCTAGTTACCTTCTTTTGGATATATGACAGTTTCCTAACATCTCACTGTTTTTTGTTCACTTTTAGCAATTATTTTGTGCGACACCTAGAAATGGACACAATACTACTCCTACTGTGTGATGTGACCAGTGCTAAGCAAGTTGGGCAATTATATCCCCCATTTCTCCAACCAATCTTCATAGGAAATAGTTTCTCAAACCTTCCTGATTCTAGATGCCTTTCTCTAGGTTGACTTAATTTATTAATGTTCTCCTTAAATGATGGCTGCTCTTACAGTAGAGCACGCTTAAGTTGGAGACTTGCTAGGCAATAATCTAGAATGAATATCAGAGTATTATTCAGGAACTTTCTAGGAGGTATATAGCAATTAGAGCCATGCTTTGGCCACCTCTCAAATAAAACTTTCATGGAACTTGAATTCTAGTAAAAGACTATTTTACCAGGGAGCATTGGCTAATTTTTCTCAGTCACCTCTATCTTGCTATTTCCTGAAACCTCTACATTCATATCATTTCTCTGCCTTCCCCAGTTCTTCTTAAATATATCTATCACTTTTTTGTTGAACTGGATGCTAGAAATATATGTTGTAATCAAAAGATTCCCACCTTGTGGCTTCCTCCACGTGGATTTTGTTAGAAGAGCTGATCTGTGGATATTAAATAGTTGGCTGGACTGTTGTTATTTTTCTCTTCACATGTAACAATTTGGTGCCAGTGATCCATGCCTAGTTTAAGCAATCATCATTTGCCTTCTTAAGTTAGTCATCTTCAGTTTCATAGAAAGCTTTCCCACTTAGAGAAATAACAGGTGAAAGAGTTCTATTAGGCTCTCTACTGCATTACGATATTGCTTACTGCTGTAAATTTGCTGGGCCCCTATTTTATCCACATTCCCAGTGACCCATGGTATAAATTTTTGGTCTCTTCTTATAAAATAATAAAGATTAGTGTTGAAAATAGTTTACCCTAAATGTGCCCTTAGTGACTCTGCTTCTGCCAGGGCAATATAGACTGTCAGAATCATAGAATACGATCATAGAATCCTGTGAAATCATCTGGTCCAACCACCTTTTTTTTTAGTCAAATGAATACTTAAATCCTTTCATTCATTCAATTAATATTCTTACTTGGTACTAAGGGCCTTCTCAATGTATATCAGTGTACTAGTGATGGTGTGAAATACAAAGTGCATATCTATATCTCTATCTATATACACACATATATGTATGTATGTATGTATATAAATATCCCCTATCTTCAAAGATTTTGAATTTAGTTATACCTCATAAGACACAGATACATAGACACCTCGGAACTTTGAACTAGAAGGTCCCTTGGGGTTTGTTTAATACAAACCTTACTTTTGCTTTAAAGTTCTCCATTTGTTCATAACTCCTCATTGCTAGAAATCATTGAATAGAGCCTAGATGTCAACTAATTAGAAATGAGGAAACTGAAGTCCAAAGAGATGAAATGACTTGTTCAAGGTGATATAGAAAAGTCAGGACTAGAACTCATCCAGATTTCTTGACTGATGCCAGTAGTTCTTTCAACCCTGCTTATGCCTTAAATCAAAAAATTTAAAAAGTATATGCTTAAGGGCTAAAAGAAAAATGTAGAAAGCAAGTACCCTAATTTCAAAAGAGGGAGAGATGAAAGAGGCCTGGAATAGTTGGGGAAAGCATCCTGGAAGACATGAAATTCGAGCTGAGCCTTTAGGGATATGTAGGATTTGAACAAGTGAAATGGGAATACCTATAGGATATGTATATGTAAATATAAATCTATAGGAATTACCTGGAGATAGCCCAGCTACCTTAAGTGACCTATTCCTTCCATGTAATCCTTGACAATTAAAAAAATTCTTAGTTATAATCTACCTGAAGTTGATGATATTATAATTTAAGTTGATTGGATCTCGTACAGTCATTGGTAGATATGTAAGCTAACTGGCAGGTTTTTGTTCCATTTTTTCATTCATATCCAACTCATTGTGACCTTATTTGTGATTTTCTTGGCAAAGATGTTGGAGTGTTTTGTTTTTTTTTTTCCATTTCTTTACCCAGCTCATTTGACAGATGAGGAAATTTAGGCAAACAGAGGAAGTGACTTGCCCAAGGTCACACAGCTAGTAAGTGTCTGAGGTTGGATTTGAAATCAGGAGAATAAATCTTTCTGACTCCGGGCCCAGCATTCTGTCCATTGTTCCACCTAGCTGCCCCAACCAGTAGTGTTACAGCCCAGAAAAAGCACTGAAATGGATGAGGAGCCCTGTATTGTAAGCCTGCCCCTTCTACTGACTAGGTATGTCACCTTGGACAGGTCACTTCACCTGGATTGGCTTCAGTTTTCTCAATTGTAGAATAAGAAGATTCTTAGAATCTTTAGCTTCTTTCGGAGTCCAGCTCAGGTACCGCCTACTCCATGAAGCCTTTGAATCAATTGATAATCAATCAATAAATATTTGAGCAGCTCCCACATGCCTGGCACTGTGCTATCACCCCCAGTTGTTAGTGTCTTCTACCTCCTGAAATTACTTCATGTGTGTACATGTTATATCCTCTCAGTACAACGTAAGCTCCATACCTGCAGGATCCGTTTTGTTTTTGTCTTTGGATCACAAGTAGGCACCAAATAAATGTTTAGAGGCTCATGGGATAACAGATATTAAGATGGAAAGATCCTTAGAGTCCATCTCGTGCAACACCCACATTTTACAGATGACAGCTGTGGTGCCAAGAAGTTAAGTGACTTACCCAAGGTCACACAAGTTGTAGGTCACAGAGTTGGGATTCAAACCCAGATCCCCAATTCTAAATACAACCCATTTTCTGATGTACCACAAAGTCACATTGATTTAAGGAGATTGCACCTGATGATCATTTTCTTCCAGCTTTGACATTCTATTGTCAGGCTTCCTCTCACTAAAACCTAGATTTTCTTCACTTATCCATTCATTCAACAAGTAAGTATTGAACACCTGCCACAGTACATGCAGAGCCCAGTAGCAGGCACTGAAATTGGTAATTAAGTTCTCAATTGGTCTTTTCCCCCCAAATAATTTGAATCTTTTTAACTTGCTTCTTGAGGGCCTCTTTGATTGTCCTCCCCACTTTCCAAGATGGCAGTGATTCCCCTTATTCACATGTCTTGCAATACATTGAATTTTTTTCTCTCTCTTTTGCACTTTACTCACTCTTTTTTTGTGTAGTTACGTGTGTCCATGTCTTTTCCTTCATTAAAATCACTAAAAGTAGGTGCTGTCTTCTGTTTTTCCTTGTGGCCCCCATGCCAAGCGTAGTCCCTTGTCCATAGCTGGCACTTAATAGATTTTTGTTTGACTTGTTTCAAACCTTTACTGATGGGATCTTCTTTCTTCCCTTTGAATCATCTTTATGCTCTTAGAATAATAGAATAATACAGGATAATACTAGAGCTGGGAAGCACCTTATAGACCATGTACTGCAAATTCCAATTTTTATAGAGAAGCAAAGTGTGGCTTGGGGATATCATATACTGTGCCTGAGGTCAGTCAGCTAGTTAGTGGCAGAACCAGGGTTAGAATCAAGGCCTCCTGACGTTATGCCCAGCATTCTTGCCCCCATATCATGTATATATCACTTTGAACCTTCTAAAGTTTCTCTACCTCCTTTTAAATTGTGGTAATAGCAACTAAAACTGTATTTGGACCATCCTTTATCATCCCTCCAGAAACTCCTAATTGCCTTGGAGGCTCATAGCACAGGCACTTCCCCCCTCATATCACCATCTAATATAATATATTTATGTTCTGGATTGGTGTGATTAAAAGCAGGTTTTAATCACTCAATATAAGTTAACGTGGCATGGCCACCAAAAAAGTTAATACCATCATAGGCTAAATTAATAAAAGTGCATCAACCAAGATTATTGTTGTAGGACACTGAGTTAGGGAATGGTAAAGACTCCAAGGTATCATAATTGAATAAAACTCAGAGGGTAATGGAGAGGTATATAGTGAAAATGAGTCGGCTAGAACACATAACAAACAAGAACAGTGAAACAGAAGGAAGGTAAAGGACCTCATCACTGAAATATATGATTGAAAAATAAACTATGTGGGTCACAGGGCAAAAATGAGGCCTGAGTGTTGGATTGCCAATATACTTCTCTGATATCCTTGCCATTTCAAGGCAAAATGAGTAACCCCTCCCTCCCCCCAGCTCTGTCAGGATGCTCATCTGTGGCAAACTTTGGGGAGGACCAGGAAAAAAGTTGTGCAGAAGCAACAAACATGGATGCATTGCGACTGGCATCATTGGAAGGGGCATCCAGGCTATGAGATCATAGATCCATTTGAATACTGGTGTAGAATAAGGGAAGTGATTGTCCTATTTTATCTTTTATTTTTTCCTGATTAGTAAATGGAAGAGATTGACTGGGACAGTGATAGGACTTAAACATGGCATGTAAGACTAGTTTGATGAAACTCAGATTATTTAGCTGGAGAAGAGAAATAGTAGAAGGGTTTTCATGCAAAAAAAGAGTTACATTTGTTTTAGCTTAGTCCTAAAAGGCCAGTGCAAAATAGATAGAAATCATAAGGAAGCATATTTTTGTTTGATACACAGAAAAAAGTTCCTGACAATCAGAGCTAGCAAAAATGAAATTGGCTGACTTGGTGAAAGTAAATGCAATTCTCCATCAATAGAGGTCACTGAGCAAAGGCTGGATGAGCACTTGTTGGGGATGGTATGGAGGGGATTTCTGCTCCAAGTATAGGATAGAATGGGTAACCTCTGAGATATATGTCCCTTCTGCTTCTAAGATTCGGTGATTTGAGTTGCTAAGTCATTAGTTATGAATATCTGGCTAATGACAAAAGAAAATTTGTTTCTCGATGTGTTATCCAAGAATGACCTATAGTCATTATGAAAATGTAGTCATCTATTTCTTTCTTTCTTTCTTTCTTTCTTTCTTTCTTTCTTTCTTTCTTTCTTTCTTTCTTTCTTTCTTTCTTTCTTTCCTTCTTTCCTTCTTTCCTTCTTTCTTTCTTTCTTTCTTTTTTCCTTCCTTTCTTCCTTCCTTCCTTCCTTCCTTTCTTTCTTTCTTCCTTTCTTCCTTTCTTCCTTTCTTCCTTCCTTCCTTCCTTCCTTCCTTCCTTCCTTCCTTCCTTCCTT
>NW_020948983.1:13014402-13054117 GCF_900497805.2 Vombatus ursinus
CTTCCTTCCTTCCTTCCTTCCTTCCTTCCTTCCTTCCTTCCTTCCTTCCTTTCTTCCTTTCTTCCTTGATTCCTTCCTTTCTTGATTCCTTGATTCCTTTCCTCCTTTCCTCCTTTCTCCTTCCTTTCTACCTTCCTTCCTTCCTTTCTCTTTCTTCACACACAAACACACATATATGTAATAGTATACACACAGAGATTAGAGGCACTACAGTGTTTCCTTTATCCACTGAGGTAGCTCCCAAATTATCTGATGACACTGTTACCAGACAACAACTTTTCCAATATACTTCCCCATTCCTTATCCATTTCTTTGATCTTAGTGATACTGAAAAATCATCTCAATCATCCCCATCAATAATTTATATTAAACATTAGAAACTGCTGTGTGCTTATAAAGCTGGAGTGGGGCATGAGGCACTTTTGGGACCCTGTCTAATTTCCCCCACTTGTGATGACCAAGGTAAGATAAGGATTCAGAATGGTTTCCTATATCTGCAAAATGTTTTGATTGCTTTGGATTTTAGGAAGACTATGAGAATACTGGTTTTGAACACATTAACTAAGAGGAATTCCAAACAGTCTGACTGAGTTGGCTTTGGCTTCTTTGAGGTCGGCTTCTCTGAAGGACCATTGGTGACCCCTTTCCCTTCCAAAGTCTGAAGATCCCTGCATTTGAGGATGTGGTAAATGACCTCTCTAATAACTGAAATCTGACATATATATGTATATGTATATATACACATATATGTGTATATATATGTTTACACACATATATATGTACACCCTTTGCTGAAAACTACTCTTCCCTCATGATCACTGATCCTTCATGTTTCTGCCTACCCTCACCCTCCAAAGGTTGTTTTATTTAGGTCATAAGAATCCTATTGTTTGAATTAAAACTATATTAATAAAGCCCATTGCTTTGCATATGACTTGTTTGATTCTTTGTGAAAATTTCCTCCCTAAGGAAACTAGAACATCCTCTGAGAGTTGGCTTAGGGTTATACTGGTATTTTTATATTGGTATTTTCTAGTGTCTGCAACAGTTGACAATCCTTGTGATCCCTTTCAAGAGGAGGTGTTACTGATATAGTCTGCATTTCTCCTGAAATAAGTGAAAAGTGCACACATTTGAGCTATTCCTGCTCTCTATTTCTTTGTCACTCAGGGACGGGCATCATCTCTATGTTCTCTCTCTGGCCACCCACAACAACAGGTGGCTCAGAATTATCCATACATAGAAGGCTACATGCAACAGCAGAGAAGTCCAATAGCATCAACCCTCATTTCAAAATCCTCATTTTGTGTTTCCTGATCATCCACGCAGCTAGGTGGCACAGTGGATAGAGTGCCGGGACTGAGGTCGGAAGACTCATCTCGCTGAGTTTAAATCTGACCTCAGACACATACTAGCTGTGTGACCTTGGACAAGTCACTTAACCCCAGTTGCCTCAGTTTTCTCATCCATAAAATGAAATGGAGAAAGAAATGGCAAACCACTCCAGTATTTCTGCCAAGAAAACCTGAAATGGAGTTATGGAGAGTCAGTCATGACTGAAATGACTGAACAACAACAACAGTGATCATTCATGCTCCCATCTTAGGCTGGCCCTCTGACTTCCTGGACTCTTGATTCTGTTCTGTTTAAACTTCTGGAGCTTGTCTGATCCTTTCTGCTTGGCTGATATGTCTTGACTTTTTCGTGTCGTGGACCCCTTTGACAATCTGATGCAGGCCTGCACAACTTAGGGCCCATGTGGCACTTGTAGTCCACCAAAGGATTTCGAGTGGCCCATGAAAAATGTAGAGTATGTAAAACAGGCCTGCACAGCATACCATCCACGGGCTGTATGTTATGCAGGCCTGGTCTAATGAGACCTATAGACCCCTTTTCAGAATAATGTTCTGCAATACATATGACAAAATACATATAATTACAAATGAAATTGATTATATTGAAATGGAGATGTGTTTTCCCCAACCAAGTTCACAGAAACTTGCCCCCCCCAAAAAACTCTATTCCCAAAATGTCTGTGGAAGTCAAGAACCCCTCAATTTCAGTATCTGCCTAACCCATCCAGTCCCAACTCCTGTGGAACTCGGTTTCTAGCCACCTAACTTATGATGACAGCCACCCCCTTCTCATCTCAAAATCTGTCACATCCCCAGTCCCGGCTCCTCCTGACTAAACCTGTCCTTGTCAAGGGAGTAATACTTGTGGTTTAAAGGGTAACTTTCATTAATCCTCAGGAGAATTTTGTAGAAAAGAACTAGGCCATGCAGAGAAAGGGGATCATTCTGTATTTTTCTTAGTCCTATGTGTTAAAAAGGCAAAACCCTCCAGAGCCTGATTTCTTTCTCCATTAAGCCTGAGAAAGGAGAATTTCATTCCAGCCACTGTGACACAGAAGACCCAGACTGTCATGCAGTATGGACTCACTCATCTACTTGGAACTTGAATTCACCCAGCTTTAAAATAGGGGTGGTGACATTTGCCTTAGGTGGTTGGGCAGCTTTCATCCTTCAGCAATGCCAAGCGGAGCCCATGGTAGCACTGTTATGGCTAGCAGATTCCTCTTTGGGATTTCCCTTCTCAGCTTCCTACAGAGATGTAAGAAAAGCCCAGCACAATGCAGATGGCATATTTCATTAATACAAACAAAAGTCCAGGCAACAGATGCTTCAGGGAAAGGGAAAAAAAGGAGATCTCTCTATTGCTCCAACAGCAACAACTCCGATGACAAATTTCTCCCACCAAGCATATTGAACCAACAGCAGAAAATGTGTAGTTCTTAAGCCTTAGGCACTACACGGTATTTAAAAGTAGGAGGATCAAACTCAGTATTTTTGGACAAAGGATGCTCAGGCAGAGGAAAGAAACCAGCAAGAAATATTACTGAATGCTTTGATGTTTTTGATAATGGGAGATTGCAGATTCTCCTTTCCATCTTTCCCAAGACCTGCATCACACCCATATATTAATAAACTTTAGCTGGTGCTACAACCCTCAGTGACTGCAAAAGTCAAGCCAAGCCAATTATTTGCACATCAAGTCTGGGTTAGGATGGCTCTTGCTCCTTTGTTTCCTGTATTGTTTTGTGGAAAATGTAATACAGTGATGATTAATTGCATTGCAGACCCGGTTCTGTCTCTGCTTGTGATCTGTTTAAATCAAAATGCCCCAGCCTAAACTACTAAACTGTGTCATGTTGCAGTG
Organism: Vombatus ursinus; assembly: GCF_900497805.2. NCBI lineage: Eukaryota > Metazoa > Chordata > Mammalia > Diprotodontia > Vombatidae > Vombatus > Vombatus ursinus. Next base: position 13,017,622 of record NW_020948983.1, read on the forward strand.
ATTAAAGAATTTAAAAAATAACTTTCTGAACATACTTTTCTCAGCTCATTGTGACTTTGGACAAGAGCTCAGGAAGAGGAGGGGGAAAAGAAAGGAGGCAGGGGCAAAAGAGGGGAGAAAAAAAAGAGTAAAGATTTGAGGGAAGAGAGTTCTGCAATATGTGTGTACTATTTCATTGAGGAGTGAAGATTGATAGGAAACATTAAGGAGGCAAAATTACAGCAATTTATATAGCTCCCCAGTAGGGTAGGCTTAACGCTAACAAAATATTGTAGACCTAGAGTTCAGGATTTCTGTTCTGCTCATAAAATCTAAAGCTACTAGATGTACATGTAGGTAGTTTTAGCATGTGTCTTTCTTTATAGAGGTATTACTCTGTTTTGAAACATTGCCATATTTCTGACAATGATAGATTTAGAGATCAAAGAGAGTTTAGAGCATATCTAATCTAACTCTCATCTTATACCTGAGAAAACTCAGATGCCCAGAATTTATGTGACTTGCCCAAGGTGATACAGATAGTAAGTGACAGAGAAAAGATCTGAACTCAGGTCCTTTGACTTTAAATATTTCCATTGTTCATGCTGCTGTAAAATACCTCTTAGTTGGAATGGGATTCACTTGGAATTGAATCTACATTTTAGCAGAAGTCCCCTTCTCGCATCCCCACTAAGCACTCATCTATATAGCCTCTACCTGAAGACTTCTAGTGACGGGAAGCTCATTAGCTGCTGAGAGACAGACCCCCATTCCCTTTGGGATTGCTTTTGTCCAGAAAGTAACAGACTTCATGGAAGAGTAGGTGACACAGAGGAACCTCTGACCCACGAGCCAGCATTGGGATGCAGTATGGAGTGGGAGAGAGAACACTGGATTCAGAAGGCAGAAAACTAGGTTTGAGTTGCAGGTCCACCACTGAGATGAGTGACTATTAATAAATTACTTAGATTCAGTTTCTTTATCCATCAGACTGATGTGGTGAAATTTTATAGTCCCTCACAGGGCTGTTGTGAAGAAAGTGTTCTGAAGTCTGTAAAGTCCTCCTGTGAACATATGCTATTAATTTTTCCCCCTGAACTGTAAATAATGATTATAATTCACATTTGTACAGTGTCTTGCAGTTCACAAAATATGTTTCTCACAACTAAAGTGTGAAGTTGTTACTACTAAAGTTACTATTCCCATCTCACAGAAGAGGAAACCCAAGGCTTTAAAAGGTTCATGACTTTGGGCACATTGCTAATTGGCATCTGAGGTAGGATTCAAACCCAAGTTCCTCCTGATTGCAGGTCCAATATTCTTTTAAATATGAAATTCTGCCTCTTGCTGGTTTCTCTTCTCACCTATCCCAGATTTCCAGCCCTGTATTCCCAGAAGGATATCTCACTACTTTTCCTCCTGAATTTAGAATGTTCCTCAGATCTCAGAACCTGACTTAGTCTGATTGGTCCAGAGGCAGTTGGCCTCACACATTTCTTTCACACTCCTGAGTTGTCTCTATCATCACATCTGCACTAAGACAACCAAAAAAAAAAGACAAAGAAAATAAAGGATTAATAACAAATAAAAGGCATTAACAGGGAATGTTAGATGTAAACTACTTAGAATATAAAGACAGCTGTATAACATCATAGATAAAGCCATGAGCCTGGAGTCAGGAAGGCCTGAGTTCAAATGTGGCCTCAGACTCTTACTACCTATTGACCTTGGGCATATCTGTTTTTCTTGGTTTCTTCCACTGTAGAATGGGGATAGCAATAGCCTAGACCTCATAGGGTTGTTACAGGGATCAAATGAGATATTTGTAAAGCACTTAGTAGGCACAGAGCTTGGCATATAGGGGGTACATAATAAATGCTTGTTCCCTTCCCCTTGCTGGAAGTCAAGGCCTGTGTCAAGTGTATATTCTGTATAACACCTTCCATATTGTGACTATTGAATGGCGTTTAGAAGTGGGTGATGGATTTGGTGATCGTATTCATTGTAGTGTGTGATTACATCTCATTACTCTAATATTTTGGCCGTTCTTTTTCCTCTTGGAGACTTTATATATATATATATATATATATATATACACACACATACACACACACACACACACACATATATATATATATATATATATAGTATTTTGCAGCAGAAAGATGCCTGTCTTCTTTCAGAGAGAAAATTTTGGTAAGAAAACTACCATAATTATGTTTGTTCTTATATAGCTGACCCAATATGTGGAGCCTTCTCAAATATACCTGTAGGAGGGTAGGGAAGAGTCTCAGAGGATTTATTCAGATATATGGTCCATTGTTGTTTAGTCATTTCAGTCTTGTCCGATTCTTTATGACCCCATTAGGGGTTTTCTTAGCAAAGACACTGGAGTGCTTTGCCATTTCCTTCTCCAGCTCTTTTTACAGATGAGGAAACTGAGGCAAATGGTTAAATGGCTTGCCCAAGGCCACACAGCTAGCAAATATCTAAGGCTTGATTTGAACTCATGACTCTAGGCCTAACATTCTATCTGTTGTGCCATCTAGCTGTCCCTATGTGACCTATGCTGATTAAGAATTATAACTTTATTACATACTTAGCCTTCCAGTCCAAGGATAACTATAGTAGATGAGACCTATGGGGAGAATGAAACTGATATGCCACAATCATGCCCCTTCAGATGGTTTCCTAAGATACTAGTACATTGGGGGAGAATAGACTCTCAGAATGGAAAGAAAGGCACTGCTTCACCCCAAGAGTCATATCTGCATCCTATGACTTCCTCTCATACCTATTTCTAATACTTCAAAGACAAGACAATTGAAGCTAGCCTCCATGTACTGAAAATGGAAATGGCCTGCCATTTTTACATGGATAGAGTGTCCCAATCCAGCCACAATGTAGCCTTCTTCTCTTCTCCTCCAAGGCTCTATTGGGCTTCATTTTTGCTTCCTGCCTTTGAGATATGTCTCAAAATGATTCTTTGACATAGGAAGCATCCAAACAACCGATGTCCAGAATCTTGGAACAGAGGTTGAAAACATATTACCTGCTCCAGTAATGAATGTTAATCTTGAATCATGAGCAATTAGCCAGACGTGAAATGGTATAACTATAACCTAACCGAACCCAAAGCTGTTTTTCCTGGTATTTGTGTTCTTTCAAAAAAGTGTTTCCCTTTGTAGTCAAAAACAGAAAGCTATGGGGTTGGAGTTGCTTTGACTCCTTCACAAAGTCACTTCATGAGACTATATCTGTGAATTTTCAAGAGAATATCTGTGATTGCAATTTGCATGCCCACACACAAACATACATATATACACACACAAAAGGTACTCATTGTTAGAAAAATTCTTATGATATCACCACCATGAAATGGTAGCTCTTAAATACTCAATAAAAGTTTCATGAATCCCAAAGACATATTAAAAAAATCCTTTATACAAATAAATACCTCTCTTAAGAAAACAAGGATCTATTGCACTTTATACTACTGAAAAAGATTGTGACCTCTCACAGATGAGGAGCTATGTATGGTTTTGTTGTGTATGGGCTCTGTTGGGTATTATATACATCTTCTGATATGTGAAAAGTGCTTTTTGAAGAAGGACATTTATTTCTTTTTCTTAACCTTTTGGTTTAGTTTTGTTTGCAGTTCCAAATTCACTCTCTCACTCCAATCCCTCTCTTATCCATTGGGAAGACAAGAAATACAAAACCCATTACAAATTTGAAGTCATGCAAAACAAATCTCCGTATTAGCCATGTTCTGAAAAAGATGGATATATTGACTTAAACTTAAAATATCTATTATATTTCAGATAAATGAATTACCTTCTCATCCTCACTGAACATAGTAACTCACAAAGCACTGGTTATATATTCTTTGTTGTGTAGCATTTATAGCCGTCATAGATAGCCCTTTAGAGATAGCATAATATAGTAGAAAGATGAGTGGACTTCAGAGTAAGAAGTTTTGGGTTGAGTTCCAGGTAATTAGTTGTGTGATCCTATATAACCTCTCTTAATTTTAGTTTCTTCTTCTATAAATTGGAAATAATATGATTATTCTATGAACTTACACTGTTTTGATGGTGAAAAGCATGCAATGTCTTTGATAACTGTTTCTGTTGGTCTAAAAAATGCTGTCAGAATCCCTTCCCTTGGAAGTGAAATTTATAATTTGTAAAGTGTGACATCATTTCTTTTTAAAAAAATATTATTATTTAAAAAAAAACACGAAGACAGACAAGAGTAGATGCTGTATATTTTAACGCCTTTAATGGCCACATTCTCCACCCCCTAGAATTTCTCAATCTAGGTTGAGCAAGATTTGAGATTGACTTTTAAGATAGGAAGTGAAACACTAAGAGGTTTAGGCAAAGATGGGAAAGGGAATAAATTGCTTTACTGAACTGATCTCAACTCCAGGAGATAAGTAACACCAAAGGTACCTGGGAGTTAAACACAAATGGTTCAAGTTCTCTCAGCCCTTTTCATCACATCTAGAATATTCCCTTCATTTACAACAAGGTATTCTAATGAATCTGCTGCAAATTGGCTTACTTCAGTAACTAAGACATTTGGTCACTGTTCTATATATCAGATGAGATACTAAGTAGGCACCCTTTGTGTCCTGATAGATACAGGTAGCTGACAAAGTGATTGTCAGTCAAGAACTGTTGTTATCTGTAGGAATAAGTGAATCAGGCAGTGGCAAGAAGACAGATGACTTCCCTCACCCAGCGTTCAGTTTTCCTGGATACTGCAGTCATTTCTGGGCATCTCATTAAGGAATGAGACTCGGTGAGTTCAGAGAAGAACCACAGAAATGATTAAGGTCCAGGATAGATTGACTTGGGAGGAAAGATGAAAAGAACTAAATACACACAAGTTGGCAAAGAAAAAACTAATGAGCAATCTAACATCCTGCCAATAGCTGAAAAGTAGCATCAGGAAAGCAGTAATTTAATATGCTCTGGGTTGGGGGTGGGAGAGTTGACACGGAGAGTTGAGGAGGCTGCAGGTAAAGGCAGATATTAACAAAATCAGTGACTCTGTGACTAGGACTGTGACTGAAGTAGTCTCCAAAGTGAAGCATCATACAGCAGCCCAGCATCCATAATTAGGAATGAGGAGTTTCACCTAATATAGGACAATGTACATTGGCTTTGTGGCTCATTAGCTCATTTGATTAGAAAACAAGTCCAGGGCCTTCTTTGGTTTCATGGCCACAAGGTACCTCTAATCTTGTCCTACCATACTGCAAAGCCTCTGGTCTGTCACTAGGATGACTATGAAAGAGAGCATAAATGAACCATTAACAATCCATTTCCCTAAACTGGACAAAAACCTCAAAGTACGTGTCTTACTGAGGGTGGGAAAGAATATCATTTTTATGTGAAGGATTGATGTCATGTATTAGCTGGTAGGAAAAATGTTAACATACAACAGAATTATGAATGGGGAAGAATGAACTTCTGTTTATAGACTGCTGACAAATTCTAAATATTGTTTAGAAAGGAGGATGCTATTGCTAAAGTTGCATTTTGGGTTAGCTGGTATTTCAAGATGGGTAAGAAAAAGGTTAGAGTTCACAGTTGGGACAATTTTATTTGTTGGTTTTTCTTTCTCCTTTCCCTGTAAGGTCCTTACCACATAACTGCCACTCACCAATCCTTCTCTCAAAGAAAGCCTTACACTCATCACATCAAGGATACAATTCTGTTGGCAGATCGTGTAAAATTGCATCAGTGTTGTGTATTTAATGACAGGGATAGCTCATTATGTTTGAATGAATGATGATAGAGAAGTTGACTGGATCTTATAACTCTTTGGAGTAAGGATAGGGGAATGTAATTTTTTAGTACAACTTTACTCCATGTGTCCAATTGTTCCTTCACCCTTTGGACATATATATTTCTAAGGTTCTACTATCTCTTTTGAATATAAGTGAACAAGGCACGTATTCCTTAGTAGTTGGCTTTCTAGCTCCATAGGTATATTCCAGATCAGGGTTTCTTAACCTTTTTTGTGTCGTGCACACCCTGTAGACTAATTAAACCTATGGAACCCTTCTTAGAATAATGTCTTTAAATACTTGAAGGAGATCCTAAATGTCAGCTGGAGATTAGTGGAAAAAAAAAGTTGTAATTGTTTTCCATCCAAGTTCATGGACCCCAAGTTAAGAACCCTTGATCTAGATCTTGTTTATTTCTTCTCCACTTGGGGAGTATTCTCTGCCTACTTGAATTGCTGTTCTGTACTCAGCTTTTAGTGACTTTGCTTATTTGTGTTTCCTTTGTAAAAATTAGACCTGGTAAACCATCACCCCTTAGAAGTGCAATGATAGAAATCATTAACTAGGCAGAGCACCCAACTTAATGTCTGCCAGGATCTGAATAAGAAAGACAGTTATGCCATCAGATATGAAGGCAAGGGTACTAAAGTCAGTCATACACCAGAAATCCATTATCATGGGACTGTAGAATGTGAGAAAGGCAGAGGTGTAGTGTGAAAAACAAAGCAAAACCTTTAGGGCTCTTATTAGGGTTCGTTTTCATTTGGAAGAATTGAAGAATTACTGTCAGTCCTGGAATCTAGGGATATTTTCTACAGAGCTTAAAAATACCATTGAGACTTCTCTGATACAGGTACTTAGAAAGGAAATACAGGGGCTTGTATTGTAAGGGAACATGATAGGGTCCTAAGTTTATAGCAATGGAAAAAAAATGAATTTGGCATCTCATGATATTGAGTAAAGTTGTGACTCCTCATTTAGCCTAATTGTCTAGGGTGAATAGGGGAAGAAAGTTCTCAGGATCTGAGTCTTTACTGATAGGTGCAGAATGTATTGTGTTCCTAGGTTGAGGCTGGGTTAGGAAATAAGGAATATTTTAATTCTATAGTTATGTTTGCTATTTGTTTATTTGTATTTTTTTTCAAAATGATATTAAGATATTGATGATGATGAGGAGGAGGCAGAAGACATCTAGAGCAGTTTTCTCACATGTTAGATTCAGCACTTCAAAGTGGGCATTTATTTATTGATTATTATAGAACATATCCCATTTATGCCTTATTGGCCTGTGTCATTATTCTCTCATGAATATTCCTTAAAAACATCTACCCACATTATGGAGGACTTACTTTGTTATCTTACATTACTTTGTCACATGCTTTTCCACTCATCCATCCATCCATCCATCCATCCATCCATCCATCCATCCACCCATTAATTCATTTGTTCAATTATTTTTATTCTTCAGGGGGTACCCATATTCAGGCACATATTGTTGACCTCAAAGCCTCTCCCCTGGTTAAAGGATAAATACATGATTGAAGGTAGCCTTAGTTACAACTGATTGAAGCATGTGTCAAAAGTGTCACTGAGTTAGCCTTCAGTGTCTTTTCTTAGAGTTTCATTGGTCATTTTGCAGCAAAGACCTTTTATTTGTATCAAAGAAAAGAAGGAATATTCAAGCTTCCTTTCTCTCCAGCAAGCCTCAACAGGTGATTGATGGGATACCTCTTTCTTCTGAGCTTGGTAGTTATTTTATTCTGTTAGCCCAAGCATAGCATCCCAATTCCGCTAGGTTTGTGGCATCCATAACCTTCAAATGCTTGGGCTCCCTTACCCCATTTCACTTAGCTGGCTTAAGCGATAGCTTTCTTAATCTTTCCTCATAAATCAACCCCATTGGGCTCTTAAATCATTTTTGCTGCTGTTCCCGGAATTTCCTCCAATTTATTGACATCTTTTGGTTACTGAGGAGCTCCAAAATGTAAGAATATGCAAACTGCATTTTGAGATGAGACTGCTGGGGATTAGCTCATACATAGTTATGGGGTGATCCAAAAGTGAGTTATTAGTTAGGAAACCACGAGTTAGTGAAGTCTGTGATATTTAGAGATACTAGGATTTAAAAAAAAATTCTTGTACCACTTCCCAGAAACAGAAAAGGGAGGTTAGAACATAAAGCATAACCATATGGACGGCTTAGGCTGTAAGGGGTAGGAGCCCAGCTGTTAGAGGCAAGTGTAGGTCTCTGGTGGTTGCTGTGTACTCAGCATTCAAAAGCTTTTAGGCAGGCAGCTATAAAGTAAGCATTGTTGCAGAGGGTGATTGAATCTCTACGTATTATTCTCCACCTGGTTCTATAATGTTACAGCAGATGAACTTCTTCATCACTGAATATAGAACACACTTGCATACATATATTATATGATGTTTTTTTAAAGCTAAATCATAGATTGATTCATTCATCTTTGCAAGTTTAGAGAAGATTCAGAAGGCTCAAGATGTGCAGGTGTGGGGTGCATTAGGAAGAGTTATCTTCCAGAAAGTGAAGATTAATGCTCTATCTTAACCTCCCCTATTACCCCTACAGTTTATATGATCCCATTAAAAATGAAACAAGGAATCGTCACATTCCAGAGACTGATGCCATAAAAAATGGAAGAAAGAAAAAAACAAGAGACAGCAGATGTTTATCTCAGTGTTCACTTTGGTTCCCAAGGCATCAGGCATCATTCATCATTCACACCAGTATCACATAAGTAGGTAGAGGGGATTAGAGGATTTATCAGTCAGGGAAGACTCAGAGTCTCTTGCATGACTCCATTGAGAAGATCATAATTAGGGAAAGACTAATTTGTAAGCAGTTTGAAGTGACAGCTTTGTGACAAGATGTGGTTGTACTGTCTTGGGTCAGTTTAACTGCCACCAAGATTGTCCACCAGATGGCAGACTTCCTGAGTCTGTAGGGCATGCCTTTATGTATCTATATTGTCTAAGTTCTATAACATCTAAGCAGCTGTCTATATATCCTATCCTCACTCTCAACTTAAGTTCAGTGCAAGTCTTCCCATCTCTTTCTTTCAAAGTAATATTCCTTTCTCATTTAGAACCTTTGAAGTATCTATATCCATCCCTTATATTGGCCCAATTCTTCCTAAGCTTTCTGGCCAGGCATTTCCATTTGCTTCTTCTTTGACAGGGGGGAGGAACACAACAAACCCTTTTCCTATAAGGCTTTGGTCATTTAGATCTGTGGTTTCAAAAGTGATGCCAATGGCCTGACCCTAAAGGGTATGTGATCTATGGTAGCTGATTGTAGACTTGTCTCCAACATAACCATACCACCTCCATCACCCATTATAGCTCAACACTCCCCCACTTTGCCGCCTTCCGCTGCTGTCTTTTCATGGCTGAATTGACATTTGCATTTGCTGCACCGGAAAAATCCCTTTGCCATTGCTTATCATCTCCAAATTCCTCTCCCCTCTCTTCCCATTACTACAGGTGGGCAGGATCTGCCCTCTGGGACAGTGGCTGGTGAGTAAGAAACTCTACTTTTTCTTTTTTGGTTAGAAAGAGTGAGTAACCCGAGATTAGTAAGCCAGAGTGAACAGACACGATGCTTATAATGTGTATCACAAATCTTATATTGTCATCATCATTTACCCCCAAACTTGATCCTCTCCTTCCCTACTTCCCTTGGAAACATAACTATCCTTTCATTTTCCTGAGTTTTGCAACCTCTTCCTCAAGCATGACATCATTTGGCTAAAAATGTTCCCTTCAAACCTACCATTGATTTCTTCATTGCCATACCTGGTATACTTGTTTTTTTTGACCTGTGTACTTCAATTGACTCTGCTGACCACCCATCTCTTTCTAGATTTTTACTATCTTCTTCCTGGATTGCTGAAAATGATGTAAGCATGTCACATAACTCTCATACCCACACACATGAATAATTTGGAAACAATTTTTAGTACATTTAAAAAATATTGCAAATGAAGCTTTCCATTGGATTTTGAACCTATGTTAAGACAAAAAAAATACATGTGAAGGCCAAAGTTCCAGTATATTTTTTTAACTTTACCAAAAGCTAAAATTGACCACCACTCAGTGAAGGGAAAATTCTCCATTCTTGGGGATGGAGGTCAGCCAAGGTCAGCTACCACCAAAGGTGCTTAATTCCCAGGGAGAAATGTAACACCCCCTGTGGCCTCTGAGTGTAGGAAGCTGGAGGTCCGGGGATGGGTCAACCCATATCCCCAAGCCTGGGGCGGGTGGTGTTCATAGCCCTCAGGGACAGTCCAAATGCCTTGCATCTTGATCCGGTATATCAGAGCAGTGGACAGGTGGCAGAGCTCTGACCAGTCACTGCCACTGCCAAGAGGCTACAGTCACTCCAGTGCAGCCAAGTACCAGATAATTCATACCTTGTTGTTAAGCAAGAGACAAAAAACAGAAATGAAGACTATGTTTTGGCTTCAAAATTTAGTACCTTTGGCAGGGAAAAATCAAGCATTGTCGTCTTTACCCTTGAGAACTGGTTGGTGGGGAGGGATGCTTAAGTCTAGAGTAGGTGAAAGAATAGTAAACATTAGAGAGAGTGAAAAAATTTCTAGCCAGGGGAGTCTGTGTGAAGCCAGGTGCTCATCCTACCACAGATGCTGACAAAATGACATTTTGTTGGAAGTTCTGTCCTCTTTATCAGCAGAACATATTCTGTCCTTGCTTGCCTTAACATACTGGCCTATGACTGTGCCTCCATACCCACTGAGCCCCTTCCTTACTTTGCTATGTCAGTCAGTGATGCTCTGAGGTCAGTTACCATCCTTCCCAATGGAATTCCTCCTTGGCCTTCTTGGTGTCACTTGTGGAGAGAGCACTGATAAAAGGACTCCATTTTCTCTGAGTCATGCATCTTGTATGCTGCCTCTCATGTTGCTTCTTACCTCTGCAAATTCACTGGGTCCTGGAGACAACCCTTTCACTTTCATGATGCTGGTTAGTGTATCCTTCGTGGCCATCCACCAGCAGTGGTGATGAGCAAGGGTTCAGTAGGTGGAGTTTGGAATGCAGGTGAACAAGCCATAGCAAAGACTAGAGGAATGTAGTAAATTCTTATTATAAAGCTTACTTCTTCCATAGTGCATGCCATCAGTGTTGGGGAAAGGACCTATTGCTCTGTCCAATGTAGAGGGTAGAGGTGAATAGCTAGATTTGCTTCCCTTTGGCAAAAAGCTCCAAGAAATAGTTAAAAGATTGCAATGACATCACACAAACCAAAAGGCATAACCTGTTTTATATGTAGGTTGTGTATAATCTGGAAGGCTCCCTTAAATTCCTCACTTTTCCCTACTTCACCCACATAGTATGTTCCATAAAGCTCCAGTTTGATTAGTATGAACATCCATCACAACTAGCATCAGGTTAGGTACTTAGTACAAAGTAGTTTCACATGGCCATCACATTCAGTCTCTGTAGTCATAGCAGAGTCATGGTTATCTACTTTTTTGTTTTTTAAACTCAAGGCTTTGTGGTTTCAACAGAGAAGTTGGAGGGCCAATTGGTTGCCTTATTTTGATTTTCTGAGGACTCTCTCAGACTCTCCATCTCTAGTCTCCATCTCTAATAACTAAATCCAGTCACTAAAGTCTTTGTGATCATACAATTAACTGATGTGAGACCATCTTTTCTGTTTCAAATGCACTAAAAATATCCTGATAATCCTGGTAATGGGGAGGGGATCTGGTCAGGGCTATGAATGTAGCATATCTAATGTTGCTTCATATATTTGTTCCCTCAATCCCATGTAGTGACTTCACTATGTAGGGACAGCTAATGGTTCCTCTGTACTACTGGGAAATACACACACACACACACACACACACACACACACACACCAAATGTTGTGTTTTTTTTTAAAACTGAATTGAATTTGCATGGTTCTCCACTTTGATATATAGGGCATATTTATTTTGGTTGTTTCCAAGTGGGCACCCATTGATCATTCTATCTGTGACGACAGTAATGGAGAATTTTCGGAGCCCTAACTTCAGCAAGAACAGGGTTCATCTCAAAGGCTATCAGGTGAACTGTAGTTGAGAGCTGAAATATCTGGATGTTTGAACAGGTGAAACAGTCTTAGATATGCAGTAGGAACCCTACTTCTGCTGGTGATTGGGGCGGTAGGGCTTACATTTTCATTGTTGTTCATTTGTGTTGAACTCTTCATGACTTCATTTGGGGTTTTCTTGGCAAACATACTGGATTAGTTTGCCCTTTCCTTCTCTAGGTCATTTTACAGATGAGGAAACTGAGGCAAACAGGGTGGAGTGATTTGCCCATGGTCACACAGCTAGTAAGCGTCTGAGTCCAGATATAAACTCAAGAAAATGAGTTTTCCTGATTCTAGGACCAGCACCCTATCCACTGTGCCACCCAGCTGCCCCATTATATATTCATTCCCCCTGGGGAAAAATGGGTAGAGGTCAAATCATTTCAAACTAGAGAATAGACCAGAAGCTGGACTTAGTAATAAGACAGACTTTCTTAAGTCTGCCAGAGTTTGCACATTTGAGTGGCAGATGCCTGGGATAAAGGTGGGGACTGAGAAGGAGTTCAGACATGATGTTGAAATTTCAAATTGCAGGGAATTAGAAGACTATTTTAAAAAAATGTGGTCCAATAGAAGATGCATTGGATTTGAAATAGGAAGACCTGGCTTCTAGTCTTAGTTCTACCACTAACTACTTACATGAGTTACTCATATATAATATGAGTGATTAAAGTATCTCTGAAGTGCTGTTCAGCTTGGGATCTTAGCTTCTCAAGAAGACAAAATGGCAGTTTGTCAAAAAAATAAATCTTCCTCTTCAGAGGCTCCGCGCATCCCAGCCACCTCTCTTTTGATCTAATTTGCCTGTTTCTGTACCCCGGGAAACACTGGGTCCCCTGAGCATTCCTATGGGAATGGACACTAAGTAGAAACAGCATAGTAGGTTACTTTGTTTTGATCGGTCTCTGTTTTGTTTTCTCTTGTGCTTTTAGGTAAAATTCCAGTTTACTAGGGTTATTTAGCTGGCAGGGGAGAGATGGAAGAAACCTTCAGAGTATGTAATATACCACCTATCTTTTACCCATACTGGAGTTTTTAGAATGGGATTAATTTCCTTCATGCTTATATGTCTTGGGCTACTTTGTTGGTGTTAATATCATATAAAATGGATTAGGAATTCTCTCTGAATTGTTAAACCATTTAAGTGATTATATGGCTCTGGGAAGCAGTGAGCCCTCTAGGTATTGTGCTTATGTGAGATTAGTCAGTCACTTTCCTAACTCTAATTCTACTCACTGTAAAAGCTTTGAAAATGCATATTTTGACAGCATCTGTGGAAATGCTCTAAATCCCAAGTCTCTTCCTGTCTTTGGACTTCTTTATTCAGTTATATTCTTTTGAACAACATGGCTGATACATTTGTTCAATAACGGTGAAGATTCCTCGGTCTGTTTTATTGTAAAATTCGGATCATTTTGTGAATACATTTAAGACATAGAGCTGTTGTTTGTAAGGTAACAGCCCCAACATAATAAGAAATAACTGTTGATTCTTTTGGAGAAGACTTCCATGGAGCTTTTAAAGTAATCTGCTGACACTTCTGTAGAAAGACGGAAAGACTTTGAGCATCTGTCTTCCATTCTTAGGACTGATTACATGTAACTGAACTTCCCCATTTTCCAGAGCTGGGAAATGCCAAGAGTACTGTAGGAAATGAGTTTTACTTGATAAACTAGCCCCTGGCATTATGTCTTCCACATTTCCCTGTAGTGCCCTTGTAGCTTCTTTATTGTTTGGGTCTAATGAGGATTTTATTTGTTAGTAAATAAATTATTCAAAACTTTAATAAAATAAAGAAGGCAAGTTGTATGTACTGAGTTGTCTTAAAAGGGCACACGCTAAAAAAAATTTTTAATCAAGCCGCTAATGTTTTGGATGGTAATTTTGCACATACTTGTAATATTGTACTTGCCATTGCAGGAGTGATGTCATCCCAACTTTGAGGGCACTGTCCTGAGACATTCTAGATGAAATTACATTGGTTTGTGTTGGTTTTTACACAAACCAGAATTTTATGAGGTCATCAGAGGACTTAGGGCTTCTCCTGAATTTGAAGAAGAAATCAATACAGGACTCTTTAAAATTAGCTGTTTTCCAGGTATCTGGAATCTTCTTCAAGAAACATCTGAGGCTCTTCTGTTTAAGGCAGCACTATATAAAATTCAGTAACTGAACCTGAAAGAAAAGGAGGCAAAATTCAAAGGGTACTTTTTGTAGAAAACTTGTTTTTAAATCTGTAGAATGCGTAAGTCTAGTTACTTGATTTCAGAATGCTTGGACTATTGGTATCCTGCTGTTCATATGGCTAAATAGAATCCTTATTCTAACATTTTCATAGGGAACTGAATGGATTAGCAATCCAAATAATAGTTTTGAAAGAAACAGGTTTTTAGCTAAATATACATTGTCTTTTAGTAACTTGTGATAGTTAGATAGTATTTACTGAGTGTCCCTGATGAGCAAGGAGCTCCCCCAAACCCAGAGTGAAAATTGAGTGCTGGGCCTTCTCTGGCAAGGAAAAGCAGTCACTAAACTCATGAATTTCCCTTCTGTTTACACTTTAAATAAACAAGCTAATTGCTGGGTCTGTTTAGCTAGCAGCTTGTGCCTTTATTATAGGCTATTATATATCATTAATAAATGGAACTTGTGTTTAAATTTCCAAAGTTCTGAATTTCACACTGGCAGGATCAAATTTAGTCAACATTTTAATCTACTAACACCTGTGATTAAAGCATAAAGCATGACAAACCAAGTATAGCTTTGGGAAATGAAATAAAAGAACCAAAGGATAATTGTAGGCAGTGTGGTACAGTTGGAAGTTCTCTGAATTGGTATTCCGGAGCCCTGGTATTCAGGAATATTGGTGTTGACACTTACTAGCTGAGTGACAAGGGATGAGCCACTTCATCCTCTGAATCACAGTTTGCTCATCTGTAACCATCTTCACTAGCTAACTCATAGGAATGGTTAGAGGAAGGGCTGTGTGACATAAATTACTTGAATCCTTCAAGGATTGGTGATTTCAAACTTGCAGGGACTCTTCCCACCCATGAAGATCCCAACCCCTCTATGGCTGTGCAGATGAGTTTTAGTCTCTGTGGTCAAAAAGAAACTCATCACCTTGTGTACAAACTGTTGATGAGCCCATCCAAACTTTGGTAGGCTTTTCCTCAAATGGCAGGTTCCTGTCCCATCCCAATGCCTAGATAGAAAATCTTTCTAGCTTGGCAGGACCTGGCAAAGCCCAGCATGACCTCCTTAACCACAGTGAAGCCTGGAATGGAGCATTTAGTGGAGAACAAAACCATTTTTCCTTTGTTTTTATATGTCAGACTTGAAAAATCATTCTCTTGGCTAAATAGGGGAAAGAGAAAAGAATAAGCATTTATATAGCTCCTACTATGGGTCAGGTACCATGTTAAATTTTTTTTTTTTAACAAATATTATCTCATTTGATCCTTACAAGTTAGGTACTGTTTTAATTTCCTGATTTTGCAGTTGAGGAACTGAGGCAAACAGAGTTTAGGTGGTTTACCCTGAGTTGCATAGCTAGTAAATGTCTCAGACTACATTTGAACTCTGTACCTCATGATTACAAGTCCAGTGCTCTAACCACTTGGCTGCCAGTTGCCTAAACAGAGCACTGAGTGCCATGAAAGCTCTTATTCCCATCTGGCAGTCTGCGTTTTCACGTTGTATTCTTTATAAATGGACACTTCTGAGACTATCTTTTGACCCTCTGGCAGTCAAGTCCATTGCTTTTTTTTTTTTAATGAGACCTCTTATTAGGAAAAGTTTGGACAATGTTTATTGGGGAGAAGCATTTTCTTTCCAGCCTATCTATGCCCCCTACTTAATAGGTAAGTAAATTCTTTTTTTTACCAACCCACTCCTTCCTTTCCCCACTGTCTTACAGCCTCACTTTCTGCTTTTCTTAAGTAAAGGTTTCTTTTGAAGGATAGAGTGCCTCACTTCACAGCCATTTTAGCCACTCTGTGGAGATAGGAGTGTGGTGTTAGGGGCTTTTGAAGATGCATCCATTCTTCGATCAGAATATTAGAGTATGTGTTCTCAGTCGTTCTTGAGTTCATAAAACAAATAATGCCTAAACTAAGGAAAGGAAAGTCTCTTCAAGACAAGACTTGTTCAGTGGGTTGCCTATGGGTACATTTTTTCTGTCAAATATGTATGTCTTGGTTGTGTGTAAGGTAAAGAAAAAAAAATTCTTTTTTTTAACAAAAAAAAGATCATAATAAAATGGAGATGGCAAGAAAACATTATTTAAAATGAAATTGTCTGAAAGTTTAGTTGAAATGACTGTAGTTATGGTGTTTATAGCATTTTCCCCAGCAGGTTTTAGCTCCAACAAGTAGAAGCTTTGGGACTATATTTGTTTCTTTTCAACTTCTTTCCTATAGTTCCTAATTCCCCCTTGATTGAAGAGACAAGAAAAACTCTAACATATTATGGCCTTCTGGGCTTTGGTGGTGTCCCCACCCCACTGCCTCTGCACTCACCGGGTGTGTGCTGGTTCCTTCTTGCTCCCACCACATCTCAGCAGCACAGCTGGGTCTGGCATTCCCAGTCAGCAGAGGTTCCCTTGATCTTCCCCAGGTCAGACATCCCACTCCCCTCACTGTCCCTGGGGTAAAAGTTCCTGTGGCTGGGGCTGAGGCAGCCTCCCAAACCAACTCACCCCAGGGCTTGCTGCTCATTGTTGAAGGGGGACCAGAGCCTGGAGGTGTTTGCTCTTCACAGAAAGGAAATCTCATCCAGGATTTTTCTTCAGATCTTCTCCAATTGTCCCAGGAGCACCCCTCGTCTGCCACTACTTTTATTTGTTTTCACAGCTCTATGTTCGTCCAGAGGTGCTATTTTATTTCTTTTGTGGAGGAAAATCTTGAGAGCTCGAAATTTTCTGACCTGCTCTGCCATCTTCCCAGAATCCTCTCTCTTTAGTGGAGTCGACTGTAATTTCTAGTCATTTGGGTCTCACTTGTAGGGCCTCCTCCCATCCATGAAGATCCCAACACCTCTACATCTTGGTAGATGAGTTTTGACTCTGGTCAAAAAGAAATTCGTCATCTTGTGTACAAACTGTTGATAAGCCCATCCAAATTTCGATAAGTTCATCTTCAAATGACAGGCCTCCCTGTTCCATCCTTGTGCTTAGATAGAAAACCCTTCTAGCTTGTCAGGACCTGGAAAAGCCCAGCATGACCTCCTCACCACAATGAAGCCTGGAATGGGATTTTCAGTGGAAGACAAAACCATCTTTACTTACTGGCCTGGGCCTCAGAAGGCCATCATAGTTCTGAAAGATATCTTCTTAAAGGCATAGAAAAGTGTGCGAATGGGGGCATTAGACTGAGCTGTGTTAAATAGCGATATTTCTCTATTGCCCTTCTCACAAAAAGACAGACACTGCTAACACATTTATCTCTCTCTCTCTCTCTTTCTCTCTCTCTCTCTCTCTCTCTCTCACACACACACACACACACACACACACACACACACACACATATACATACACACACACACACCCATCCCAGAAAGATGATGCCTCTTAGGTTTTCCAAATGAATACAGGCTCTGTTTGTGATGAATTCTTAGCTGCTCTTACAAAATCCTGAAATCTAAAGTTGTAAACATTTAGGGGACATTTTAATTTTTTCTTCTTAGAGCCCCAAGGGCAGGATATGCCCTTTTCTAACAGCTGGGAAATGATGCTTCAACTACAGGAGAATCTCTGCTCAGAGAGCTTTGGGAAGTACAGGTGTGATTAAAAAACAAACAAATACTGAAATGGAAATGAAGAAAAATGGGGCAATTCCACAACAAATTGGAGCATTTAGAAAATGCACTATGGCTTTAGACCTGCCAAATGGGAAAGAGCTGCCTTCTCTTGGTGGGATTTCTTGTTTGTTTAAAACTGTTTTCCTGGCAAATGGGAGGTAGAAAGAAGAAATGTGGCTTTTGGCACATTTTCCTTATCGAGTGTTGAAAGCCAACAAGAGATTCTTAATTACCTCTGGGCCAGGTGGAGTCTGCCTAGGATTTTGTTGGCTGGTCTCTCTCACAATTCACTGGCTGGTGTTAATAACCTTGACCTAGAAGGTCTCAGGGTCAAAATCATTCTGTCACACTTGCTTTTCTTGCTTTCTTGTCCTTTCTGTGTGCGTGTACTTTGTGAGCTCCTGGGAACAAGTTACTAGAATGAAAACACAGTCTATGGAAGCTTCCTGAAACTTGATGCAACTCCTGAATGAAGCTAGCTTCAAAGGTTATGCAATGTAAAGGAAGAAGGTGATGAAGACTTCTAAGTTTGAGTCTTTTAACTGGAATAGGCAGGTTAGGTGCTCAGGAAATTGAGGCCAGTTCTGAAATGCAATGGTCTTTTACTTATGGCTTAGTACAATAACAGAGATATTACAGAATCCATACTCCATAGGCAGCATTTCTATTATACCTAGACTCAGTATCACGTCAACTCCCTCTCACTCTATTACAGAAGAAGTAGTCATGAAGGAACATGATGAATTCTTAGAGATAAACTGCTATTAGATCAGCCTTTGTGTCCCAGGGGCCACTGATGTGTCTCTGGGAAAACTGGTGGGAGGTGTGTCTTTATTTCAGCACACTCAACAGATTAGGAGAGCAAATATAAAACCATACTTTCTTGAGTTGGGAAAAGGGCATGTCATTGAAGCAGGCAGCAAGGGGAAACAAAGAGATCATCTAGGGACCAGTGGAACGTGGGGCTTAGTTCCCGGGCCTTTGTTAGGAATATTACATTTGTTCTATTAGTGAAGCCAATCTGGATTGTCAGGCTTAGGAGTAATTTGGGGGAGATTGTGACTTGTTTTGTTGTTCAAATAAATGATTGCATTTTAAGGAAGAAAGCAAAGCAGTACTCATTAAAAATTGCCGTCTTAAAAACCACAGCAGTGGGGAACTTTTCTCTAGAAATATGGGAGATGGGCTGTACATGCAAAGCATTTGATGAAAGCACAATAAAATCTTAATGTTTTGATTACACAATCACTGGAAGCCCTTATACTGGGAAAACTCTTTGTAAAAGGAAGCACCAAATGATTAGCAAGCAGACAATCATGACAATAAATGTATGTTGTACCAATCACACAAAGGTTGGGTTAGGGATGGGGGCGGGGCCGTGAATTAGAATTGGCTTAGGGAGCACATGGACATCCTGTGATCAAAGAGTGCAAATTGGTTTTTACTATGTGGAATTATGAGTGTTTAAAATCACTGTCACCTGGCTGATACTGCGATGACTTGGTTTCAGAGAAGATGATCTCATTTTACTAGTTGCCCATATATTACAGGAGATGTCTTCGGGATAAATTTAGTGGAGGTGGGTAGAACAATAAGTTCTCTCTTGGCGGTGTGAAGGCCACATGCAGCATAACAACATTACATTTTAATGTGAGCCAGTCGGAGGAAGCACTGGGGGTTTGTCATTCATTGGAAGACTTTGAGGGAACTAATATAATATATTAGTGGCAGGTTGTTCAAAATGGTTCTAAAAATGGAAAAGAACCAAAAAGTTTATTGCAGCAATTTTATTGCTGGGACACATGGACTTTAATACCCAAGTGTTTGTAATATATTCACTTGCATCTCCAAGGAGTTACAGACTAGCAAGAATTATTTGGATTGTGTAAATATAATTATGTTACAATTTGGGAGTTAAATCTCCCTTTGTTTTTATATATATTTTTATTAATCCCATGGATGGTAGTGGTTCATGAGGAAGATTGTGAGCTGGCAAAAGACATGAGCTGGGATCAATCCAAGATGCTTCTATTATTGACTAGTAAATCCTGGCTGTGGTATCAGCTTGGAGTCCTCCCTTTGGCTGGGGCTTTGTAGCACCACTACCAACTCCTGTTGTGTCACCTGTCAAGCCACCCTGAAATAAAGCTGTATAAACTGAGCCTCTGGACATAATGCCACTGTGGTAACCTTTCAGTTGGTCACCTTTCCTGCCCCCACATTTTTTTGTTCACTCTAGCTGTGGGACTGGCCACTGCTAGCCTGAACTTCTGTAATGGTCTTCTAATTAGCCTCCCTACATCCAGCTCTCTCCTTTCTTCACATCATCCTATACACAGCTGCCAAATTAGGATTCCTAAAGCCCAGGTTAATCACCTGCTGAAGAAGCATCAGTGGCTCACTGTTGTCTCTAAGATAAAATTCAGAATTCTTGATCACTTAACAGTCTTTGCATTCGGACTCTAATTTGTCTCCCCAGCTTGACTTCATGTTATTTCCTTTCACATACCCTGTGTTTCAGCTAAATTGGACTACTTGCTATCTCGCATATATCCACTATCCCTCCTCTTGGTGCCTTTGTACAGCTTCACTCCCATGCAGGGAATGTTCTTGATCCTCACTTCTACTTCTTTCGAATCCCTATTTCCATTTAAGGTTTAGATCAAGTGCCATCTCCTATTTTTGTCTTTCCAACCCTCCCCCTCATTGTTATCAATTCCCCAAACCTACAGAAAGAATCCAAATTCTGCATTTTTTTAATATATAGTTTGCATTCTTTTCCCCCTGTATGTATTGCTCTTTTCTTCTTCCTCTCCAGTAGATGGTAAGCTCCTTGAGGGCAGGGGCTAGGTTTTAATAAGCAACAACTAATATTTCAGGAGTGTGTGTATGTGTGTGTGCTTAGCCTTAGAAGAATAAAAGGACAGTTCCTGGTGATGTATTATGCTAGTTCCTTCAAAGTTTTTATTTATGTGATCGGCATTACCAATTAGTTCATCAGAGAGGGAGTGAGCTGGTGTAGAGAACTGAAGTGGGGGTTGGAACACCTAGGACTTAACTTCTGTTCTGCAAAAACTTATTAGGTGACCTTGAGCAATTTATTTCTCCTCCTTGGGCATCAGTTGACTCATCTTTACAATGAGGGGGTTGGATTAAATCAACTCTGAGGTTGTTTCCAGTTCCAATACTCTATGTTTCTAAGAATTATTGAGTTCCCATTATGATGTTAGGGGCCGCTAGGTGATACAGTGGATAGAGTGTGGGTCCTGAAGTCATTAAGACTCATCTTCCTGAGTTCAGATCTGGCCTCAGACACTTACTAGCTGTGTGATCCCAGGTAAGTCACTTAACCCTGTTTGCCTCAGTTTCCTCATCTGTAAAATGAGCTGGAGAAGGAGAATGGCAAACCACTCCAGTGTCTTTGCCAAGAATACCTGAATGGGGTCACAAGGAGTTGGATATGATTGAAACAACTGAACAGCAACAAAATTATGAGGTTAGCCTAATGATAAGAATAGTGGAGTCTAAAGAAGTAATATTAAATCCTGTCCCTACTCTCAAAGAACTTTTGGGAAATCAAGACTGATTTACTCTTCATTTCTGGACCATGATTTATTCCACCCACCCCATCTTCTCACTGTTCTTTTTTTTAGAATCTTTCCTTGTAGCTTAATATGTATAGTACATATTGTGTTTTTACAGCTAGGTTCTGAATTAGTGCCCATATTCAAAGTTAGAATGCATATTTCCATTGGCTTACAACTGGTTACCTAATTTTATACAATTATGACTTTGAATTGTGCAAATTCAAATACATGCTACCACTTTAAGAGATTTATTGTTTGCATTAAACAGGACCTAGCAGTATTATCAGAGTAATAACCAGAATCTATTTTGTTCCCATTCAGTATCACAAAACACATCTTCATGTAATAATGGTGGTTTGGGAGGGGAGAGGAAAGGGAAGAAACTTTTATGTAGTGCCTACTAGGAAGGAAAGGGAGGTCCTGGCTGAAGACCCTGGGATACCACAAGGCCACTTGTCAAAGCAAATAAGGCTAGATAAGCCAAACCGCGCAGGAACTCACATAAGTCAATGCCTCTAGGGGAGAAAACATGTTTTTGTAATCTGGTAGCTTCCTATTTTAAGTAGGTATTCTTGCTAACAGGCACAGTACAAAGGGAAAAAAATCTTGTTAACTGGTTTCTAAGTTAAATTGTTTCTATACTGCTATCAGTGCTCTCTTAATTTTGGCAACTGGGGACAAAGTACTGGTTGCCTCATCCTAGTCATAATTCTGTCTATTATTTATATATTTCTTAAGCTGAACTGTTGGGCTTACTGAATGCCAGGTGAAAACACTGAAATTTTCTGAAGTAGTATGGAGGTGGTATGCCAGTGAAACACATTTCAAGACTGGCTTAATTCAGGATGTTATAGTCACCCTACATACACACAGATTTTCACTAAATTCACAAAGATTTGCTTTACCGTTTCACATATTTTTGGAAGAGTCATAAAATTTGGGTGACTATTCTTAGAAAATTAGCTTCATTTACCTCCATTAATGTATTTGGTGCCTGTCCACCCTGATCTATCTCACCACATGTTTTACTTTGTCTAAAGAGTATCCTTGGGGAATCATTATTTAAGAACAGGGCTCCATTTAATTAAAACAGCAGCTTTCATTGTAATTAAAGGTAATTGGGAACTTACAGTGGAAATAATTTTAATAGGGGCACAGCAGGGGTCAGGTAAGGAGGGCACCCTGGTGGAGGCTGAGCCCATTGACCTGTGGCGAACCCCAGGGCCTTGCGGTATAAAGGGTTTTTACTGTTCTCTTCAGATAGCACCGAGCTCCATACTGCATGCTTATTTCAGCCAGGTTTTGCACAGAGAGAGTTGGCACCCTAGCAAATAAACACCTGGAGACACAACTATCACTTTAAATAAAGTAGCAAATAGGAATTTTGAACCTTGTGGACAAAACTAACTTGATGGTTTTACCCCCTGCTTATATGTAATCTTGCCTTTGCCAACTTACTGCCTGTGACCTTGGGCAAATCACTCCACGGGCCTCAGTTTCCTCATCTATAAAATGTGGAGGTTGGGCCAGATGGTCTCTGAGGTTCCTTTCAGGTTTCTATATACGCACCTATTGCCGTGAATAACCTCCCCTGCCTGACTCACCCATTCTCTTTATATAAATAAACCCCTGGAATGCTTGTATTGCCCTTAAACACCCATATTCCTGATTTATCACTTACTTAAGTTTTGCCAAGCTATTTTTTTCTTCATTTGTTATGTGTGTGTGTGTGCCCACATGTACCTTGCTCCCAGACTCACTAACTCTTGTGTTTCCCTGTTTGTTTACCTTAAGTGTTTTAAAGGTAATCATCATAACTAATAATATCACTGTAATTAGTAATACATTAATATGTGTTTTTTTTTTCACAGTTGTAAAGCCCTTTAGGCTATCCTATCTCCATTGATGCTCAAAATTCTGTGAGGAATGTTACTCTTATTTTTTAGATAATAAAGCTGAATATCAGAGAGTTTAAATGAATTGAATTAATATTAACTTTTGTATAGCACTTTAAGGTTTGTTAAACACTTTACAAATGTTGTCTCCTTTTATGACAACTGTGGAAGGTAGATGCTGTTATTATCTTCATTTGACAGATGAGAAAACTGAGGCTCGTAATGTTGTGACTTACCCAGAGTCACAAAGCTAGGAAGTTTCCAAGGTCATTTTTTAATGCAGGTTTTCCTTACTCCAGGCCCAGGATTCTATCTACTGAGTCACCTAGCAGCTTTAAGTCACATACAGCGAGTGCCACAGGCATGATTTGAACTTCTGATGTCTTCTGATGTCTAGTCGGGTACATTCTATGACATGCTGCCTTGTGGTTTCAAAGAAAATGGAAGGACTTCAGCCGCCCCCAGTGTAGTACAAATACTTGTTTTCAACCAAAGAATCACCTTGTAGTTTGATTTATCACCCTTACCAGTGTTTGGGAATTGTAGACATTGCTTCAGAATACAATGGTGTGGAAACACTTTCATCTACTGACTTCTTAAAACAAACATAAAAAAGTTAAAGAGAGCCTGGTGTTTTGTGTTAATCTTAGTTGTGATGCTTGAGAATATCACTAAAGAAGGCAAATAGTTGTGTTAATAGCAATGTTGTGTCAGCTGAGAAGATGCTACAAATCACAGGTTTCTTAAGCATATTTCTTGGATCAAAGGAAGTGGACTAATAGCAAAATCCTAGTTTCCTGAAATTATATTACTTGCCCAACCAGTACAAAAGAAAACCCTAACATTTAGTTACTATGCTAGAAAGAAATCCTTCACTGAGCATCCAATGGGTTGTGGTGTAAAGAAGACCAAATTTAGAGGAAGAAGACCTGTGGTTTGTTTTTTTTTCTCAGCCAGGATCCTTAATTGTATGACCTAGAGCAAGTCACTTAGTGGCTTTGGGCCTCAGTTTCCTCATCTGGAAAGTGAGGGGATTTGACCAGATGATATCTAAAGTCCCTTTATGTTCTAAATCTATGAGTCTCTGTGCATATATGCTGCTGGGATGCCTGTGGTTCAGCTACCTGAGCACTCTTGCCTCAAAGCCATCCATGCAGTCCTATTCTTCAGTTGGGGCAATCTCAAATAGAAGCAGATCTCTGTGGGCTGCATAGTGTCTTAGAAAACCACAAATTAACATTATCTGTGCTGTATTTAAAATTTATTTTGTTAAATATTTCCCAATTTTACTTGGGAATTTTGCTAGCCATGACCTTGTTGACTCTTCAGTGCCAGGTTTGATGCTATGGGAAACTGAACCTGTCGTTTAGAGTCTGGGCTTCCCATTCGTTTATATTGATTCATTGCCTACAACCCCATCTCCTGGGGAAGTTGCTCATTATAATGATAATCATGATTCCACAGTCTAAGGAGTTCCTAGAAAGGGAGAAGTAAAAGGGAGAGAGAAATAATATGAATTAAGTATGAAGTAGGTCACTATTGTTACACAGAAAATAATGCTAACCTAGAAAAATCACAACATGATACATATATATATAATTTATTATATTTTTAATTTATGGAATAAAACAAGCATTTCTATAACATAGTATAATAAAAAAGATAATTACATGTGAAACTGAAGATCTATTATGTACAACTTGCTATTTCTTTTAAATATATTTTAATAATTTATTTTTCTCCCAATTACATGTAAAAACAATTTTTAAATTTGTTTTGAGTTCCAAATTCTATCCTCAGTAATATAGTATATATAATATAATATATATAATATATGCTATATAATATATATAGCATAGTAATATAGTAATATCCTTAGTTTTCTTTCCTCCCCCTTCCCTGAGAAAGTAAGCAATTTCATATAGATTATACATAGGTTGTATGTATAACCTATATTAATAATAACAATAGTAATATTAATAACTAGCATTTATATAGTACTTGAAGCATTTATTATATGTCATTTGATCCTCATGAAAACCTTGTAAGGAAGGTGTTTTTTATTATTATTATCCTCATTTTATAAATAATGGCAGTAAAGTACTAAATAATTTCCTCAGAGTCACAGAGCTAGTTAGTGTCTCAGGCAGGATTTGAACTTCTAACTCCAAGTCCAGGACTCTTAAAAGAATAATTTAAAGAGGATCCAGTAACAACTTATAGTGACAGATCCAGGCAACTGGGAGACTCATAAGCCTCATTAGAACAAAAAGCAGTTTTTGTAGCATTGCTACTTCGACATTTCACATTTCACATTTCTCTGCCCTGGGTTTGTCCTGTCAAATAGCCAAGCCAGTGATCTCCCTCTCTCATGCAAACCCTTCCCATACCATGACTGCAACTACCTTGGTAAAGGAGACCTCTGTGAAGACGTCCAGGCCTTTTAAACTTACCAGGGTACCTATTAAAGAGAAGAAAATAAAAAGAAAGCAGGGGAAATAGGAGAACCTGACATTGGCTAGCTTGTGTAAGGGCCTCCATTATAACTGTTGCATCGGTGGGATTGCCATGACCCTGGCAGAGAGAACAGACCTTGTCCTTTTCCTAGTGACACCCCTCATTGGTGTCACATTTTGCTGCGTGGAGAGCCGCAATCAAGAAGAGGTCAGCAGAAAACTCTCTCCTTTTCAGAAGGTCACTAGAGTATTCAGCCTTTATGTATAAGTAGCCATGATGACTGAATTCTGATGATGAATTCTGATTGTATTCTGATGCTGAATCATACATGGCCCTCAGAATTCTTCTGAGTTTGCCTGGACGCCAAGATGATTTGTGCGCACTCCCCCTGACCTTCTTCTGAAGTGGGGAGCAGGAAGAGCCTCCTTAGTCTGGAATTTGTGAAGTGGCCCTTGGAGGAAATATAAACGGATTCAAAATGGTTCAGACTAGTTGATACATTTAGTTGAAGGAGTGAAAAACATCTAAGAAGCTAAGACAGACCCAGTCTTTTAGGATGGTGTCATTGTTAGCAATCAAGTCATTTCTCTTGAGTTCAGAACACTAGGTGAATGGATGGACCATGGGTGCCAAGTCTATATTTCTAGAAACTCAGTGCTCAAATTGGAGATAGTGACATTAAAAAGTTTAGTTTTACAAGATCTTCAAAGGGATATTAGAAATCATTCCTCCCTACCCCCCAATTTCACCTGTATCAGTTATTCAGTGTTAGACACCTAGTACAGACTCAGTAAATACTTGCTTGCTATTTCATGCAGTCAAATATTAGTGCAGTGATTCCTCAACTTTATTCTTTTGATCTCTTAAAATCCTCATATGGGATATATATACTTATATACACACAGACACACATGTGTGTATGTGTATCTATCTATGCAGACACGTGACAATAATAGCTCAAATTCACACAACATTGTAAGATTTAAGAAGCACTTGTCTCTCAACAACCAACAATGGCATATTACTGCTCCCATTTTTCTTTCTTTCTTTTTTTTTATTAAATGATAGGGTTGCCCTGGTTCAGAGGATCATAGAATTAAAGTTGGGAAACACCTCAGAGGTCATTTGAGTCCAGCTACCTCATTTTACAGATGAGGAAACTTGTCTGGAGAAGTCAGCTGCCCAGAGTCACCCAGCCAAAAAGTGACTAATGTGGGGCCTGAGCCCAGGTCCTCCAGCTCCAAATGCAGCTCTGTTTCCTCTATACTACTCTGTTTTTCAACTGAGAAAATTGGGAGATTAAAATGACTTGATCACATGATCATTTAGTTTGTAACTCAGGTACATAGTCTTAAATCTAGCACTCACCCCACAAAGTAGGTATATGTACATGTGTATGCATATGTTCATATGTACATTAAAAATCAAAGTGAATTAATATTAATTTTGATTTGGAGAATTTTATAGTAGCTGGTTGGTCTTCTTCCTAAAGTCTTTCCCATCTCCAATCTAGCCTCCACTCAGTTGTTGAATTGATCTTCCTAAAGCACAGGTCTAACTATATCTTCCCCTATTCAGTCAAACCTAGTGACTCCCTATTGTCCCCAGGATCCTCTGTATGACTTTTAAAGCCTTTCATAACCTACCCCCTCCTCCTTACTCCTCTTCATATTCTTTGCCATTCAGTGACACTGGCCTCCTTGCTATTTCTTGCATTGGACCCTCTATCGCCTGACTCGACATTTTCATTGTATGTCTCTCATACCTAGACATCTCTCCTTCTTCATCTCTGTCTTTTGGCTTCCCTGGCCTGCTTCAAATCTCAGCTAAAGTTCTGTCTTCAACAATAAACCTTTACCTCTCTTCCTTAATCTAGGAACTTTGCTCTGAGATGAAGTACAGTCTGTCCTGTATGTATCTTGTTTGTATGTAGTTGTTTGCAAGTCTTCTAGATTAAACTGAGAGCTCCCTGAGACCAGCAACTGTTGGGGGAAGTCTTTCTTCGAATTCTGAGTGCTTAGCACAGTGCCTGGCACATAGTACACATTTACTGCATGCTTGTTGATTTAACTTGGTAACTGCCTAAGGGATTACCAAATGAGGGTTTTGGGAATCATGAATCTAGATTATTATGAGTTCCTTCTAGTTTAGGGATAGAGTCTTTTTCATGTTCAGAAAGAAGATGGAAGGTGTTAGAGCACACTCATAGTCTATATCTATGGCGATATTCAAAGCCTTGCCCAAAGAAGCAGGACCTCCAAGAGTTTATTCTACTCTGGCATAGCCTTTGAAAGCAGCTGGTAATCTCTGGGCCATGATGACTCACCCAAAGAGGACCTTAGTTTAGTAGAAGAAATAGAAAATCAATGTACTAAATGTTCTTGTTTATTTATTTTTGGCAAGGTAGATAAACTAAACTTCTCTTCATATTAGCACATTTTTTTTTCCAGTCCAGGCATTCTGGAATAAGGAAAAAGAAACATGTGTATCTAGGAGTTTTCTTCACCTTGTTCAGTTGTTTCAATTGTGTTTAACTCTCCATGACACTATTTTGGGGTTTTCTTGGCAAAGATATGGTAGTGGTTTGCCATTTCCTTCTCCAGCTCATTTTATAGATGAGGAACTGAGGGAAACAGGATTAAGTGACTTGTCCAGGGTCACAGAGCTACTAAGTATCTGAAGCCAGATTTGGACTCAGGTCCTCCTGACTCCAAGTCTGGAGATCTATTCATTATGCCACTTAGCTGCCTACCTTGGCACGAGGGATAAATGATGACATCTAATACACTATCCCCAACTCTGTCCTTCATATTAAGTACTATCCATGATGACTTTATAAGATAATTGCAGAGGTAGGGACATAGGTACATGAGATTATGTATTGGGTCATTATGGAACAATGCTATGAGTGTGAATTCCAGAAACCTGATCCATATTTTATAGTAAGCTGTCCCTCTTGCCTACTCCCACTTTACAATAAAATACCCTGGATATATAATT
Source organism: Vombatus ursinus (assembly GCF_900497805.2). Lineage (NCBI taxonomy): Eukaryota > Metazoa > Chordata > Mammalia > Diprotodontia > Vombatidae > Vombatus > Vombatus ursinus. The sequence goes on from NW_020948983.1 coordinate 13,046,260, forward strand.
GGGGGTTTGGAGGGAGATGGAAGGAGAATGACTTATTGAAGAAGTCCCAAGGCCTGCAGGGGCTTCTTTTGTAGAACCAAGAGTGATTTTTTTTTTTTTACCAAGAGTTCACTTCATAGCTAGAAAATAAATTGGAGAAATAAGTAAATGTAAGATGATTCCCTGCTTCTGAGGCTTTTGAAAATCTCTCAATACTACATTCTCTTGAGGCCTTGGTCTCATAGAATCATCAATCACATAATTGCCTTGTATAATGTCTTTTTTCCAACAGGTCACAGTGAACTTTCTAAATATTAATATTTATTATACTTGTAAAGAACATGGGTTAACAATTCTGTTTCAGAGATAGAGGAACGATGGAAGGCCTGAAGTAATAGGAACAGCTAATGTTCAAGTTCTATATCAGAGATTTAGAACTGGGAGGGGTGTTGAAGAACACTTCCTATTCCTTATTTTTAAGATGGGGATTTTTAAGTCCTCAGATGTGAAGTGATGTGCCCCACAGACTAGTGGGGTGCACCAGCTAGTGGTAAAGCTTAAATTAAAGCCTTCTTATCCTGGGTTCAAATCTAAGTTTTTTTTTCCCTATCATTTTATAGAACGTATGCAAGATAGACAGTCTTTTTGGTACTCTGATTGTGACAATCCCATCCATGTTGGTGCCTATTATTCGCCAACTTTATGTTTGGATGATAGTCTTCTTTGTGTGTTTCTCTCTCTTTGCCTCCCTCAGGTGGTAGCAGTATGACATGGCAGCTAGAGAGTTGGCCTTGAGAATCAGAAAGGCTTGGGTTCAATTTCTACCTTTCATGGCTGAGACTTTGGGCAAGTTATTTCACTCCTGTGGGCCTGAGTGAGAGCCAATTGTTAAATTTTTACTGTAAGCATTTACATCTCAGAAATTAGCAAATTGTAAAAATCAGGGCTTGATTATTTTATTTTTTTGATTGTCTCACTTTAAAAAGTGATGGGGGAAAATGTTAATAGTATTGAGTAAACTGAAAAGGATTTTCTGTGTACAATTTTTTGGAGGAGATCCATTTGTTAAACATTTTCTAGCACACCTTTACCCATAGCCCTTAGCTCAGGGTCCTGTCTCATTTTGAGTTCTTTAACAAAAGTACTTAGAAAGGGTTAAGAGGAGAACAACAGAAATGATTAAATGGCTAGAAAACAGGACCCAGAGTGCTTAATACAGTGTAACAGTGAGGACTAAACAGATATCAAGCAATTAACTCTTGGGCATTGTCCCTAATTTCCTCTTTCCCTGATGCCAGTGTTAACAGGACCCAGTTTCTTAGGTGCTGCAGCAGACTTTCCACTTTGGAAAGCGATTATATCAGAAAAGGAAGAACAAAGCAACCATCTGATATTTCCCAATTTCCTTATGGTTTACATAACATGTTTTTCATTTGGTGTGAAAACATTTCTATTGAATCTGACCATTGCAGGCTAATGAAAATAGTCCTGTTTCAAGGAGAATGTTTCTGCCTGAAGGGTTTTGCAGTCCTTGAAATTCTGTGTATGTGTATTGTCAGCCTAATACCCCTCAGCTGGTCTGGAATGAAATAGACAATCTGTTGAACAGGAAAATGACAACATGAGGTACCCAAGAAACTGTGAACTTATGAATTAAGGGATTGTTTCTGACAGTATTGAATTGAGGAGACCATCAGACTAAAATGAGAAAAAAAACAGCTTTTAAAAAAAATTATGATCATGTTAATGACCTTGAATGAGTGTTTGTATGACACCAGAGACAGTTTTTCTAAGGGAGGATTTTTTTGTGTTCTGGGTGACATTGCTGAAGTGGAGGGAGAGAACTTTGTGAGGAGATGAGAGTGAGTGCCCTATCACAGTGATCCAATGGTACAGGGAACCTTCAAAAATGATGGTGGCAGAATCCTGGCTAGGAACTCTGTATTAGAATCTCAGAGATGGAAGGGAATCCTTATAATATCAACAATTCACTTGTTTAAAGGACTCCAAGGTTTACAAATACTTTCTTCTTAATAGTATTGTGAGATAGATATTACAAATGCTATATTCCCAGTTTTTCAGATGAGGAAGCTGTGGTTTGGGTTGTCACCTGCTAAGGGCCAAACAGTTAATAATCATTGGAGCCAGAATTTGAATGAATGAAGCATTTTTTAAGGGATTACCATGTGGAAAACATTGTGCTAAAAATTGGGGATAAAAAAATAGAAAAGTAAGGTAGTCCTTATACTTAAGAAGTTTCCATTCTTTTGGGGGATACAATATTTATGGAAGGTTTCAGCTACAAATGAAATGGAAAATGGTCTTTATGGGGCAGCAATAAAGCAAATGTTAATGTTTCTTCCTTAATGCCATTTCTGCTGATAAAATCTTATAGTATTTGATAATGCCAATGGTTTTGTTGGCAAGAACTTTCTTTTCTGGGTCTTCAGTGACTGTGGCTGCACCTGCAGGGTCAGTAGCCAGGCTGCATCTCCACAGGGGTTGCTTCCCAGGTTGATGTCTGAGGTCAGTGGACTTGAAGCATTGATTCTTGGGTTCAGATGGTGCTCAAGGTGATGATGGCTCATCCTACTTCTTGTGTTTCCTTTCAAATCAGGTTTCTCCTGACTCTCCATTCAGCACCTACTTTACTACACAGAGTCATAGAATTTGAGCGTTGGAAGGGATGTCAATAGCCATCTACACTAGCCTATACATGAAAAGAATACTTGTTATCATATAACTGGCAAATAAGTCTTTAAGCTTCTCCTTAAAGATCTCTAAAGAGGAAGGACCCACCACTTCTCTAGGAAGCCCATTCTATTTTTGAATAGCCCTAATTATTAAGAAGTTGTTTCTGACTTCAAGCCTAAATTTGCCACTTTGATTCTTCAACTCATTGCTACTGATTCTGCCCTGCAAGATGAGATAGAAGTTTAATTCCTCTAATGATAGCCCTTCAAATGTTTAAATATAACTATCATGGGACATGAGCTTTCTTCCGGCTTAACATCACCTTCCTTCAACTGATCCTTATACGATATGGACTCAAGGCCCTATACCATCCTGGCTACCTTCTCCTGGGTATCTCCAGTTTATCAGGGTTCTTCTTAAACTATAGTGCCTGAAACTAAGCATAATACTCCAAATGACTTCTGATGAAGGCAGGGCACAATGGGCTAACATCTCTTCATCTCTGGAAACCCATGCTTCTGTTCATGTAGCCCAAGATTACATGAACCGTTTTTAGCTGTTTCATCACCCTGCTAACTCACATTAAACTTGCAGTCCACTAAAACCCCCAGATTGTTTTTAAATTGTAATCTAAAAAGGCCTTCTTCCCAGAATTGTAAAGAAAATCAAATACCTTTGATATGACAGATACTTTTTAAGTATCTACTATGTGCCTAGCACTGTGCTATTCTGGTAAATGATGGGGGAAAATGGTCAGTGAAACACTCTTTCCTCTCCTAGAACTTCCAATCTAGTTGAGGATGGAGTGAAGTATTGGAGACTAGTAACGTATAGCATGAAGTCAAGGGGTAAAATAAAGTCTTATGGGAAGTCAGAGAGGGGAGAAACCAGTGTGGACCAAGTTGAAGAGGAAAGGTTTCATGCAAGACTTGGGACTTAACACTCTAGAACAACAGGCAAGGTTTTAAAAACTGGTTTGCTATCTTGAAGTGTTCACAGACAAGACAAACACACATGACTGAGGCTAGATAGTAGATTGACTGATAGATAAATATCTACAGTGTATGAAGTAGAAATGAATATACTGTAAGGGAATAGCAATGTGACATGAAAACAGTACTGACTGGCTAGTCAGTAGATGTGCTTTCTAATCCCAGGTCTCCCATTGGCTATCTCTATGACTTTAGGCAAGTTACTTCTTCTCCCTGGGCCTCAGTTTCCTTATCTATAAAATGTGAGAGTTGAAGATTTCTAAGACCCCTTTCACCTCTGCCACTCTGATTCCCTAATGTAGTCATTAAAGCAGAGGCCAGAGAATCAAAAGAGAGGGTCATTTCCAAAGGCTTCAAAATAGACATCACCTTCTGTAACAAATACTCTTTACTCAGAACCAGCTGGTTGCAGTTTAGGACCATCTTCCTTCAATGTCCAGGCCATCAGGCATAGCTCTCAGTGCTTTATGTAGCCTAGGACCTAAGGTTGGAAAGATTCTTAGGTGGTGGACAAAGCTGCCCCCACCATGTCACACAGGTCGCTTTCTGTTTTTAACCAACAGAAATTTTTAAATTTGCAAATGCAAGTGACGTACTCCTGGGGAAGAGGAATTAATAACAGCAGGCAGTCTGACTAAAAGGTTTTAAGCACTGTGTGAATGTACTGATGGGGGAGGAAAAGCACACCAAGAGCCATTCTTTTAATGTATTTAGACACAATGGGGCTCACAAGTGTTGATCTTCAACTGAAGGTTTCTAAGCAGTGATGCTTTTGGTCCATCCTACCCATGCTTAATTCATTGTGAATGTTTCAAAATAAACCCAAATTCCATTACCAGCCAAGTGTGTCCATGTTGGGCTTATACAAGAAACCACCAGATTTCTGTTTGGAATGCAGAGTATAGATGGGGAAAAAAGGAGGAATTTTTATTTAACTTGAATTAGAGAAGATGGAGAACTGGCATAATAACAATCTTTATATATGCCTGAGTATTTATTGAGCATCTAGTGCAGTGGTGTCTTGCATATAGAGTCCAAGTCTCTGTCACAAGAATGAATGAATGAATGAATGAATAATCTGTATAATAACAACAACCACATTTATATATGACTATGGTTTATATACAATATTTTATTTGATCTTTGTTTATAACCCTGTGAGATGAAGAATGGTGTTATTATTACCCCTGTTTTATGGGTGAAGAAACTGGGACTCAAAGAAATTAAATGGTTTTTTGAACTTCACACAGCTAGGTACTGGTAAAGTTGGGGCTCACACCCTCTGCCATTGCCTTTTGGTGAGCCCAAGTTAGCTGCTCTCAGAAACAGTGGGGCCAGGAGAGGGCTAAGTGAGGCAGTGCAGTAGCATTGGTGTAGATAGAGTAAGAAGGAGGTAGTAATGCCCAACCACTTGTTCACATCTCTCTGAAAGTTCCATTTGTGTGAAATTTAAGCAAAAAGAAGAATTTTTTAAAAAGCCAGAACTTTCGCCTCATCATTCATTGAAATAAAAATTTGTTCATAATGATGACCTTGAGATGCTGCAGGATTTCCAACCTGTTTTTTTTTTCCCAATCATCAAATAGAAACTACATACTATTTAGCATTTTATTGTTTATTAATTTTACCTTAGGCTTTTGAAAATTGCTAATCTGTCTGCACAAATGACATCTCTTTGTAGGACATCAGCAACTTTCCAATAAAAGCCAAGTGGTTTTTCCTGATTATGTTATTCCTCCACTCAAGAACCTTAGATAGTTCCCTATTTTTACCACTGAGATAAAATGCTAAATCTTCTGTTTGACATGTAAAGCCCTTTCCACTCTGACTCTAGCCTCTCTTTCTAAAGTGAATTCACTTTACACTCACTCACTCACTTCATGTTCCAGCCAAAGTTACGTATTTACTGGTCTTCATACGTGAAATCCCCCCCCCCCCCCATACTGACCTTCTCTTGATCTAAGAACTATATAGCTAGGTCCCAATTAGTATGAATGAAGAATCCGCCACCCCCCACCCCACCCAAAGTGATCACATTATTTGAATTCACACTGTATAGTTCCATTGGGTTGGAAACAATGTATACTAATGAAACAAATTGTACTGTTACCTTTGGAAAGAGTGTGTTAATCTAATGTCCAATTCTTCCACTCTCCAATCCCATGGCTTCTTAAACTAAAACACGTTAGACAGTGAGCTGCTTGAGGGTAGAGAATGTCTTTTGCCTTTCTTTTTATCTCTAGTGCTTGCCCTAGTACCTGGAACCTAGTAAGTGTTTAATAAATATTTAGTGACAGACTGAAACAGCTTCTCCTAACCACTGCTGCCTTCCCTATAGATGTCTTCTTCCAGTCTTAGAACACATGCTCCTTGACAGCATGGATTGTCTTGCTTTTGTATTTGTCTTCCCAGAGTATACTACAAAATAAATGCTTAATAAATGTTTTGAAATTCATTCATTCTTAATATTTTATCTCCATACTTTTGTATAAGGTGTTCCCCATACATTGATGAGTCTTTGCCTTTTGGAATTCCTACTTCCCTTCAAGTTTCATCACAGGATCCATTTCCTATATATGACTTTTTCTTGATCCCCCAACTGCTAGTACCACCCCTTTACCTACAATCACCTTGTAATGATATTATACACGCTTTTATGAGTATATGTTGTCTTCACTGATTGAATGTAAGCTTCCTGAGGGCAAAGACTGTTTCACTTTTGTTTTTGTATCCCCAGCACCTAGCATAGTGCTAAGGCACAGAAATACTTAATAAATGCTTTTTGATTGATTGATTGATTTGTATGTCTTTTGTTTTTCCTTATTTGTATACATGTTGCTTCCCTAAGGGAAATTTAAACATTTTGTAGGCAAGATTTATTTTATTTTGCTCTTTCTTTTCCTAGTGCTGAGCATAGTGCCTAGCACAGAGTAGGCTTAATGAATTCTTGTTGAGCTGAATTGAATCATTGGCACTATTCATATGCATATCAGACAGAATTAGTTTTCTCACAAACAGAATAAAGGGAAAGGGAGAGTCATTTTCTTGAAGTAATTGGATAGGAGTTGAAAAAAAAAGAGGAGAAAAATCTTAAATAGGATGTGCCTATGAGAAAGAATGAAATTATTTGAGGTGGAATTAACTGAACTGTGAGGAAGTAAACGTTGTTGTACTTGCAAGTGAATTGGATTTTAAGCGAGACAGGGCTGTGCAAAGCCTCACCCCCTCCTCTGGAGCCATCTGGGTCCAGTGGAGATGGCCCAGGATGCAGTTAGAGATCTTGATCTTTTTTAACTAAGGTCTTTCCCAGGTCTCAATTTGTCTGAGGCAATGCCCATTCAGTGATTAAGGCTAGATAGAGCTAGATTAAGATTAAGGCTAGATAAGAAATGTGATAAAAGAAATGTAATAAAAAGTGATTTTTAAAAATGGCCTCTTACCCATTGAAAAAAAAAAAAATCCAACCGGGAAGGGGGAAGATTCTCAGGGTTTCTGGCCAGAGCAGAAACAATTGCTATTTACAGTCACTCTGAGCCATCAAAACACAAACTATGACCAAATGAGGATTGGGCTGGAACCTATGGTTTGCCAATCTGTGAGAGCCACAGTGATTTGGGTTTAAGGCCTGGTCAAGTAACTACATTTGAATCTGAATGGGCTTCATCAAAGCCTGGTTTTCCAGTGCTGTATTTCAAGAAATCATAAATGAAACTATGTGGGGTAAAAGAGTTAACTGTCCCAGTTTGTTTTTTTTTAATCAATGATAGAATAAATAAGTGGGGAAGAGAAAAAAAAACTAGCCTGTAAACCCCAAAATGTCTTCTGAGGTTTCAGAGATCAAAATTCATATTCCTTTGGGAAACCACCCTATCTCATGTCCGAAATTCTCTCTCCATTCTCCACAAATTCACCACACTACAAATTTCCCAGAAGTGGCCACATGCTGGAACTCAGGATTACTGTCTTCTCTCCACAAGGCAATATCCTGCCTCCACTCTCAACTCAAGTTAGCCTTTGTGCCACTTGCTGTATTAGTATGGGTATGATTCCCTACGTGGAAGAGGGAGAGAAGGGAGAGAGGAAGAAAGGAAGGAGGGAAGGAGGGAAGAGGAAGAAAAGAAGGAAGGAAGGAAGGAAGGAAGGAAGGAAGGAAGGAAGGAAGGAAGGAAGGAAGGAAGGAAGGAAGGAAGGAA
>NW_020948983.1:13054127-13061254 GCF_900497805.2 Vombatus ursinus
GAAGGAAGGAAGGAAGGAAGGAAGGAAGGAAGGAAGGAAGGAAGGAACATTGCTCAGTTGGAAGTTGGGTCCCCAATGGGGCAGCTACTGCTACTCACAGATTATTGTTTGTCCTTGTTGGTGATTTGTTAAAGATCACCATAAAGTATTACCACAAAGTAAATATAGATTACCATAAAGTAAATATAGGAAAAGAGGAGAACATAGTGTTTTTTGTGATCCTTCTGAGGCAGGTGTTAGAGATTTCAGGAAAAACAGTTACCTGCCTAAGCCACCAGGCAGCAGAATTGACCCAGAATAGCTTGGCTGCTCTTAGGCAACTTCTAGGTAGAATTGTAGTTAAGAGTGCTGTGACTTTGCGGCTGGAGGGAGAAATAGGGAGTCTGTAGCCAGTCATTCACACACATATATTTGAATCTATACCATAAACAAAGCAGTACTTGAAGCTATGAAAAATCATAACACTAGACAATCTTTACATCTACTTGGGGAAAAAAAAAACTAGGGGAAGAGGGTTCAAATTATAGCCAAGCAGGTAAAGGTCACAATGGAGAAAATCTAAGTTGAATACAGTGGAACTCTGTTGTACCATTGGGGTTAGGAGACATAGTTGATATTTTCACAATAGGTTTGCTGTATTTGAAATAATATCATTATGTCCAGGAGGAGCAAGATTTTACCCTCAGCTTAACCAAATCTGACTACTGAGCCACTTTGTAATAGAGTTTTATGGTATTGTCAAGAACACCCCAACAGAGGTTTGTGTGAAAATTACTGAGAGAGGGGCCCTGGCATCTTTTTTTTCCTGGACCCCTTCAAGTATGAGATCGAGGGTACACCTGCTTGTCTGGGAAAGTTTGAAGATTAGGAATGCTTACTCTCAGGACATGAACTAGGTGAGCTCTCAGAGCTTCAGTCTTTATAGTTCGTACATGTTTGATCTCCCATTTATCTCAGGAACCTTTTTTTGCAAAATTCATATTCAAAATAAAAAGCCATACATCATTCACACATAATCCTTTCAAATCTTTACAGTGCCTGGAAGGCACACTATTGATTCTGACTACCACGGTGATCAATGAGTTGTTTTTGTTTTTTAGTTGTCAATTCAATACTCATAAGAAATCTGGGTATATTTGCTGAGATTGGGATATGATTTTGAACTGTAATAAAAAATTTGTATCCTCATGCCACGTAAGCCAAATGATACCTGGGGCAAGTGGCACAAAGGCTAACTTGAGTTGAGAGTGGAGGCAGGATATTGCCTTGTGGAGAGAAGACAGCAATCCTGAGTTCCAGTGTGAGGCCGCTTCTGGGAAATTTGTAGTGTAGTGAAATTGTGGAGAATGGAGAGAGAATTTCTGACATGAGAAAGGGTGGTTTAGTGGATAGAGTCCTGGTTTCAGATTAGAGAAGACTGGGTTCAAATTCTGCTTCAGATATTACTGGCTTTGTGATTCTCTTAACCTTTCTAACACTAAGTTGGTTTATTTGTAAAATGAGGGGAAAAAATTGTAACATCTAAGTTACCTTCCAACTCTAAATCTATATCTTAGTTATAATCCTATGATCTCTGTGGGTTCACCCCAGCCATCTATCTGGTATCTTCTCATGTAAGCTAAATTGTTTTTTCTTTCACTAGCTAGGTTGTAAGATCTGTTATTTCTGTATTGTTGAAGGACTGCCAGCATCCTCTAAATTTAGCACTCTGGGGCAAACTACCAGTTGCTCCCACCCTTGTTATACCTTTAATATCCCTTCTTCCATCAGATTATCTCCTGGGCTCCATCAGCAAAAATATTTATTCTTAACCAGTATAAACCCCACTAACGTAATTGGTTTTGTCTTAAGGTGTTTATTTGGGAATACAAAACAATGGAAAATTGTGTTATGTGGGCAACTGTAGCTAGCTTATTTTATGGTAACAGTGAAACTATATGGCTTCCATTTGTCACTTTTGACAAAAGAATGGTTAGTTTGTATGTGAAATTTGTGCTTGGCTTTACAATAAAAACTGATTCTTCTTTTGAACTAGTTGGTTCATCTGATCATAATCAAGCCTATATGGAGAAAACAAAAATAGAATTTTCTGTCTCCAAAGTTAGAGATGATTTAGCTAAGGATATTATTATTATTATTTAAATCTAGACATTGCTTATAAGGAACAAACCCAGATCATAGAAAATCCAAAATAGTTTACTGTTTCCCAAGACATCAGACATAATAGAAAAGTGGTTTAGCACCTCGTAAAAATAATCTCTTTTTTCCTTAGTTTACTCATCTATGAAACTGGTATAATGATATTTCATCATTACATCATAGGATGAGACCCAAAATTAGGTAATGTATGTAACGTAAACCATGAAGTGCTACACAACTGCTTGTTGCTCATTCGTGTCTGACTCTCAGTGACCCCATGTAGGGTTTTCTTGGCAAAGATGTTGGAGTAGTTTGCCATTTCCTTTTCCTACTCATTTTATAGATGAGGACATTGAGGCAAACAAGGTTAAGTGACTTGGCTAGGGTCACATAGTTATTAAGTGTCTGAGTCCAGATTTGAACTCAGTTGTTCCTGACACTCTATCCACTGTGCCACCTAACATCTTCGCTGTTTTAATTGTAAGCATAACAAAAAGAATATAGGCTTTCTTATAATTCTGCTCATACCCCTAATATGAGATCCCTTTGAAAGGAAAAAAAATATATGGATAATCACTGAAAAATAGTACTGATTCATAGGCTATGCTTAGATCTTATAAAGTTTGATTTGGGGAAAATAGCGTGGCATCTATCTGGTCGAATACAGCATCATTATAATTGTCATGAGAAATAGCAACAATCTTCTTTGAGATGTCAGTTTCCACTTTTTGGATAAGTTGCTCCTGAATTAATTTTTTTTTTGCAGTTTGCTATAAAGTAACCTTGTAATAATAGCCATTCTTATTAAGTACATGTAAATATGTTTGTGGTCAGATTGTGTTCTTTATGAACTATTTCAAACTTAGCAAATTCTCTATTAGCTAATGTTTTCACAAATTTAAAGTATGATGACAATTGATATTAATAATGATAAACCAGAGAAAATTAAAGACCTTCTGAATCATTAGAAATATTTGTCATTTTGATATAACTTTATTGTGAAATTAAATATGTTAAGTTATTGAGTATCTTTAAAAACTGGGTGGTATTTAGATGGGAATTTTTTTTTATCAACTAGCATGGGTAATTAACCAGAGATAACTATTTTTCATTTATATTGAATAACAAAAGTTTCTTTTAATAGAAAAAGCCTGGTTATATCATAAAGTAAGCATTAATCCTGCCCTATAGCAAAACATATTATAAAGAGATTTCATTGCATTAGGTTTCTAATAGGGAAATATTCAGTAGTACAGAAGAGACGTTGTTTTGTCTATTTTATACCAAGTCTAATTAATCAGGTTAAAAGACAAATCAAGCAAAAAAAAACCACTATTTTTTTTAAACATAAAAGAGGTGATTGGTGCTTGGTTATTGAAGGCTTTTAGGAAATCACGGGTGCACCTTGTAAAATATTCTTCTAAGGAACTAGAATTTAGCTGGACAAATTTGAGGGCTATGTTGTTTAATTTGTTGGAAATCCATGTCATTTTCTCAAGATGAGTTGAACATTTTTGTGTCTTGCCACTGGTATAGAAAGAAAGGTTTATGTTGAAGGTGTACTTACATTCCACCTTCATTTTCATGATCTAATTTATTCTAAATGATTTTGATGTTTGCCTTTTTGGATTTGCTGAATTGAAAAGGCAAACATAGGATCTAGGCATCAGAAGAGACTTTTGAGGTCATGTAGTCCAATCTAAATCTTAGCAGAAATAGCTTGCCCAGTGTCTCTGAGAGATGGTTATCCAGCCTCCATTGAAAGATCTCCAGTGATGGGGAACTCAATCTCTCCAGAAACAGCTTATTCTACTTTGCATAACTCTTGCTAGAAAGTTTCTCCCAATCCCCTACTCCCTGTCCTAATTAAGCTGAATTTTTTCTTTCTGCAATTTATTCCCATGGTTCTTCAGTTCTACCATCTGGGACCAAGTATATTTGTTGTTGTTTTTAAAGCCTGGGGTTAGAGTCTACATTTATCCCTATTATACTCAGTTTATTAGATTTGGCCAATTTAGCCCGTCAAGGTCTTTTTGGATCCTGACTCTGGCATCCAAGGCATTCGTTAATCACCTGCAGACTCTTAAAAACCAGGCTGTCCTTGCAAATGTAATGTGGTCATCTGTGTAAGGAACTATAGAGCTGTAGTTAAGTTAAAGAAATATGGAAGACGGGACTAGCTTCATGTGCCATGGCATTAAATAATTTGACCATCCCTGTAGGAAACAGTGTAGAAAATTACGTGAACTGTTTATTCTATCTTTGTGTCATGCTTATAACCTTTTCCTGAGTGAAAACATTTTAGAACTGACTCCTTTACCCTTCTCTAGGATCTTTTCCTCACTCTACAGACTTCTTTTTCCACCATGACCCAGAAACCTTCCTTCCTTGGAAAATCATTCAGTCGTTCAGTCCTTTCCTCTGACTGGAAGTTCTTTCCAGAACCTCCATTTTAAGGACAATGCCCAGGCCAGACATGTTTACTTCTTTACTCTTCTTTGGGCTCCACTGCTGACTCTCTAGATTTCTCTCTTCACCAGAGCCCATATTCTTCACCATATCCCTTCCCTTCTTTCCTTTTCAGCCTCCTTTTATGTTTTCCCTTCCCATATCCCTTCCCTTCCTGTAAGACCCTTGAAGTCAGGGACTGTTTTCCTTTTTGTTTGTGTTTGTATTTTCAGCTCTTAACATGATGTATGGTACATAGTAAACACTTCATAAATGCTTGCTGACTTAACTTTTCTTCACTCCCTAGATGGATAGGCTTTATTCTGTGATAGGGAACTCTCTCTCTCTCTCTCTCTCTCTCTCTCTCTCTCTCTCTCTCTCTCTCTCTCTCTCTCTCTCTCTTTCTCTCTTTCTCTCTCTCTCTCATTAGGGAATACTTTACTCAGGATCATATCCTATCACTTCTAGATTTTTGTCAGTCATAAATTTAATAATGTAATCTGTGCCTTTAGGCAAGAACATGATAAATAACAACAACATAAGCTGAACAGAATGGAGCAGGGAGAGAGTATGATGTCACTCCCTTAATGTGCTATTCCTCTAGGCTGATATGAAACTATTCTGTTTATCTGAACTCTTTGATTCTGGTCATTCAACCAGTTCCAAATGCACTCAGCTGCCCACATCTCTCTATCCTACCCATCATGATATCATGAGATATGGTCTAATCTAAGTATTAGCAAACCTGTGGCTTTACTTTAATCTACAAATCTAGTAATCCTGTCAAAGAATAAATGAGATTAGTTGGGCATGACTCCTTTTTTTAAAAGTATCATAAGCTGAGGTAGAACTTCGAGTCAGGAGAGCGAGGTTCAAATCCTGTCTCAGATACTGTCAGGTCATGGGCAGGTAATTTAACCTCTTAGTGCTTAAATTTCCTTATCTGCAAAATGAAAAGAATACTGCTTGTACTGCAAGTTTCACAGGGTTGTTGGTAGGGTAAATATAAAGCATACATTGATGATATGATGATGATGATGAGGAGGAGGAGGGTAAGGAAGAGTTGGAGAAGGAAAAACTGATTTGTGTGACCATGTGCAAGTTTCTCAGCCTCTCAGTGCTTCAGGCAACTCTCTCAGAAGATAAGGTGCAGAATAGTTGCCAGTCTGCATTGGTAGAAGGAGTTTCCTCACTCTGTGTTATCAATGCTAATGAAATCATGTCTGAATTTTTAAAAAAAAATCATTATTATTGAGGAACCCACACTGGCTCATATGGTTCACTACTCCATTAAGTGCTTTCAAATTATCCCTTTAAGTATACCTTCTTTTTAAGAAAAAGAACAACAATTTTAGAACATTAAGTGTTACAGCTTGGCCCCAAAGGGAAAATGGTCCCCCTCCTCTCTCCTCTTTCTCCTCTCTCTTTCTCTCTCTGCAGAGGTGCAGAGGACCAGAGATGTGGAACATCTCATATATTTCAGACTTATTTTGCTCCTCACTTTCTTTTTTTATTTTGTCACAAGAAATGACTTTCCAGAGAGGGATAGGGATGGATAAAATCAAAAGATATTGATACATTTTTTAAAAAGAAACCATTCTATGATTTTGATAGGAATTATAGTCAAACTCATATGCACAGTTTGAAACATTACATAATCTCAGAGGAAGAAGGGCCATCAGAAGCCATTTAGTGTAACCTGGACCTTTATAAGAATGATTCCTCCAATGTACCAGAAAAAAATGGGCTTGAAGACTTGAAAATCTCATGTAACAAAAAACTCACTTCTCAAAGAAGGCTTTGGGTTTTGAATGAATACTTATTGTTGGGAAAAATTTTTTCTCCTCAAGTTGATACTAAATCTGTCTTTCTACAACTTTTACCCTTAGATTCTAATTTGCCCCTCCTGGGCCAAGTAGAGCAAAGGTAATCCTTCTTCTGTATGTTAGCCCTTTAAATACTTGAAAGCAGACATTATGTACATTTTATGTCTCCTTTTTTCCAAACTAACCATCTATAGTTCCCTCAACCAATCCCTATATGATGTGATCTTGAAGCTCTTCATCATCTCATTGGGTTCCTCTCGTTGCTCAGTATCTTTCCCAAAATGTGACACCTAGAATTGAAGACAGTACTCCAGATGTGATCTGATAAGGGCAGAGTAGAGCAAGACTTCTTTGTTCAGCCTATGATTCCATGTGTTTTTGGCTGCCCAATTACATAGATATTGAGTCTACATTTCACTTAGACCCCTAGATCTTTTTCAGACAAAATTCTGTATTAGTTGTGCCTCCCTTGTCTTTTACTTGTGAAGTTAATTTTTGAACCCAAGTGAAAGGTTCAATAAATATCAGAGTATTAGATTTCACTCAACATTCTATCCTACTGAAATCTTTTTCAATCTTGGCTCTGTCAGATAATGTGTTAACCAAAGCATTTTGAAAATGGAAACACTTGACAGTTTCTGATTCTGAAACTCCTTTTGTCTACTTAACACACACACACACACACACACACACACACACACACACACACACACA
>NW_020948983.1:13061264-13152794 GCF_900497805.2 Vombatus ursinus
ACACACACACACACACACACACACACACACACACACACACACACACATGGTTTACTCTCTTAACACTATTTCACTATTTCTCCCTGTAGCTTAGATATACCCCTTGGGGTACCTTGAAGAGTTTGGAGGGTTTTTTTTTTGTTTGTTTGTTTTGTTTGTTTGTTGGGTGAGGCAGTCGGCATTAAGTGACTTGCCCAAGGTCACACAGCTAGTGTCAAACGTCTGAGGCCAGATTTGAACTCATGTCCTCCTGACTCCAAGGCTGGAGCTCTATCCACTGTGCCACCTAACTTCCCCTGGAGGTTTTTTTTCTTTATTTTAATGCTATTGGTTTGAACACCCATCTAGTGTCTTCCCCCAAGTATCAATCATCAGTGATTACTGGCCCAATAATAATTGACACTGCTGGTTAGTTTTCTGTATTATCGTTTAATAATCTTTCCTCAATATTATCAATAAGCAATTATCATCAATTAATTTTTACAAAGGGTTATTTACTGAGAAGATGTAACAAAAATTGAAGTACAAAGACCTCTAAAACTCTGAGCTCACATTCCTCCACTCCGTTGATACCTAGAAGGAATGTACTTAGATTCAAAGTGACTGCTACAAGCATTCCTTCCTGTCAAATTTACTTCTGAGGTTAATATAGCTGATGGATGAAGGAAAAGAGGGGGTTTGGTTGGGGTGGTGCAGATAAGAATTTATTTAGCACCTATTATGTACCAAGGCACTGTGCTAAGTGCTTTCCAAATATTTCATTTCATCCTTACAACAATACTGGGAGGTAGGTGCTATTATTATCTCCATTTTATAATTGAAGAAACTGAGGCAGACAGGAGTTAAGTGGCTTTCTCAGGGTCATAAAGATAAAAATGTCTGAGGATGGATTTGAACTTAACTCTTCCTGACTCTAGGCCCAACACTCTACTGTGGCACCTATGCTTGAAGGACATGGTATCAACCACTGTGCTAGTTTACTTCTAGGCTGCATTGTACATGATCTGCCTTAGGGCTATACTAGTTCTTCCTCTGGATCATTTGAAGAAGCTATGACAGTTTCTGCCATGGCCTTTGGTCTGTAGGTCTGGTATCTTTTGACCTTTTGAAACTCAAGAAGTTGTTCTATTTGCAATGCTCCTTCACCTAATATCAGAAAAGAATAAACACAACTAGATAGAAGAAATCAAAAGACTACCATGTAGCTAGGTTGGGAAGATACGTCTGCCAAAGTGGCCATTCCTCACCCCACACCACCCAGAGGCTTATCGCAATTCTTCTTATAGTGATTATAGGAGTTCTTCCACTAGATTCTTTTGTATGAACTCATTTTAGCTTAGTCATTAATTAAAAGGCTTTTCTTAAACACACAATAAGTGAAAAAGAAACAGTCACAAAATATCTGCTCATTCTCTGAACTGGGGACAGAACCCCTTCATTACACATTTTCATACATTTCCAGAAGGCGGCACCATGCAGTTTGGCACTAGGCAGAGCAGATTGTGTATGCTTGAAAGGTAGGGCCTCTATTGCTTAGCTCCTTGTGTTATAGTGGAAAAAAGAAACCAAGTACGTACACCCAGGCAATGATTTATTTGCCAATGCATGCAGTTGCAAAACAGATCGGGTCTGAGGCTCTTGGTAAACCAAGAACCCAGAAACTTGGTTTCTCACAGTTAATATACGATTTGGAAGGAATAAAAGACAGAAAACACAGGATTATAGGGTTTGAAACATCTGGTTTCTCTGTAGTGATAGGGGGAGGGTGTCAGGAGACACTGAAGTGAGGAGAAGGGGTAGTTTTGTGACATTAAGTCAGGTGACAGTAGGTAGGGCAGTACTCTTGTGATATCATCAAAATCAGGCCACCTGTATGAAAATGAAACTTAGCTCCACATAATGGTGGATAAAAGGCAAAATGAAGTTACTCGAGCTAATTTCAATATAACACCTGTTATACTTTATTTTTTGCCTGTTTTTTCACTAGCGTGGGTGGAGGTTTGAATATGATAACTTAAACTCAATGAAGACAAGTAGATTATTTTTCAATTTCATTTATCTTAGTTTTCAATTTCCTTCTCCCAATTTTTGTTCTATCTTTCCTGCTCTACAGAGTATCTTGTTCCTTAGAAGAGAAAATAGAAACAAAATGGGATTTGAGTAATTATTCCTTCTTTCTACCATTTATGGCCTTTAACCTATGTGCCCCAAGTAATTTGTAGTTTTTTTTTTTTTATTATCTCATTACAGTGTAAAAAAAAAGCCCTTTGAGTAGTTCTTAATATTCACTGTAAGCTTTAGCTCCTTTGGGGCTTTTATATGTTTGATAAAATTATTATGGGATGATGCTGTTCTTTTGTATTCACCCTTAGTTATCTGTCTTCTGCTTTGCTCTTTTATGCTTTTTTGAAAAATCCAAGTTACTCAGTGAATTCACAGTGTAGCCATAATGATCTCTTTAGATTACTTCTCCTTTTCTTCCTCAATGGGATAGTTTATAAATATATTATCAATATTTTAATGTTAAAAGGATGTCATCAGTCCTAGGGTCAACTTTCCCTATAGAATCATAAGTCACAAGATTCTTCCTCTCTTTTCTCTGAACTCTTCATTATCTTCTCTTCCCAACCTGAGGGTATCCAGCAAACTAGGTTCTCCATATATATGTCACACTTAAAGATGTCATGGTAGTTTACTCCAAAGTTCCCATCATTTCTAGTCTTGCAATTCCTTTTCCTTTTTTTCTTTTCTTTTTTTTTTCAGAATTAGGTCCAGAAAATCAGTTCCCTTTATGATATCTTCCATATTTTTTGTGAGGCAATTGGGGTTAAGTGACTTGCCCGGAGTCACACAGCTAAGTAAATGTTAAGTGTCTGAGGTGGGATTTGAACTGAGGTCCTCCTGACTCGAGGACTGGTGCTCTATCCACTGTGCCACCTAGCTGACCCCCATCTTCCACATTTTGAAAGAAGGAATTAACAGTAAGACAAGTTAAGAATTTTTTATCTACTCTGCTCTATTAGAGCTAAGTCCAGCAGACATCCAATGAAATGAAGTTCATGATGACTCCTATGCCATGCCTTCATGCTTTCTTGTGGTCTTCCTTCAAGAACACACTATCCATTTCTATTATGTTTTGTGACTGAGCATGATTTTCTTCTACCATCAGATCCCTTCAGTTTCTTCTATTGGACCCCACATAGTGTTTTTTACTATACTTCTTCTACAATTCATGGATTTCCACACTACTATATTTTCTTAATAGATAGTGTTTCCTCCACCACCTTTTAAAATCTGATCTGTTCCTCTTGAATAAAATATACTTCTCTAATACCATATTCCATTGTGTTACATCACACCATGTCTCAGTGATACCTATGTAGTTGAATTCACCTTCTTCTATTAAGTATACATATATATTCTACAAAACTGAAAGCCTCAAACTTATAGAGTTTTCTGGCCAATGTACCAGTCTCTGTGATTACAGAGACAAAAAAAATAGAGCCCCTAAGTTTCAGGTTCTGAGGTTTATCAAGAATAGAAGAAATTCCTTTGGTTCCATTGGTTGGAGTTGGATAATGGTTGTGGTATAATTCTTGGGCCACAAAGACTAGAGTTTGCTTGTTCACAGCCACAATAATAATTCATGTTGATGCTTGCCATATAATAGTTTTGGCCACTGTCTTAACTTCATTAGTAATCTTCACCTTATTCTGCTGATATGTTCTTTTGTTTGGGATCATATTATCTGATTCTATGATAGAAACAAACGAAAACAATTTATATAATTTGTTTATGTCACACTTTGCTAAAATCATTGTTTCCCTCTTTATAGTCCTTTATAGTTACCAAATACCTTGTTTCATTTTTTTCTCATATAAGTCAATCAATAAACATTTATTAAGTACTTATTGTGTGCCAGGCATTGTGCTAAGCACTAGGGTTAAGGAGACTAATTCTCAAGGAGCCTACATTCTATGGCAGACCCAACAAGTACATATAGAAATATATACAGAATAAGTACAAACCCCATGAATGAATGAATGAAAAAAAATTATTAAGCAATTACTATGTACCAAACTCTTTGCTAAGCACTGGGAACGTAAATACAAGAGTTACATGATCCTTACCCTAAAGGAGGATGTGTTCTAATAGAGGGAGACAACACATTTAGGGAAGTGGGGACCTAGGGGAAGAGCATTTTGATTTTGGATGTCCAGGGATGGTGAATGGAACAATAGGACAGTCTTCTGATTTGCTTTTTCAAAAAGCAATGGTAGTGTTTAATAACAGTTCTTAGCACATGACATGGAAATCTTGGGGGAACAGAGAAATAGAGCAGCATGTATAAGGTAACAATGGAGGATGACTGAGGTTAAGATAAGGATGAATGGACTTAGAGTATTCAGAGCTAAGTGCTTTAGTTACTGATGGGAATGGTCTCTAATGTCTGGTTTTGAGGAGATGCAGCAACAACAGGGTAGAAAATAGCTGATGGGTAAAGATGAGGATGTATGAGCTGAAGGAGTACGCAGTGATCCAAGCATTTTTATTCCCACTTTACAAATGAGGAAAATGAGGCCTCAAGACATGATATGACTTGCTCACATTCATAGAGCCATTAAATGATTGCCAGTATTCAAACTCAGGTCTCTTGACTGTAGGTCTAACACTTTCTATTTCCACAAATCCATAAAACCAAGTGGAGATTGATAGCTTGACATCTAGGCTGAGTCAAGTACATTAATTTGATGCTGTGAGGTTGTGTGTTTTTTTCTTTTCATTCCTCTGTTTTTGAGCAATATTCTCTGAGTTTTAAATGGCTAAATTGTAGCAGAAAAAGGGTAATGGTCAAGCAACTGTGACTTTGGGTATGAGAAGCAGATACACTTAAATACATAAGAGAAGCTGCCCAGGTCATCTTGACAATAAATGTAAGAGAAGGGGAAAAAAAAGCATAAATTGGAAAATGAATGCCATTTGAAAACTCTCCTTCACAGTGATGTCATGTCACTCTAGTGACTCCATGCTGTGGGTCATTTCATTCAGTAACTCTTCACATTATCCATTGAGGGGAATACCAAGACAGCAGACAGAAGTGCTTTGATTAGAGCGGAAAGTACTTTCTGATCACTCTTTCCCTGGAGACCTCTTCACATTATTGTTTATTCCACCTCCCTGTACTTGTCAGATTTATCACATATAATATTTTGATGGGCAAATGTTTTTCCCCCTTGATAAACCATAAACTTCTGGAGGGCAATGACCATGTCTTACTCATAGTCCTATCTCCTTCACCACCTGAGGCGGTGCCCTATATGTGTGTATGGTACCATGGGCAAGTCACTTAACCTTTCAAAACCTTAATTTCCTCACCTGCAAACAAAAGTCATGATTCTAGCACTACCTACTTCAGAGGCTTCTTGTGAGGAAAATGCTATGCAAACCTCAAGGTACCATGTAAATGTGAATTATTGTTGTTGTTGTTGTTGTTTTTATTATTGTTGTTAGTAATTGATGGTAGTACTAGAGAAGAATAAACCTTACCATTGAATTTTGTAGGACTGACTCTGGGGTTTTACAGAAGTTAATTAACTTTAGTAGACACACTAACCTCCCTCCCTTTGTTCTTGTTTGTCCTTTGTTCCCGAAGAGGACAGAGACATCAGGGAGGTGATGCCATGACATGCAAGTGAATTGGATTTAAGTGAAGAAGGGATGTGCAAAGTCACCAGCCTCACTTTCTCTTCTGGAGCCATCTGGGTCCAGTGGCAAGATATAGATCAGGACCACTAGAGACGGTCCTGGATGCATTGGGAGACCCTTGGCCTTTTTTAAGCTCAAGTGTTTAACAGGTCTCAGAGATGTACACACACACACACACACACACACACACACACACACACACACACACACACACACAAACCCACTCTCTTATTTTTTTTTTAAAAGGAAACAATAACTGAATTGGGAACAGAAAGTTAAGAAATCTTATTGCTGTTTCTGCAACAGTTTCAAAAGCAACTTATATCTTTCCCCGATGCTTTATCTCTTAATTGTAGTCTTATTCAAGGTTACTCTTTACTCTGAGCTCTGACTTTTGATGAAGAAGGTTTCTTGCCACCTCCACATTATGTAATGGAAGGGGTGAGAGGAGCACAGGGTAAAGACCTACACTCTCTTCGAACAGAAGGTTCCTGAAATTAAGACCAAGAAAAGAAAAGCACACCGGAAAGAGCCAGAAGGCAGTCCTACTTCGTACCGTGAAACTTTCCCCCACAGTGACTTGCAGCTGATTTAATTAGCCATTTCTCTTCATGACCCCATGAGATGTGGTGGTTTTCATAGCCTACACATTTTGGATGAGGAACAAGTGAGTCGCAGGGAGGTGAGGAGATTTGATCTTCCAGTCTGTGGTGGTGGGTTTGGAATGCTCATCACTGGAGCCTCAGTCCATCGCTTTGCTCACTGAAGCCAACAAGTAAATCATAACATCCAGGCTCCTTTATAAGATCCTTCCCTATTCCTGAAGACAGTTTTCACAATGGCTGACTTGATATTTATCATGATTAAAGCCCCCAGACAGCTGTGCTCATTGCTGTAGAGTCAATACATGAAGCAGATTCCACGACTTCTAATATTCTTCTTTGCCAAATGTCATAAAGAAACTACTAGATTCTCAAATAAAATAGCTTTGTTTCTCCATGAGTGGGTCTCAAATAGGGAAAGGAATTTGGGGAGGTGTATAAGAGAGTAATGTCTCAAAGTAATCCCCAAAGTGTGACTTTTAGCTTTCAGAAGGAAAAAAAAAAAGAAAAGAAAGCAAAGACAGATTAGACCCTGATGGTTCCTGCAGATGGAATTTTCTCCATACTGCTCTGGTCTGACATGACCCGCACTGTGCTCCCATCAGCTTGGATGCCAACATTCCCAATCTCTGTTCTATTTCTAGTATAGCCACAAGACAGTTCAAGTGGCTAATTAGAAGTGTCCAGCTGCAATATTTTCCCGGTGTTATAATACCTTGGTGGGGCTCCATTCTAAGTGGAACTGGCAGAGCTGTTTGCTGAAGGAATTGGAGAGTATATTATGGTAGGCATCAATTAGAGAGATCTCTGATACCTATTCGGACCCTAAGTAACATACTCAAAAATTTACTGATATACTCAGCAATATGTACTACCTTTTGCTAAAATCTAGTATAATTTGACATTGTCAGGCCCTTTATTTAAAAAAATATGCATATGATTTAAATGGAATGTATTTTAATTGCAGTTACATAATGTGTACATATACATATATACATACCTATTTTAATTTGAAGTATACTTTTTTTGCATGTGAAAATGTATTATCCATTGAAATGTCGTTCACTCTTTGTTCAACAAATATTTATTAGGCATATTTTATGTGTTGAACACCGCCAGGTATGCAACATACAAAATTTAGAATAGATAAAAGATGAACTGTACCCTGACAGAACTCCCAATAGGGAGATACAGCAAGGCAGAAACACAGTTAACTATAATATGCAGTATTACTTTATATGTGTATGAGCAAGATACAAACCAGAATGGTCTGTGAGGTTGCATGAGGAAGTTCATTGCCAGCAATGGGGATCATGAAGAGCTTCCTGGAGTAGATAACATTTGAATTAGGATTTCAAAAATGCATTGAAATCTAAAAGCTGAAAATTGGAAAGAGGGACAGTGCATATGGAATTGAGTGAGCTAAAACATGAAGACAGAACAGGAAAACAACAACAACAACATGTTTATGTATTAAAGAGTACTCCAGTTGGACTAGGGTGTTGAAGGAAGTAATACGAAATGAGACTGGAAAGATTGAATAGCAACAGATTCTAGAGCAGGAGTTCTTAACCCAGGACTCGCAGACCCCTTCAGTGAACTTGGGTGTAAAAAGTTACGTCTTTATATTCATTAGTGTCTAAATGAAATTTAACATTTTCTTCAGTTGTGTAGGCAACACCATGTTGGAGTCCACAGACTTCAGCAAATTGTCAAAGGGACTCATGCTTTTATTGTTGTTCAGTCATTTTCAGTTGTAGCCAAATCTCTGTGATCCCTTTTGGGGTTTTCATAGTAAAGATACTGGAATAGTTTACCATTTCCTTCTCCATTTATTTTTACAGATGCGGAAACTGAAGTAAACAGGGTTAAGTGACTTTCCCACACAGTTAATAAGTGTCTGGGGCCAGATTTTAACTCAGGAAGATGAGTCTTTCTGACTCCAGGCCCAACACTCTATCCACTGGGCCACCTAGCTGCCTTGGACTCGTGATACCAAAAGGTTAAGCGCCACTGCTTATGGAGGGTCTTGAATTCCATTCAATCAATCTATCAACATCTATTAAATGCCTACTATGTGCCAGGCATTATTCTAATGGCTGGGGATACAAAAAGAAGCAATTCAAAGTATGAATTTTATTGAATGTATGAATTGAATTGAAAGCATGAATTTTATGAATATGAATGTATGAATGTACGAATTGAATTGAAAGTATGAATTTTAATGAATAAATATTTATTTATTATGACATTTATGTCATCCAACTACTGTGAGCCTTAGGTTCCTTACCTATAAGATGGGTGGAACAGGAGGAGGGAGGATCAGTGAAAATTTTTTTTTAAACAAAATGAAATGATACAACCAGACTTATACATAAGGTTATTTTATCAGTGACAAGTGGATTAGTTTCAAGGAATAAAACAAGTGTTTATTAAGTACCTACTATGTGCCAGGCACTATGCTATTCACTTTACAAATATTATCTCATTTGATCCTCACAACAACTTTGGGACATATCCCAGTATTAAGTTTATCCCCATTTAATAACAGAAGAAATCGAGGCAGACGATGGTTAAGTGACTTGCCTGGGGCCTCATAAGTAGTAAATTTTACTTCAGGTCTTCCTGACTTCAGGCCCAACGCTTTATACACTATATTAGCAGTTATCTTAGCTTAGAAGGGTACAGATTGAGTATGGAGGTAGAAGAATATATTAAGGAAGAAGTGGATGATAACTAGGGTTAAGGCAAGTGTTGGTGAGGCCCAGCATTAAGATGGTGGCAGCAGGAATAGAGAGATAAAAATGAATATGAGTGCTTTTCTCCATTGGGGTAGAGAAAATTTGAAAATTGATTAGATAGGAAAACTGAGCCCAAAATTTTTCAATATGAGAGAGCAGGTGAATGGAATTGCAACTGACAGAAGTGAAGTCATAAGGTTCAGCAGCTTTAGGGAGGAAGGTATTAAGCTCAGTTTGAACATGTTGAATTTAAGTTTCTGGTCAAACATTGAAGTAGAGGTGTCCTGTAGATGAGTGGAGCTGAAGGTCTAAAGCTGAGAAGAGAAGTCTGGACTGATGATAAAATACTGGGAATCATCTTCATAAGGTTGTATTTGAAGCTATAGAAGTGAATAAAATTGCTAGGGAAGAAAGTATAGCAAGGAAGGAGAAGAGGGTCAAGGGCGTCTTTGAGGAATCTTCCATTAAGCTTTCAATAAAAAGATAAGGCATAAACAAGAAAAAAAAACAGTACTGATTAGAAATGAGAAGAAAAAAAATAATGTCTCTAAAGCTAAGGGGAGGAGGGAGTATTTGTTAAGAGTGGTCAAAAGTGTCAAATACTATAGGGATGTTAACAGAGGATGTGAATAATAACAACAAAAATCATTGGTTTTGGTGATAAGGAAATTATTGATCATCACAAGAGAGCAGTTTCAATAAAATGATGATGACAGAAGTGAGGTTGCAATGGGTTGAGGAGAGAATGATTATTTGGGAAGTAGAGGAATCAAAATATTTATAGGGTTTTTTTTGAGGAAATCAGGGTTAAGAGACTTGTCTAGGGTCACACAACTAGTAAGTGTGAAGTCAAATTTGAATTCGGATCCTCCTGATTCTAGGGCCAGTGTTTGATCCACCACGCCACCAAACTGCTTTTATAGTGTTCTTGAAAGAAACTGTATGGTATACCTCATCCCAGTGTCATGGGAAAAGTGCTGGACATAGAATCAGGAAGACTTGGGTTTAAATCCTACCTCACTAGGCATGTCATCCAACTACTGTGAGCCTTAGGTTCCTTACCTATAAAATGGAAGGAATAATAGCACCTTCCTCATAGAGTTGTGAGGATCAGATGAGATCATGTATGGAAGGTTCCTTGTGACCCTAAAGCTCTATATAAATATTAGATACTAAATATTGTATTCATTAAATCCCTTTCTTTCTTAAACCCACCAGGTAATGGTAATATTTACCACCTACTCCTTTATGTAAACATCCCTTGTTCATTCATTGATTCCTTTCCCTGATACACCTCTACTATGAGAATGGCTCTGTACTGTGGGGAATACAATAAGGAAAATCAAGTGGACTTCACTGGACCTTATCTCCATTGTCCAACCCTGCAGTCAAAAGTATGATGAACTAAGAGACAGGAGAACTACTAGGTTCTAGTCCCAAATTTGCTATAAATTACCTTTGCTACCATGAGCAAGCTAATTAATATCTCTCACCCTCCCCAGCTTTGAAACCAGCGGGTTGGAATAAGTGATCTTTAAAGCCACTTTTGAGAGACAATGTCTCTCAAATATAGTGAATAGGTATAGTGAATAGGATTTTGGACTCGGAATCAGAGATAGTAATATGTGTAGAACCTTCTTCACACTGTTGTTATGGGGCTTAACCAATCACCAAGCATGTATTAAATGTCAACCATGTGCTAGGAAAAGTAGTAGGTGCTGGGGATACAGGTGCAAAGAATGAAACAATCTCAACTTTTGAGGATATTACATTTTAATGGAGGAGATAACATGTTTACGTATATTTATATGTGCATCTAAATATATAGTGTATATATATACATATAATATATGTATGTATGTAGGTGCAGAACAAATATGAAGAGAATAAAAGCAAGTACATATGAAGTAGTTAAATACAAGATAGTTTGAGAAGGAGCTCACAGCAGTTAAGGGGATTAGGAAAGAATTCATTTAGGAGTTTGTGCTCTAGTTGTATCTTGAAGGAAAAGAAGGATTCTATGAGGCAGATAACATATTTAAAACATTTTGAAAACTTGTAAATACTATATCAATTTGAAGTATCACTAATAGTTTAAAAAGTCTATGATTCTATGCTTCTTTTTTTGTCTTCTGACTGGTTCAGGGAATTTGGAGACCAGACCTTTGTACAGGACAAAGAAAGGGATAAAGCCAGTCACTAAACATTTATTAAGTGGCTACTGTATGACGGGCACTGTGCTAAGTGCTGAGGATTCAGAGAAAGGCAAAAGATGGTCCCTGTTCTCTAGGAGTTCACAATTCAACAGGGGAAACAAATGCAAAAAACTATGTACAAACAATGTGTATTCAGGATAATGGAGATAATCAGCAAAGAGATGGTGCTAGAATTAAGGGGGATCAGGAAAGGCTTCCTGTACACTTTGCCAATTGTATCTTTTTAGACAGGCATGCAAGGGTTTTCTATGGTGTAACATGATATTATTCCCTTTGGGTTTCTTAACATTTTCTACTGTTTGAGTTTCTGTAGCTTATGCTGCAGTGATTTCCAAAATAACTCTGCAGTAATGAAGTTCAGTCATGTTGAAGGCCTTGCCTATTACTGATGCCTACATCTTCCTTGGGAGGTATAACTTACCTGTTTTCCTGTTGTTTTTCCTTTTTGTGCCACTTCCTTGTTATATATTATTTCCTCATGTTTGGACAGTTCATAATACTTACTATTTAAGAGTTAATTATATGGCTTTACATTTTTCTGTTCAGCAAAAGAAAGCTTAATGCCAAGCAGTCATGGTACATCTCCATAAACAAGAAATGCTCAATGTATCAGGAGAAAATAATCACACTAGATGAAGCAGGCTTAATGTCAGAACCTGGGTAAAAGGATAGATAGAATATTGTAAATCCCAAGTCATGCCAGCAATAAATCGACTTAAAAGCACCTAACTTCTTTAATCAAGCCTTGCTGGCTTTATGCCCTTCTTTTTACCTCTAAGATCAAATGACACAATATATATAAAGTGCTTTGCAAACCTTAAAGCAATATATAAATGCTTACTAATGTTGATAATAAACAAAATAGTAGTTGTTTTTTAATTTTTAATTTAATAATCATAACAGCTAATATTCATATAGCACTTTAGGGTTTACAAAGCACTTTATAAATATTATCTCATTATTTTTCCTCACAGCCATTCATGGAGGTAGATACTATTATGATCTCCATCTTATAGATGGGAAACTGAGGCCAACAGACATGAAATGGCCTGCCCAGAATTACACAGTTAGTAAGTGTATGAGGCTGAATTTGGACTTAGGTCTTCTTGATGTCAGGTCCAGCTGTGCCACCTAGCTGCTCATAGTATTATTGTTTTTATCGTCGTCATCATCATCATCATTATAATTATTCTAAGCATTTCAATCAACCAGGGGTAGAGCAATTCATATCACACAGCTAAACATTGCGAATTTTAAGAATTCTAAATTAACTATAAATCTTTCCATGTTGGAATACTCCACATATAGCCCTATTTTTTTTTTGAAAAAGCAAGGAGGAAGATGCTTCCTCCTTGAATGATCACACACACATGCACATGCACACACACACACACAAACATACACACATGCACACACATGAAATGGTGTATGAATGCCATTACTATACATACTCTACAGCTCTCCTTGAGTCAGGCTGTGACTACCAAAACACTTAACCTTTGACTATGCAAATTCATTTACCCATGGAAAAACATGACCTATGATTTTTGAAGAAATAAAGAATTAAAATGCTTCTGGTAATGGTAAGTAGCCCACTAAAAGCTGCTGGTATTTCTCCATAATAAATCATAAAGGTATAAAGTGAATTTCTCTGGCACTTTGCATTTTAAATTCAAGGGGGAGCAAGCATTTGGAAAGAGTAATGCGTTTCAACTCTTCCAGTAGAAAACAATTCAATATTTTAAAAAATAGGAGAAGTAAACTAGATTGTAGAAACCCTTAAGAGGTTGATTGGAGTCAATGAATGATCCAGAGAGAGAGCAGTGTTGAGGGGTGAAGGGAAAAGGACTTTTCCTAGGTTGTATCTGGGAATATATGCTGATAAAACAAATATATTTCCATACGTTTTCTTTTTTTTTTCTTTTCTTTCATAAATGCTTAAGGGGAAGTTAGTATCCTTCGAAATGGAATATGTCTGTAACATGATAGCCTGACATACAGCTTGTCAGCACAGCAGTACAGGGTAAGTCCACTGGCTCTTACAAGTACCGTCTCTGTTGGTTGGTGGGGCTGAGAAACAGAGCTTTTCATTTTCTGTGGCTATTGATTTCAATGCCTTTCCCTATCACTAATGTGCTAACAGGATGATTCTGAAGTAGAATGTTAGGTTCTCACTTTGATGATGGAAAAAAATCCCTTTTCAGGATAGAATTTGACAGGCCATTGAATGTGAAATCATCAGGCTAAGTGAGAAAAGGAGAACAAATCAGCTAGAGTTTAGGACCATGTCCAACTGTGTTTGGTAATACTGGCTCTCATTCTAAAGGATTTTCCACAGCTTCTAAGGATGGAATGAGATCCAAGTCCCCATTTCCTTGTCAGGTTGGCTCAGTCAGCAGCACTTGTGCTGCCACTAGTTTTGCTTGGGTTTTCATGGCAAGCTGCTCCTGACATCATAGGAGTGGGCTTTGGTTTGAATCAGAGACCTGTATCTTGGTCTAAGACTCTCCTTAGGCCCACAACTACAGAGACATAATAAATGAGTCTGTCCCACACAGGGAAGGATAACCAGTTAGGTGCCCCAGAAGTGGGTTTGGACCATGGGCTTACTTAACATTTTGATTAATGACCTCAAAGACTGGGGAAAAGATATTATGAATGGAACTTGGGGGTGAGACTCAATTGGTTGGCATTCAAAGCAACAATGGAAGTTGTTTGGGCAGCTAGGTGGTGCAATGGATAGAGCACCGGCCCTGGATTCAGGAGGACCTGAGTTCAAATTTGGGCTCAGACACATAACACTTACTAGCTGTGTGACCCTGGGAAAGTCACTTAACCCTATTGCATATGCTTAACAACAACAAAAAAAAAAGAATGGAAGTTGTAATAAAAAGAGGATCCATAGAAATTATAAACTCTGTTAGACACCAATAGAATGAAGTTTTTCCCTTGATTTACTCTGTGAAGTAATCATTGGCTATTAAATGTTTAAGAAGAAAGGGAAACCTGAAGAACAACAATAGCATTGGAGATAAAAGCAAACTCTGACTAGCCATTCATTTTTCTCAGGGTTCAAAGTCTAGGAGCATAGATTTAGAGTTGGAAGGGAGCTTAGTGGTCATCAGGTCTAACCTTCTCATTTTACAGATGAGAAAACTCCCTGATACTCTATTGCAAAATTGGGGAAGGAGGTACTTGATCTGTAGCAATGAGAGACAGAATCTCCCCTTTCTGCCCCAAAGTGGAGGTACTTTTTTTCCTTCTGCTTTCAGTAATAATAACAATAATAGTATTTATGTAGTAGCATTTCTAGGATTTATAAAGTATTTTTAAAATTATTTCCTTAGTAGTACCTTTGTGGTAGAAGGAGAAAATTATCTAAATGTGAAATTGCTCTGTACTATTAAAAAATCAGAATTAGCTGTCAATGGATAGGTCTCAGTGATGTACACTGAGGTTTCAGTATACATTTGATTAAGATAGACTTGTGCTTGGGCAAGTCACTTAACCCCAATTGCCTCACCAAAAAAAAAAAAAAAAAAAAGATGAACTTGTGCTTAGTGAATTTTCCTTTATATAAAAACAATAGTATGAAGATGGTTTTCCCAGAAGGCTTTGAAAATTTTCAGCATCTTCTAGTTATAAATCCTAAGACTGGAGGGATATTTTTATTCCTATAAAGTCCCTGAATCACTAAAATGAATTCTTGATAATTAAAGAAATGTATGTCCCTCAACCTCAGTACTTCTGCCTAGAAAACACAAACTCATCTGAGTGTCATATAAGAATGATCCTGAATCTAGAGCCTGAACTAGAGCTCTCATTTAATTGATTTATTTCCCATCTTTGACTTGCATTTTTTTAATTTTTAATTTTTTTATTTTTAACGTGTGTTTTTAAAATTTGGGGTTACAGATTTTCTCCCTTCCTCCCTCCCCACACACCCTCATTGAAAAGGCGAGCATCTTGATACAGGTTATAGATATGCAGTCATGCAAAACACTTCCATAATGGTCATGTTGTGAAAAACTAAGCATATTTTCCTTCATCCTATCCTACCCCCCATTTATTCTATTCTCTCTTTTGACCCTGTCCCTCCTCAGAAGTGTTTGCTTTTGATTATCCCCTCCCCCAATCTGCCCTCCCCTCTATCAATGCCCTGCTCTTTTGTTCCCTTTCCCCCTTATTTTCCTGTAGGGAAGATAGATTTCCATACCCCATTGTGTATGTTATTCCCTCCTTAAGCCAAATCCTATGAGAATAAGATTCACTGGGTTCCCTCTCACCTTCCTCCATTTCCTCTCCACTATAAAAGTTTTTTCTTGTCTGTTTCATGTGAGATAATATACCCCATTCTACTTCTCCCTTTCTCTTTCTCCCAGTATAATCCTCTCTCACCCCTTAATTTTATTTTCCTGACATCACCCCTTCATCTTCAACTCACCATGTGTCCTCTATCTATCTATACATACATGTAATTTTTTCCCTCCCACTACCCTAATACTGACAAAGGACTCATGAGTTACAAATATCATCTTTCCCTGCAGGAATGTAAACAGTTCAACCTTAATAAGTATCTTACGATTTCTCTTTCCTGTTTACCACTTCCATGTTTCACTTGAGTCTTATATTTGAAGGTCAAATTTTCTATTCAGCTCTGGTCTTTTCCATAGGAATGCTTGAAAGTCCCCTGTTTCATTGAATGACCATTTTTTACCCTGAAGGATTATACTCGGTTTTTCTGGATAGGTGATTCTAGGTTGTAGTCCTGACTCCTTTGCCCTCTGGAATATCATATTTCATTTCCTCCAGACCCTTAATGTAGAAGCTGCTAAATCTTGTGTTATCCTGATTGTGTTTCCACAGTACTTGAATTATTTCCTTCTGGATGCTTGCAATATTTTCTCCTTGACCTGGGAATTCTGGATTTGGCTGCAACATTCCTAGGAGTTTTCCTTTGGGGATCTCTTTCAGGAGGTGATTGGTGGATTCTTTCAATTTCTATTTTGCCCTCTGGTTCTAAAATATCAGGGCAGTTTTCCTCAATAATTTCTTGAAAGATGATGTCTAGGCTCTTTTTTTTGATCATGGCTTTCAGATAGTCCAATAATTTTTAAGTTCTCTCTCCTGGATCTATTTTCCAGGTCAGTTGTTTTACCAATAAGATATTTCCCATTCCCTTCTATTTTTTCATTCCTTTGGATTAGTGTTACAGTGCCCTGATTTCTCAAATTGTCACTAGTGTCCAATTTCTCCATTCTAATTGTTAAGGAAGTATTTTCTTCAGTAAGCTTTTGTACTTCCTTTTCCATTTGGCCAATTTTGCTTTTTAGGGCATTCTTCTCCTCATTGGTTTTTTGAATTTCTTTTGCCATTTGGGTTAGGCTATTTTTTAAGGTATCATTTTCTTCAGTATTTTTTTGGGTCTCCTTTAGCAAGCTGTTGACTTGTTTTTCATGATTTTCTTGCATCGCTCTCAGTTTTTCCTCTACTTCTCTTACTTGGTTCTCAAAATCCTTTTGGAGCTCTTCCATGGCCTGGGACCAATTCATATTTTTCTTGGAGGCTTTGGATGTAGGAGCTTTGTCTTTGTTATCTTCTTCTGGTTGTATGTTTTGTTCTTCTTTGTCATCAAAGTAAGATAATATAGTCTGACTCTTTTGGCGCTGCTTGCTCATGATCTCAGCCAATTACTTGAGTTATAGACTCTTTGTTAAGGTAGGAGTTTGTTTCCAGTGTGGAGAACGTACTGTCCCAAGCTTCAGGGGTTTTGTACAGCTGTTTTCAGAGATACTTCTAGGGACCTGTAAATTTTCGGTTCTTCCAATGTGCTATGATCAAGGGCGAGGTGTTTACTCCTTTTCTGGCCTGTACTCTGGTCTATGAGCACTCTTTTCTGTCTTGGAACTGTGAGGAGGGTTTCCTCTCTATAGCTGCTACAAGCTCCACCACACCAGCGCTCCTCCTCATCCCAGGACCACCACGCAGAACTGTGACCCAGATTCAAGCACGGGCAAAGCAAGAGAATCCTGCACCAGCAGAGAGATCCCTGCAATCCCGTTCTGATCAGTCACTTGATTCCCCTTCAGTCTGTGGGCCGGAAGCTCAGGAAGCAGCCGCTGCCCCAAGGAATGGGGCTGGGACCCTGTACTCCTCTTTCACCACCATAGAAACAGACTTTTCCCACTGACCTTCTAAGTTGTCTTTAGCGTTAGTGGGTTGAGAAGTCTGGAAACCGCCACAGCTCCCTGCGATTCAGTCCTTTGAGGCCTGCTCCAGGGTTGCTGGGGCCTGCGCGCCCACGCCAAACTGCGTTCCTCTCCCCTCCTAGCACAATATACTTCTCTGATCAACCATCCAGGCTGTCTTTGGCTGGAAATTTGTTTCACTGTGTCTTTTTGTGGATTCTGCTGCTTTAGTATTTGTTTAGAGCCATTTTTTATAGGTATTTGGAGGGGTTTGGGGGAGAGCTCAAGCAAGTCACTGCTTTTACTCCACCATGTTGACTCTGCCCCTTGACTTTCATTTTTAAGAGTTTACAAGTAACCATTTTCTCTGGATACAATTTTCTACCCTAAGTAATAAAGGACTTCTGTAACTTATTTAGTGTTTACTAAATATGTGTGTGTGTGTGTGTGTGTGTGTGTGTGTGTGTGTGTCTTTCCTGAACAAGATACCTCATATGAAATTTAAAACTTGGGAAATGCACACAGTCTTTTTGGAAATGTGAATTTATTTTCAGGTGCTACTAGTCCCAGTTAAGGTAAGTGCCTTGCATAAGCAGCACTGAGCACAGAAAACTAAAGTGAAGAACAATGCATTAATTTAATAATTGTTCCTTTCTCATTAGATATTACCAGAGTTGCATCTTTAACTCTCATGTGTAAATATCAAAGCAGAAAAGTGATGGGAAAAATGTATCCCTAAAATTCCAGACTTGTCTCTGAAATCACATCATTTTTACTGCATTATTAACAGCAGCAGCTGACTCAATTTCCCTGTTGAATGTCTCTCAGTTAGAGCACCTGGACTTGCTTAGCAGAGAGCCCAGTTCTTCTCTCTCAGTAAAATAGAGTTCTGATTAATTAAACATCGCTTCTGCCTGAATAATGCATTACAGATAAATTTTATTGCTTATCCAAAAACAACAAAAGGAAAAATTGTACTTGAGGTCAAGAGGGTGAGGTTTTCAAATAACTCAGGTAGTAAAAATTACTAAATTCCAAATATTCCCTCTCCCATACAGAGTAGCCAGAATCCACCACAGGCTCAGGTTCTATTTTCACTTGGACAGGGTGCTGGATTGTTGGGATATTCCAAATGTGTTGCTGCCTAGTGTCCTCTAAAATTATCTCAGATGGGAAAGTACAGTTCAAGTCAAACCTCTTAACATTGATTTAGCTCTTACCAATCTGGTTAAGACTTTCACATACATTTTCTTCCATTATGCAGTCCAGGGACGGTGAGCTTTCTCTAATTCCACATAGCCCAGGAGTTCTCTTTACCTTGGGGTTGTGAACTAGGTTGGTTTTTTTTAAAGAATTTTGATAGTAATTTTTAAATACACTTAGTTTTCTTTGTAATCTTATGTTTTGTAGTGCTTTTACAAACATTCCAAGGAGAGGTCCATGAATTTCATCAGGCTGTCAAAGGAGTCCATGACAAAATAAAGATTATATTATCTGGTGCATAATCCATGAGTATGCTCGTGTATATACTCACATTCTTTGAGAGAGCTTTCATTATCTATAGATGGGCAGAATAATTCCCACATGTACCCAAGGTTTACAAATTTTAATAGAATAAACGAGGACAGCTAGGTGGTGCAGTGGATAGAGTGCAAGGCTTAAAGTCAGGAAGACTCATCTTCCTGAGTTCAAATCTAGCCTTAGGAACTTACTAGCTGTGTGGCCCTGGGCAAGTCACTTAAACCTGTTTGCCTTAGTTTCCTCATCTGCAAAATGAGCTGGAGAGGGAAATGGCAAACCACTCTAGTATCTCTGCCAAGAAAATCCCAAATGGGGTCACAAAGAGTTAGACACGACCAAGCAATAACCAAAACAAGGGGACAACATGTACATGATATTTGTTTTTAAAGTAACATATATCATCATTAGCCAATCATTAGCACTAAAATAAAGTATTGTCATTATATGTGACTTTTTGGCCTCTCAAACCTGAATAATTCCACAGGTGGTCCTTTGGATTTAATTGCCTTTTCAAGTTCTCCAATCTAAGTATCCACATCCCAATAGAATATGAGACCCTTGAGGATAGGAATTGTTTGATTTTTGTCTTATATCCCCACCTTCTAATGGGGAACACAATGCCTTGAAAATAGTAGGTACTGTTGACTGATTAATCCTATTCATGCTGAACAGATATGAACAGGGATTACTCACCAGCCAGGATTATTTGGAGAAAGTAGACTAAATCTTAAGTGTGTGTGTTTTAAAATATGCCTGCACACACACACACATACACACACACACACCTGTACTATAAAAGAATAGGTTCAGTATTTACACTTAGTTTCTAGTTGAAGGTTTGTGGGTCATCCACAAAAGATGTTACTTTCTATTTTACCAATTTTTTACAAATAATGATACTGTTCTCCTTAGACAATTGCATAGGAATGCACAGTACATTTCATTAGGGTATATATGCTGGGAATTTAATTTTTTTAAGATAACACCTATTAATAAATAAAGATAATATCTATAAATGAGGTCAAATGAAATAATATATGTAAAGAGCTTTGTAAATTGTAAAAACACATAAATTTTAGCAATTTTTATTCAATCATAAAGGATGTCATTTTTATTTATAAAATTAATCAAACTAAACTTATTTTTAATTAACAGTTAAACTTTATTTAAAATTCAAAGTTTGTAAAGGAACCTTTTAAATGAAAACTTTCTCTTTTCCCTAAAATTCAGAAAGACCTTTTTAGTCCTTATCTTCTGGGCTAAAAACATTATCTTTCTAACTGGATTCTAAACCCTAATACTAACAGGAGGACCTAATAGTAGGATGGCTAAAAAAATGCAAATCCTTTTAAAATGAAAATTTTGATCTTTTTTGCCTTTCTAATCTATTTAGATTACATAGAATGGCCATCTGTGCCATAGGGGAAGTGTCAGGAGGAATAAAGTGGGGGAGCAAAGAAATGTTTGGTTAGTATGTCTCTGATGGGGCTAGAGCTTGCTGGAGTCTCTAGATAGGCATGGGGGACTCTGAAGGTAGAAAAGAGGAAGGCAAATCCCCAAAGAACTGGATTTTGCCAAGCAGATGTGCAACTGAAATAGGCAAAACAGCATCATGGAGAGAGTCAGGAAGGGGGTTATAGAGGGACCCTGTACCGCAGTGTTATCAAGTTGTGAGATGAATCTCCTTTTCCCAAAGCCTACCAAAAGAAGGGGGAAAGGAAGCAAATAAGAAGTAGAGGAAGAAAACAAATGCAATGGAGGCAGCTGTGTAACCAAGAGTCCCCAGGAACTGGGAAAGTTGATAACCTAGGCTTGGGATTCTAGGGAGCCCCACCATAGGGAAAGGGCTGCTGGCAAATTAGGGTGCATTTTGTATATCCTGCACACCCTATCTGGATGCTGTGACAACTTATTTTGTTGACATTTAGGCTTTCTGGATTTATTCTCTCTTTCTTTAAAAAAATATGTATACCTTTTGTTTTTATATCACAGTCATTCCTGGATATTCCCTACTTCCTTCCCCTAATGGGCTGTTTCCTAAGCAAAGAAAAAGACTTAGACAAAAACAATTTACATGGCTACCAAGGCTGCCAAGGTATGAAACATAATGTATTCATTATCTGCAACTTCTACAAAGAAAGGAAGGAGGACAATTTCCTCATTTTTTTTTTTAGAGACTAAGATTAGTCATTACAGCTACACAACATTCTGCTACATTTTAATAAACTTTCCCTTTACATTGTGGTAGTCATTGTGTTCACTGTTTTTCTAGTTCTGCTTACTTCCTTCGTGACAGGAAATGGAATATCCTATATGAGGAATACCAAGTTTTTGCATAAGCTAAACCAATGCAAACAAGATTAGAAGGAAAGCATAAAGTCTCTGATAAAGGCCTCATTTCTTAAATATATAGAGAACTGAGTCAAATTTATAAAAAATAAAGCCATTCATCAATTGATGAATGGTCAAAGATATGAAAGGTAGTTTTCAGAGGAAGAAATCAAAGCTGTCTATAGTCACACTAAAAAAAAATGTTCCAAACAACTATTGATTAAATGTGCATTAAAGACAACTCTGAGGAACTACCTCATACCTATCATAATTGGCTAATGGGAAATGATAAATATTGGAGGAGATGTGGGAAAATTGGGACACTAAACCACTCTTGGTAGATTTGTGAACTAATCCAACATTTTGGAGAACAATTTGAAACTATGCCTAAGGGCTGTAGAACTGGCATACCCTTTAATCCAGCAATACCACTACTAGGTGTGTATCCCAAAGGGATTAAAAAAAAAAGGTAGAGGGAAAGGACCTATTTGTACAAAATATTTTTGGCAGTTATTTTTGTGGTGGCAAAGAATTAGAAATTGAGGCAATGCCTATCAAGTGGGGAATGGCAAACAAGTTGTGGTATATAAATGTAATGGAATACTATTACACTATAAGAAATGATGAGTAGGTAGATTTCAGAAAATCCTGGAAAGTCTTACATGAACTGATGTAAAATGAAGTGAGCAGAACCAGGAGAATATCATACACAGTAACAACAATATTGTATGATGATCATCTATGAATGTCTTAATATTCTCACCAGTGCAAGATAGTTACAAATGACTAATGATAAAAAATGCTATCCACATCTAGAGAAATTGCTAGTGGAGTCTCAATGTAGATATAAGCACATTATTTTTCACTTTTTTGATGATTTTTTTTTCTTTTGGTCTTCTTTCACAACATTACTAATATGGAAATATGTTTTACATGATTGCACATATATAACCCATATCAACTTGCTTACTTTTTTAGGGAAGCATGGGAAGGAGGGTGAAATTATTTTTTTTGGCTAGGCAATGGGGTGAAGTGACTTGCCCAGGGTCACACAGCTAGTAAGTGTCAAGTGTCTGAGGCCAGATTTGAACTCAGATCTTCCTGAATACAGGACCAGTGCTCTATCTACTGCGCCATTTAACTGCCCCTGAGAAAATGTTTTTAAATGAATGTTAAAAATTATCTTTGCATGTAATTGGGAAAAAATAAAATACTAAACAATTTTTTTAAAAGAATACCAAGAAGGCCAGTTTGCTTGAATTATAGGACTAGACTAGAAGAAAGGGAATATGTGCAACATAAATGAAATTGATGGGAAGGGGATAGTGGGCTGTGAGAAAGGATAATGAATTCTGGTGTGGATTATGTTGAATTTAAAATGTCTATAGGATATTCAGTTTGAAATTTACAATAGGCATTTGGTGATGCTGAAATGGAGAGAGAGAGAGAAAGAGAGAGAGAGAAAGATTGACTTATGGATGCATATGTAGATCTGGTAGTAGTCTGGAAATATAACAAATGATATCAATACACATTGAAATTATAATTGAACTCAAGGAAATTGATGAGGTCACGGAAAGACAGTTTTTGAATAGAACTTCAACCTTGCAAAGGAGATCGTGAAGTATTCAGATTGGCGTAGAAATGTAGACATAGTCTATTTAATGATTTGCTTTTCTGTTTTTTTTTTAAAGGAATATCAAAAAAGTTTTTTTTAATGGTAATTGCTTTATAATATAGTTTAAGAACCTAGGGGTATTATTCCCCTGTCAATCCCACTTACAAAAAATTATCATGTGGTTATAGATGATTTGTTACTCCAAATGAATTCTATTATTATTTTGCATAATTCTATGATGTAACCCCTTGGCAGTTTGATTGATGTAGAACTTAATCTATATGATTAATTTATGTAATATTGTCATCTTTATTATGTTGGTGTAACTTTAACCATTTATAGTGGCTATTCCTTTACTTATTTAATTATACCTTAATTTCTGTAAAGAGTGCTTTGAAATTATATTTGTTTAATTTTTAAGTATGTCGTGGTAGTTGATGCCAATTTTATGTCATGGTTTTTTTTTGTTTATTTTAATGATATTTTATTTTTTCCAGATACATGTAAAAACATTTTTTAAAATTTGGAGTTCTACCCTTTCCTTATCTCCTCCTCAGACTCTTCACCCTTCCCTTTTTCTCCCTTTCTTCCTCCTCTCCTCTCCTCTACCCTCCCTTCCTCTCCCTTGCCTTCCTCCCTTCTCCCTCTCCTCTCCCATCCCCATCCTTTCTTCCATATGTTCTCCATCCTCCCCTCCCCAGCCTAGGTGATGCAGTGATTGAGATGGCCGAGGAAGCTGCAGAGCCCACCAAGGTGGACATTATGGGACTGTCCCAGCATATGATTTCCAAAATGACCACATATCTGACAGGCGAGTTGACAACCACCAGTAAAGACTATAAATTTCTGGAAAATATGAATAAACTGACTATCTTGAAATATCTAAAAATGAAAAATATTGCAGTAAACATAAGCAGAAACCTAAAGGACTTAAACCAGAAATCTGCAGCACTTCAGCCTTCTCTGGATCAGATCACTTTAACTGAGGAGTAAGTAGCAGTAGCTCTTGAGCCGGCAGCCTACAAGTTGGAAGCATATTCAAAGAAACTAGAAGTTAAGGAGGGTAATGAAAGAAGTCTTTAGTACAAAGACTTTAACTACAAGAATGTTTCATAAGAGCTGAAATGTGTGGGATGGAACTGATCAAACTTCCATGCTTCAATCTCATAAAAAGAAGTGGTGCTGCTGATCCAAGGAGAATTCCAGCCCCCACCTTTGGTTGGATGTGTAACTTTGGCCACCCCTTGATGTTTTCCTAAAACTATACCCCCTGGAACTTCATCTTACTGTGTGTTTCACTGTGTGCCTTGGACCAAGGCTCAGAAATTAGGATCAACCCCACTTAGAACAGATACAGATGAGATGCTCTTGTCTCCCTGTTTCCTCATTCCTCCCTTTCCACTAGTGCTCCATCTTTGACTCTTTGTTCTGAATGTGTCCCCCCATAACCTGTTCTCAAACTTAAATAATAAATGCTGATTTATGAAAAAAATGGAGTTCTAAATTCCCTCCCTTTCCCTCCCTTCACTCCTCATTGAAAAGGCAAACAATTTGACATATACTAGACATGTGCAGTAATGCAACACATATTCCCATATTAGTCATTTTGTGAAAGAAAAAAAGTATGTTTTGATGTGCATTAAGACTCCATCAGTTCTTTCTCTGGAGGTAGATAGCATTTCTCTTCATGAATCCTTTGGAATTATCTTATATCATTGTACAATATTGTTTTTACTCTGTACAACCTTCTCCTGGTTCTGCTCATTTCACTTTGCATAGTTCATATACATCTTCACAGGTTTTTCTGAACCCAACTGGCTCATCATTTCTTATATGACAATAGTGTTCCATCACAATCCTGCTACAACTTATTCAATCATTTTCCAATTGATGGTGTATCCCATCAATTTCCAAATCTTTGCCACCTCAAAAAGAGTTGCCATACATACATACAGACATACATATATACATACATATGTACGTACATACATACATACACACATACACAGAGGTCCATTTCCTTTTTCTTTGATCTCTTTGGGATACAGACCTCATAGTGGCATTGCTAGGTCAAAGGGTATGCACAGTTTTGTGGACCTTTGGCATAATTCCAAATTGCTCTCCAGAATGGTTGAATCAGTTCACAACTCCACCAAGAGTGAAGTAGTGTCCCAATTTCCCCACATCCTTTCAAGCATGTCATTTTCTTTTTCTGTTATGTTAGCCAATGTGATACATGTGGCTTGGTACCTAAGAGTTATTTTTAATTTGCATTTCTCTAATCAATAGTGAATTAGAACATTTTTCATATGACTATAGGTAGCTTTGATGTTTTTTTCATCTGAAAACTATCCATATTCTTTGATTATCAACTGGGGGATGACTTGTATTCTTAAAAATTTAACTCAATTCTCTATCTATTTGAGAAATAAGACTTTGAGCACAGAGATTTGCTATAAATATTTTCCCCCAATTTTCTTCTTTCCTTCTAATCTTGTCTGCATTGGTTTTGTTTGTGCAAACCCTTTTTAATTTGATGTAATCAGAATTATCCATTTTACATTCTATAATACTTTCTCTCTCTTGTTTGATCATAAATTGTTTCCTTATTCATAAATACGACAAGTAGACTATTCTATGTTTCCTTAATTTGCTTATGATGTCACCCTTTATGTCTAAATCACGTGCCAATGTTGACCTTATCTTGGTATACAGTGTGAGATGTTGGTTTATTCCTCTTGCCTGCTGTACTTGCAGTCCTCCTAATGTTACCATGGTTTTTGTTCCAGGAAAATGTGAGCAAAGATAAGTATGTTCTGGGTTAGTTTTTTTCCCCCCTGATATAAGCACAACTAAGTTAAAACTTTTTAAAAGGCTTAGACCTCTCTGCCTCTGTTTCATGCAGCATTCATGCACCCCTGTGAGCACCTTCTCATTCTCTATGAGGGAGCAAACACAGTGTTTCTTTCCCAAGGTACAGAAATTACATTCAGAATTGGATGCTCATAGTTCTCTTCCTACATGTGGAGCTCCTGGACTATGAACCCAGGCCTTCTGCTACTTACTGAATTGAGAGCCTCTTCTTATCCTCTTGAATAGGTAGCTTCCTCATTTTTAAAGTGAAATCCTAGAATGTTGGAAATATCTGTATACACATGAAAGTTCAAAAACATGACATTTCAGTAAAAGTAAGTTTGAAATTATGAACACTTAGCATGGTGTCTAGCACACAGTAGGCTCTTAATAAATGTTTGTTGAATTGAATTGAGTTGGAGCTACATCACCACTTCCTCACTTAGGATGGTTGGTATTTTATAAAAAGTGTTAGGCTTGGAATCAAAAGAGACCTAGATTTGAATCCTTGACACTTATTAACTCTGTGACCATGGACAAAACAGTTAAATTTGCCACACTTCAGCTTGCTTACCCACGAAATGGGGATAGCAGTATCTATGTTGTTGTGAGGATCAACTGAATTAATGCATGTAAAATACTTTATTAACCTTGACATGCCATTTAAATGCCTGCTTTTCATAGAATAGGTAACTGAACTGAAAACTAACAAGATTTCCAATACTTGACATGTGGATGGTCCCCTGAGTTTCTTTAGATAGGGGCTCCAAATCAGATACTTTTGAGGTTTCCATTTATTTTCAAGCCTTCAAACACCTCCTGTTTGAAGAATAGAGCCCTGGGAAAAGGTCAGATCCATTTCTCTGACCTTTTCCAATCTGGTAAAAAGTGGCAGTTGTAATCCCATGTCAGTTACATGAGGGAAAGTGACTCATGCAGATGGGATCAAGGTTATTGGAGGGACAACAAACAATTAAATGAAAAATCCTGCTCTTTTCCCATATTGTTATCCATAAGCAATCCATGGATGTTTGAGGATTTCAGAATCACCTGGGTGAGATCATGTAATCTTCTCAAATTGAGAAAATTTTCTACTGGAAAAAGATGATGGGAAATCAACACCACATATCCCTCTTATGATTTAAAAAAAAAGATTTTGTTAATGTCTTTTCTTTTTTCGTTATATTCATTACCCAATATACCCTCTCTTGAATCAAACCCTCCCTTGACACAAAGAGAGGAAGTTAAGCAAAAACTGTCTTAATCTAACATTCTGCACTTATAATTCCATACCTCCCTCCTGAGAGGAGGGAAATGGTTTTACCACCTATCTGCAAGACCAAGGTTGGTTGTTACAATCCATCTGAATGTAGATGCCTTTTTTTTAAATTACCTTGTTATGGCAATTATATTTCTTATTCCCCAGGTACTACTGTTCTCTTCATTTGTTCACACAGTTAGATACATGTTTTTTTAATTAGTTCCTCATATATGCCATTTTTATGATACAGTAATATTCTATAATCTAAATATACTCCAATTTGTTCAGTCATTTCCAATCTATGGACAAACATTTAGTTTCCATTTTTTCTTTGCATTTTTCTATCACAATAAATTATCTTTTTTATAGCATTTGCCTATAGTTTTTTATATGTTGTCTCCCTGAGATAGCATGTACTGTCTTTTGCCTTTCTTTATATTCTCAACAGTTAGAACAATGCCTGGGAAATAGTTAGCATTTAATAAAATCTTGTTGACTGACTGAATATTTTTATATATATATATATATATATATATATATGTATATGCATGGTACCTTTTCCTCTTCCTGCGCCCTATTTCAATGTGCTTCTCTTTAACTCTGAAACATCAATTGTGTAGTCTTTCACAAATCTTATCTGTCCTAAACAGGCTATTATGATAATGTTGACTAAGGAAGATGGAGGAGTAAAAGCAGTGACTTGCTTGAGTTTTCCCCTAAACCCTTCCAAATACCTGTAAAAAAAATGGCTCTAAACAAATTCTAGAGCAGCAGAACCCACAAAAAGACAGAGTGAAACAAATTTCCAGCCCAAGACGAGCTGGAAGGTCAGCAGGAAAAGTGTGTTACACTGGGCTGGGAGAGAAGCGCAGCAGTTCAGAGTGAGCCGGGCAGGCAAAGATCAGGTGAACCTGGAGCAGGCCTCAGGAGACTGAATTACGAGAAGCTGTGGTGGTTTCCAGATTTCTCAACACATGAACACCAAAGATAACTTAGAAGATCAGTAGAAAAGGTCTGTTGGACCACAGTGAGAGAGGAGCTTCATGCTGGGACAGCCCCAGGGTGGCAGCTGCTTCTGGAG
This sequence comes from Vombatus ursinus, assembly GCF_900497805.2. Taxonomy (NCBI): domain Eukaryota; kingdom Metazoa; phylum Chordata; class Mammalia; order Diprotodontia; family Vombatidae; genus Vombatus; species Vombatus ursinus. Next base: position 13,089,383 of record NW_020948983.1, read on the forward strand.
CTCTCAGTCCACAGATGGAGGGGACATCAAGTGGCTGCTCAGAGGGGGATTGCAAGGATCTCTTTGCTGGTGCTGAAGCAGGATTCTCTTGCTTTGCTCCTGCTTGGATCTGGGTCACAGTTCTGGGGGGTGGTTCTGGGGTGAGGAGGAGCGCAGGCATGGTGGAGCTTGTGGTGGAGGTGGAGAGGGAATTCTCCTCCCAGTTCCAAGGCAGAAAAGAGTGCTTGTGGTCACTCATAGGCCAGAGCACAGGCCAGGAAAGGAGTAAACACCTCGCCTTGGAAGATACCACCTTGGAAGAACTGAAAATTTACAGGTCCTTAGAAGTATCTCTGAAAACAGCTGCACAAAACCCTTCAAGCTTGAGACAGTACATTCTCCACACTGGAAGCAGACCTCTATCTTAACAAAGAGTTTAAAAGTCAAATAATTGGCTGGGGTCATGAGCAAACAGTGCAAAAGAAAAAAGGTAGACCATAGAATCTTACTTTGGTGACAAAGAAGATCAAAACATACAACCAGAAGAAGACAACAAAGTCAAAGCAAAGTCAAAGCTCCTACATCCAAAGCTTCCAAGAAAAAATATGAATCAGTCCCAGGCCATGGAAGAGCTCAAAAAGGATTTTGAGAAGCAAGTAAAAGAAGTAGAGGAAAAACTGGGAAGAGAAATGAGAGTGATATAAGAAAATCATGAAAAACAATTCAACAGCTTGCTAAAGGAGACCCATAAAAATACTGAAGAAGATAATGTTGACTAAGATCATAGGAATTTAGAGTTGGAAACATTTTACAGATGGGAAAGCTGAGCCCCAGAGAAGGGAAGGATGGTTTGGAGCAAAGGTCTTTTGATGCCAAATCTTTTTTTTTCTTTTTTTCCTGCTATGCCATATTTCTTCCAGATTTTCTGACTGATTTAAATTAAAATGTTAAAATGATTTTTTTAGAAGTCCACAAGACCCTTTGTAATAAGTCAAAACAACTTAAATGAAATGAAAATAAGCTGAGGAACCAGTAATTTAAGAACTCTATGAATGTATCACAAGCAGGGGAACAAATTGATGTAGAATGCAGGTGGGGGGATGCAAAAAAGAAAGTGAAAACCTCCCTTAGATATAGGAAAAATGAGCAAGAGAGGAGTGAAGCACTATTCAGTAAGAAGCAGAGAGCTTTGTATACTTGAGGCAAGAAAGCCATGTTTTCAGAGTTGGGGAAGAAGGGAGAAACAGAACATGTCCAATATCGCAAATGGATCACCCACTCTTCAAGATGCTAAAAGTAATTCAGAGGCGTTCTAGTCCTTTTGTATGAGTGAAGTACCTTTCCTCTTAAAAGCACAAAGTAGCTTTTTGGGGGGCAGCTTCCTTCTCTCCACCAAGAGAACATAATTTAGACTCACAGGCTGTAGCAGTGAAGTATTTGAAAGGTAAGTTCAACATTTTAAAACGCAGTCACACATTAGAAACCTAAAGGCCCGGTGGAAATCTGTGACAGGAAACGACCTATTAGGTCATCCAGTCCTGCTCCCTTAGGATATGAAAGCAGGATTCTCTTTCTTCACAGCTGCTTTCTAGTACTTTGTCTGGCCTAGTTTTAATGACTGAGGTGCTCCAAGTCTCAATGCTTCCCTGGGGATATGTTTTCACTATCTAATAGGCTTGACTCACGGAATTTTTTCCCCCATCAGCCAAAGGTTTCTTGAGTTAATTTAATTTCACATTTGCAGGGTGAGAAGAGATGAAGGAGAATATATTTAAAAAGCCAAAGATCCCAATATGTGTGAATGGTGAGCTGCAAAATCCAATCCAGTCATTTTAACAAATAGTTTTTGACTCAGAAAAGTCGCTGCATTTGTAGTAGGGCTCTCTGATTTTTTGTAGTTACAGCTTGGCCCCAAGGAAGAGTCATTATTTCAGAGTCCTGGCAAGTGAGGGGTCTCTCTTTGAGAAATGACTGGTTCTGTCAAGAACTGGAGCTCTTCCTTGGCTCCTTCTGTTGTCAGGTTGGGTCATTAATGATTCACAGGTGGATGCTCAGATATGCTTATAAGGGAAATCTAAGTGAGAGTGGAATAGATATTACTGCACCTAAGCATGGGTGTGCTGGTAAATGTTTAACAACTGTCTCATCAGGGCCTCAAAAAATGAAATATGCTCAAAGCCCTTTTAAATATATTTTGCATCATTGACATTTTCACCTTCATTTTCCGAAGTCTAGACAATCAACAAAATAATGAATCAAGACCTGATTTGTAGCATTTTATGCTTTTTGAGGTATAAATGTTTACATTGAACATTTAACAATCAACTCTACCAAACCAGTGGGACCTGGATCTAGCACATTCCTGCCTCTAAGCCACACTGGACATTTATGAGGATCTGGTTTGTCTGTACCTTGTTATTACAGTGATTTTCCTTAGACTCTTCTGATTGGATCTAGGTAAAGCCATTTACTTTTTGTGGTTAAGTGCACCTTAGAGTGTTTTTATGAGTTATATTGGGGAATAGGATTGTGGCTGCAGCATTTTATTCTGAAATTTGGTCTTTGTTAGAGAGGTCATGTGCCATAGCGGATAGAGCTGGCTTTGGAGCCAAGAAGACCTGGGCACAAGTCCTGACTTAGACATACGGGCTGTCACCCTGGTCAAGTTATATCAGCTGTCAGTGTTCTAGTCTATAAGTAGTAGAAATGGTGATGACCTCCACTGGTAAAAAGATTTTCCTCAATAGTAAGTGTTTAATATCATTGAAATCACAGGTGATGATGCATTTGATTCAATACATATTCATTAAATACCAGGCACTGTAATGAGTTCTTATAAAGCAACACAAATGAAATAGACTTTGGCCTAATCGAAGTTCCATTCTACCGGAGGAGAGTATACTCAGATTTGTATAACACTTCTTACATTGCAGGGTTGTTCTCTCATGTTTAATCTTACCACTTTCCATGAAGAAAGAGATGGCAAATAACAGTATATCTGTTTAACAGACTAAAACAACTGAGCAACAGAGATATTCATTGAGTGGCTTGAAGTTAAAAAGCCAATTAGTGGCAGGAAGAAACTCAAGGATCCTGACAAATGGCCATAATTCATTTCCATACAGTAGCACACCCATGCCGATCACCTTGATAAAAGGGATTATTCCTATTTAATACACAGACTAGATATATGTTGTCTACTTTGGGGAAGTAGCCACTGACCTACATATAGGCTGATCTACAAAAATCACATATTTTCATGGGAAATTTCATAGTAATCTAGAATTTTTAAAAATTTGTTCTTATATAAAAATAAGTTGTCATTCCTTTTCCCAAATTTCATGTTTGGGCATAGTGGCCATTTTGAAAGATTACAAGACCACAGATCTAGAACAAGAAGTAATCTCAGAGTAATCCAGTCCAATGCCCTCATTTTTACAGATGAGGAATTTGAGACCCAAAGAAGTTAAGTGTCTTACCCAAGGTCACACAGGTAGGAAGCATCACAGGTGACGATTGAACGCTGGTCATAGGGCTGTAGTCTCATATCATGGAGATAGAGTTGGGAGAGGCTTCAGAGACCATGGAGTCTAACCTCATTTTATATATGAGAAACCTGAAACCCAGGAAAGTTAAATGATTTCCCCAAGGTTATATAGATATTAAATATTAGAGGTGGGGTTAGAATCCATGACATCTGACTCCAGAGGACAGCCAGTGTTGCCTTCTTTTATCTCTCTCTGCTCTTAATGATTTTTTCAGTTCCCAAAATTTCAATTCAATTATCATCTCTAGGCAAATGACTCCTCTATCTATGTATCTAGCCTGTCTCTCCACCAATTTTCTATTGTACATTTTGGCCTGATGGCCTATTGGCATCTTACATTTAATATAATCAAAAGTATTACTTTTCCCCAAGTCTGCTTTGCTTTCTAACTTCTTCCCCATTTCTGTTGTGGCGACCACGACCCTTATGTTTTCATAGACCTATAATATCAGAGATATGCTTAAGTATTCGCTGTTTTTCATACTCCATATCCAATCAGTTGTCACATAGAATCGTTAAGATTCTGCTTCTACAACATGTCTTGCATCTCTCTCCTCTCTACTCACATGACCTTCACCCTGGTTTAAGCCCTTATCACCTCTTGCCTGTACTGTTGCAGCGCTGTAGCCTCCTAATTGGTCTCCTTTCCTCATCTCTCCCTTTCCAGTACACCCTTCACAGAATTCTTAAAATTGTATAACTAACACATGGGTCTTACCAGGCCATTTCCCTGCTCACACAGTTCAGCTGGTTCCATTTTGCCTCCTCTGTTTGGCATTTAAACCCTTTCACCATCTAGCTCCATTCTACATTTCCAGATTTGTTACATTGGATTCTCCTTTATGTACTTTGTGGGCAAGTAGATGATGCAGTGGATAGAGTGCTGGGCCTAGAGTCGGGAAGACTCATCTTCCCTAGTTTCCTTCAAAGCTCAGCTCAATTCCACCTTCCAAGTGATGCCTTTCCTCATTTTCCTAACTACTAGTCCTCCATCTCCCAAATAGCCACTACTTTTTATTCATTGTATATATATTTTATAGGGGCAGCTAGGTGGCACACCGGATAGAGTGCCACACCTAGAGTCAGGAAGACTTCTCTTCCTGAGTTCAAATTCAGCCTCAGACATTTACTAGCTGTGTGATCCTGGGAAAGTCACTTAACTCTGTTTGACTCAGTTTCTCATCTATAAAATTAGCTGGAGAAAGAAATGGCAAATAGCTGCCAAGAAAACCCCAAATGGGGTCATGAAGAGTTGAACAAGATTGAAAACAACTAAACAACAGCAACAACCACATGTCCTCTATAGCAGAATCAAACTGACCTACTTGTTGTTCCTCACATATTATATTGCACCTCCTGTGTCTGCCTTTTCCCAGTTATTTCCCCGTACCTGAAATGCACTCCCTCTTTGCCTCTGACCCTTGGAATCCCTAGCTTACTTTGAAACCAGTTTAAGTGGAGCTTCTTACGTGAGGCCCTTCCTGATTTCTCTAACTGCCAATATCTCCCTGACACCCACAAATTCCCTTGTGTTTAGTTTCTATATATGATTATAAAATGTATGTTCTTTCAGAGCAGGGAATGCTTTCTTTTTTAATTTCTATTCTCAGTCCCTAGCGCAGTGTATGGCCCATAGTAGCTTTTTAATAAATGTTTATTTATTGATTAAATAAGAGGTTATACTAGAACCCATGTCTTCTAAAAGTTAGCTGTTTTCCTTTCCACTTCATCAAATTTGAGTGCCAAAATAATAATAATAATAATAATAATAATAGAATTCAATGGAGAAGGGAGAACATTGTATAAACTTCATTCCTCTGATAAATTATCTCTGACACTTACTTTGCAGTTTGCCCTATCAACATGTTATTGACCCACTGCTATAGAGCATTTAAGGAATTGCCAGATTTTCCATTTTGGTTAGGAAGAAGGAAGGAAGGAAACAAACATGCATTTATTTAATACTTACTATGTGCCAGGCACTGTGCTAAGCACTTTACAGACATTATGCCATTTGTTCCTCACAACAACACTGAGAAGCGGATGCTTTTATTATTCTCATTTTACAGTTAAGGAAACTGAGGTAGATGGAAGATAAGTGACTTGACCAGGATCACACAGTTAGTAAGTTTCTGAGACAAGATGTAAACTCTGATCTTCCTGACTTCATGCCTAACACTCAATCTACTACATCACTTAGTTGCTTGATGTACTCATCAAACAATAGCCAACAAAACATTAGGGCATGACTAAATGCTAATTGTTTAGCAAATATTAGAAATTTGTTCGAACAAATTAGAAATGATGTTCCAATGTGGTGCAGTGGATAAATCTCTAGACTTCGAGTCAGAAAGTATGTGTCGCTGTCTAGCTCCACCCCTTACTAGCCATGTGATTGTAGGTGAGTTATGTAAACTCTTAAAGCTTCAGTTGCCACATATGTAAAATGGGAATAGTAATGCATTTACTACCTACCCCACAGAGCTTTTGTGAGAAATGTTTGTGTTTGGTAGTTTCGGTAGTGGCTGACTCTTCACAACCCCATTTGGTGTTTTCTTGGCAAAGTAATGGAGTGATTTGCCATTTTCTTCTTCAGCTCATTTTACATAAAAAAAACTGTGAGAAAAAAACCTTCTAAACAATAAATGTTATTTACTATGCTATATATGTTATTTATATAGCTTATTACAGTGTTGTTATTGTTATTTAATTTTTTCTTATGTGTGTGTCTTGTCTCCTGTGGTAGATTATAAAGTAATTGAAGAGAGGGACCACTTTTGTGTATCTTTACATCTCTTACCTTGTTTGGCATAGAGAAACCAGAAGCCTTGGCTCCGAGACCTCTGTCTTTCCAGTACTCTTACCCACTGGATACTCTGAAACACTTTAGATCCTTTTTTTTAGTCCTCAGCCTTAGAGCTCCTGTGATGTTAATTAGATATCTCACTATTTCATGGAATTATTCCCACCCAAACTGTATAATATGCCTTGATATAAGCCCAAGAGGATAATAAGTGGTCTCTTGCTCAGAAACTGAAAACCTTTGACCTTTTCTGTTCCCTGAACTGAAGGTGAGAATGGATGTGTTTCATGCCATGCCAGCTGCCAAGGGATAAAAGACAGCCCCTCTGAAACCTCCTGATCTGAGGCCAGGGACCTTTTGGTTGGTCATAGAAGAAGCGTTTTACCTTGTGTGCTTGCTGTAGGTGATTGGGATTCTATGAGGTGCTTCTGTACTTATTATCTGGCATAATTAAATGTGGAATATAGCAGGAGGTCAATAAAAGAAAATTGCTACTGAGGTCTTTACTGATCTAAACATAAGCACCCAGAAAAAAATTACATGGCAAGGGCAATCCTAGAAACAAAACAACAATATGATGTTTTATTTAAAATATATGGATTTCTAAAGGTAGGATGTATTTCTCAAAGTCAGTAATCATTGTTTAATATGGTAGACACTGTGACTTTATGGCCTTTTAAAGCTGCTTAAGGATTTAAATATATCATTAAGTGGATCATGTTCAGGTTCCTAAGTTCAGTTTTGGTAAGCAGACTTGAAGAATAGAATCTTCTCCTTTACCTTCTGAAGAAACCTTTGCATTGTGATTTGTAATTGTTTTATATGAATGTTTAACCTGTGTTGTTGTATATTCAGCACCACAGACAACGCAGGGGTTGGTTATTTGAAAACAGTTCTGACAAAGTGGTAAACATCTCCATTTGGGCAAGAGGACTTCTTAGATCCTTTCCCACTTTCGATTTCTGGTCTTATTATCCTATAGAAGTTTTACAAGCGTCAGAGAATTGTAGAATTAGACTGCTCTAAGAGGGAAAGAAAGGATAGATTTCAATAGACAATATGTTCGGAGAACCATAAAAGATTCATACTTCCTAAGTTCAAGACAGGGTTGCTTTCCTAGGGAGTGGCAAATGAGCAATAGTATGATCTCTAATAGTGGGACTTTACTTAAAACATATAAGAAGAGATAGAACGAGAAGAAAGCAGAGTTATCACAGTCAGGTTCAGGAGGTTTACCATTTTGTACTTAGACATTTAAAATAAAGTTACTCTCTATCCTAACTAGGTATTGCTTGGTTTGTTTATAGTTGATCAGTAAATCAGTTTATGTATTGTCATTGTAAAATGACATTTATTGTTTTACATACATTCTCAAGTGTCTTCTGTTTTATTTCCTTGAGGCCATGGCTTTATAGACCTAGAGCTATCTTTATGAAAACCACAAATACCTAATATCTTACCCTCCAAAAGAAAAATTAGTAGATCATAGATGGATAAAATATTACAGTACTAGAGCCATAAAGGGACCTTGTAGATCATTTAGTCTAACCCCCTCAGTTTGCAGATGAGGATACTGAGGCACAGAGAAGTTAATTGATTTGCCCAAGGTCATACAGAAATGATTGGCAAAGCTGAGTATTGAACCCAGGGCCTCTGAATCTAAATGTCTTATTCTTAATGCTCATTTTTAAAAATTGATTTTTAAATAAGACTGTATCCAGAGAAGGCACTGATCAGTCTCATGTATATATGCTCCCAAACCTTTACATAGTTAGGGGAGCGTTACAACCCTATGAAAGGCTAAATTCATTGTCAATCTGTGTATGTTTCACCTATGTATGTCTGCAGATGAGGAAACCTTTTATCATTGCCCTTTATCTTAGGTAAGATCATGTCTAATTATTCTAACAACAGTTTTCTGGAAGTGCTGTTTTTAGGGTCCTATCCAAAACAATGCAAGGAGAGATTTTAGGACACATTGCTAAACCATTGGATTTGAGAATTCAGGAGCCTAGTCAGATAAACAATAGTTTTAACTTCTATTCATGTCAATAGACATGCATTTGGTGAGTTTCTGCCACTTGGCAATGTACTGTCCGTTTTCTGTAGTGCAAGGAGGAAGGTTTTTTTTTTTGTTTTGTTTTGTTTTGTTATTTTTCCCCCAGCGTCTCATGAGATCCCAATATTGTCCTCTTTGGAGATAGGACTTGCCCCAGCCCCCAAGGCCAGTGCAGTTTCACTCCCAAGGATATCAATCCTTAATAGCAGTCTTCATTTTCTAAATGACATTCTGACCTTGTCAAGCAACTTCTTTCTTTTGGATTCTTTCCCTTTAAAAACAATGGGACCAGTGAGCTTTAAACTGGTACTTTCCTCAAAGACATTGGTGGGAAAAAAGAAATTTGAGGCCTATATGCTCTGAGAAGTTCACAGTTTTTTGAGTTTTGCCTGGCCTGATTTCATCTCTAAAGGGCAATGAGTTCTCCTCTCCCATAGCTCATTTATAAAATATGTCAATATTTATTCAAGACTCCTTACGTCCTGAACCTAAATAGGAATGCATACAAATCATTGTCCCTTAATACTGACTGAGAGCAGAATGGAACCCACAAATGGTACTATCCTTGCCCCCCCATAATCTTATACTCTTGCAGTTAAACAAATTCTATCAGTATAAAAATATAGCATAACTCAAATAGTTGTTCTTTCCCAATTGAAATTAGTTTTACATTGCTTTTGGTTGATTTTTTTTTAAAGATCAGAAAGTCAACAAACAATTACTAAGCACTTACCAAGTCTTCAGAGGAAGCCCAACCCTGTGAAGTAAATTCCATGAGGAAGTACACTTAAAAAAGTCAAATTATATTAAATGAAACTTTTTTTGTCTTATTCAAAGATATGATTTCACATCTATAACATCTCAGGGATTTCACAGGCAATTTTTAGGACACTTTAGGGAAGGGGAGATATGCTTAGATGAGGATCTTCGCTGAAGTTCTAGTCTATGCTCTCTTACTAGTGACTGTGATGGGCTCCATCCATTCTCAGTTCTCACCTACCAAAGATAGAAATGACAAAGGTTATGTAGTTCTTGTAGCCACACAGTGGGAAAAAGCCAACTTCTCTATACTAAAGCAAGCCAATGGTTCTCAAAAGTTCATCTGATTTGGGAGTCCGAATTCAACTGCAGCAGTCATTACGGACCCCCGCCCCCCACTCCTACTCTTACCATTTCTGAGCAACAAAACTGGTTGGTATCTCATTTTCTCCCTATGGAAATCACCATCTAATTGCCATTGCAAATGAAGGAGCTGGTCCCTCTGCAGCTCTGATTATTGAATTATAAAGTACCTGCATTGAAACCTTCCCCCTGTGAACTGGATCAATTTGACAGAAATCCATTGAGGTCAGAATATTAATGTCACCCTGCAATTAGCTTGCTTTATAGCATATTAGAGCCTTGATAAAGCTAGATGATGCAATGGCTATTTAATAAGCATTGCACCTTATTCTGCACACACATATACATACACACACACACACACACACACACACAGAGTGTGTGAGAGAGAGAGAGAAAGGGAGAAAAGTTCCCAAACTGTAGATGATGTTTGCAATCAATCACTATCACCTCTGCCTCAGCTACGCGAAATCTCATTGGAATGTGGAAGTGGAGCCCTTGATGATTAAACACTCTTCTGGAGACCTACTATACAGTACACTGATTAACTTTTTCTGGTATTAATGAAAAATATAAGGTATTCAAAGCATCTTCCCTGAAGCTCCTTGTTTGCCCAGTGTTGAGTAACCAGGTGGGTGAGGAATCTGTTGCAAAATTCATGAGGGGTGAACATCAAGTTGCCTGAGACAATGCTAGTAAAAAAACATTTTACTTTACTTTTTTACTTTTACTTTTTTTTAACTTTAAAAATCTTCGGGGGCATTGCTCTTCCCTGATTTGTCTACAAATTATGCAAGTAGAAGATCCATCCGTCTCATACAGCAGGAATATGATATTGCTTAACCTTAAAGACCTAGGTTTGTATACCAGCACTGTTGCTTTCAGCTTCCTGGCATCCAGAAACTTACTTTGCCTCTCTGGAATCCTGTGAATCACAGAAATTTTAAACTGAATGGGATGTTAGTAATCACCTAGTTTAGCTCTCTCATTTTATAAAGGAGATCTAGAGAAAGGAAGTGATTTAGCCAAGGTCACCCATCTAGTCAGTGTCACTGTGGGAACCATAATTCAAATTTCCAAATGCCTAATGTAGCATTCTTCCCACTGCAATTGGTCAGCATTACCTAGAAATATGAAAATTTATTTTAATGAATTCATTGAAGCAAACAACTGCAAGGTACTTAAGGAAGAGAGGACAAATCTTTATCCTATCTATCTGCCTATAATGTAGAACAAATATCATTGTAGCAGAAGTCCTTTAGCTTTTTAGAGTCATGAATTTGTTTGGTAGTAACCTGAAGTTTTTTTCTTAAAATAATGTTTATAAAAGGATAAAATTAAACATAGGAACACAAAGAAAACAAATTATGTTTAAATACAATTTTACATATACACACATACATCCATACATATATACATACACACAAACATAAATCAAATTAATGGATCCCAGGTTAAGAACACCTATTCTAGAGCGATACAAATGTTATCCTTAAGTTCTCTAACTGAGCTAGTGATTGATTTTGATTAGTATTTTTTTTAAACTGTAATAACATAATTGTGTTTTCAAAGTGAAATTTATTAGAGGAAAATGATGGCAGGGTTATTTCCTTGTCTTATTATAATTTTCTATAGGATTTCTCTAATAGCCTTTGCATTTTTGACTCTCAGTCTTTTTCCTAATATATGGAGCATCTCCAGTCCTACAGAAAGGGCATCACATCTTGAAATCTTGCATCCCGACCCCCAGCCTTTTCTCTTCATGAGAAGGCTTCATGTTGTCATTAAAAACACAATTTAAGACTTAAATGTCATGCTTCCAGATGTGAGAAATAAAAGGTTTTCCCATTGAGTTATTCAGTCAGCCTTCATTCTCCCCAAGTTACCCTTCAGATATCTCTCCCAAAGACTTACATAGATGCTGAATGAAATGAGTAGAACCAGGAGAACATGGTACACAGTAATAGCAATATTACACAATGATCAACTTTGATAGACTTAGCTCTTCTCAAAGATACAATGTTCTAAGACAATTCCAAAAGACTTGTGATGGAAAATGCTATCCACATCCAAAGAAAGAACTATAGTCTGAATGCTAATTGAAGTATACTATTTTCACTTTTTTTTTGTTTTTTCTTGTGATTTTTCCCTTTTGTTCTGATTCTTCTTTCATAACATGACTAATTTGGAAATATGTTTGATATGATTGTAAATGTATAAGCTATATCAAATTGCTGTCTTAGGGAGGGGCGAGGGAAGGGAGGAAGAGAAATTTGCCCAAGGAATTAACAAAGTTAGGACTGGAATCCAGTTCCCCATACTCATGGCCAGTCCATTGCTATTTCTAATATATAACACTTGAAAATTACTGGTGAGCTTCCTGATATAACGATGTGTATGTTTGCATATATGTAACTTATGCTTTAAAAGTTACTCTGCAGAACAACATTTCAATCACTCAATCAAAAAACATTTATTGAACACCTAATACCTCCCAGGTAGTGTGCTAAATCCTGAGGTTCCTAAATAAATAAATAAATGAATTAAATAAATGAATGAATAAATAAATAAAGATGCAAAAGATAGTCTGTGCCCTCAAGGAATTCAAAATCTATTGGGGGAGACAACAAACAAAAAAATTTGTACAAACAAGTTATATCCATGATAAATAGGAAATAGTTAACAGAAGGAAGGCACTATAATTAACAGGAGTTGGGAAAGGCTTTCTGTAGAAAATGGGATTTTATATAGGACTTACAGGCAAGGAAACTGTTAGGCAAAGATAAAAAGAGAGAGCATTCTAGAGGTGACGGACAGCCAAAGAAGATGCTTGAAAGCAAAGAGGTGGAGTGTCTTTGTTCCTGGAATAATAAGGAGGCCAGTATCATTGGATTGAAGAGTATATGGCAGGTAGCAAGGTATAAGAAGACTAGAAAGGATGGAGAGAGCTAGATTAAGAAGACCAAACAAAGCATTTTGTATTTGATTCTAGAGGCAACAGGGAGCCACTGGAGTTTATTGAATGGGGGGCTTGACATGATCAGACCTGCACTTTAGAAAAATCACTTTAGTGGCTGGTTGGAAGACAGGTTGGATTGGGGTGGGACTTGAGGAAGGCATATCGACCAGCAGGCTATTAAACAATAGTCTAAGTGGGAGTTGATGAGGGCCTGCACCAGAATGGTGACAGTGTCCAAGCAAAGAGGGCGTATCTGAGAGATGTTGCAAAGGGGAAGTTGAGGGTTGAAAGGTAGGGAAGAGTCAAGGAAGATTGCAAGCCTGAGGAACTGGGAGAATAGCGATGCCCTCTCCCATAATAGGGAAAGTAAGACAGGAGGGGAGGGGTAAGGAAAAAATACTGAGTTCAGTTTTGGACATGTTAAGTTTAAGATATCTGTTGAATATATAGTCTAAGATATCTAGAAGACAATTGGACATGTGAGATTAGAGGTCAGCATACAGCTTGAGGCAAAATAGGTAGATTTGAGAATTGTCAGTATAAAAATGGTAATCAAATCAGGTAAAATAGTATAGAGGGAGAAGAGTACCCAGGACAGAACTCTCATGGAAACCTATCATTAGAAAGTATGATCTGTATGGGGAAGGGGAGAACCAGGAGAGCAGTGTCCTGAAAACTAGAGAGAAAAGAGTATCAAGGAGGAGAGGGTGATTAACAGTGTCCAAGGATATGGAAAAGTCAAAGAGAATGAGGACTCTGAAAAGACCCTTACATTTGACTACTAAGAAATCATTGCTAACTTTGGAATGAAAAGGTTGGAAGGCAGATGAAGAAGAGAATGTGAAGAGAGAAAGAGGTGGCACCTATTGTAGACAATTTTTTTTCACGGAGTTTAACCACAAAGAGCAAAATGGATATAGGATGTTAATGGGAATGGAAGGATTAAATGAGGGTTTTCTCATAATGGAAGAGACATGGACATATTTGTAGGCAGTAGGGAATGAGCCAGTAGACAGAAAAAGATTGAAAATAAGTGACTGAGTGGGGATACAGAGGGGTCACTATATTAGAGAAGATGGTATGGAATGGGATCACTTAAGCAGTTAGAAGGGTTAGACTTGGTAAGGAGTAAGGTCACCTCATCATGTGAGATGAGTGAAGGAGGAGAGAGTGGTAGAGGGCATATGAATGAGGAGATGGGTAAAAGAGGAAATTAACAGTGAATGGCTTTAATTTCTTCTATAAAATATGAGGCAAGGATTTCAGCTGTGAGAGTAGATGGGGGGGAGACATGGGAATTTTTTGGAGCTTTGGAAGAATAGCTGTGTAGAGTGGGATAGTGAGTTGATAATACAGGTATAGAAGGATTGCCTAACAGCAGTAATGTCCCAATTGAAGTTGTATAATGTAAACTGGTAGTTTGCCTAGTTATAATAGTTGTATGATTTCCCCCACCTTCATTCATCAGCACATGTAAAGGAGTACAGGTGGCAAATGGTGAGCATGATGCCAGGCTGAGGATGACAGGATGTAATTGGTGAAATGACAAGGGAGGTAGGGATTCAAGAAAGGAGGACAGTGTAGAGTTGAATTGATTCACTAAAGGGTTAAGATAGGGAAAACAGGAGAGAATGCAGGTGAGGTAGCTTAGGTGAGAATTAAGAGGTCAAGGAATTAGAAGTCACAGTGCACATAAAAAGTAGCATTTTCTAAGGTAACATGGAGGGAGAGAGGAAAAGCCAATATTATGGTTGAATAAGTGGGTTTTGGAATTCTTGAATGTGGATATATGGTACATTTGTGGGTGGTGGCAAAATCCAAGAGTATGACTATCTTTGTGTTGGTGAGGTGGGGTGGGGAGGAGTAGGTCATGAGAAGTAAGTAGGTTGAGGAACTAAGTGGTTAGGGTGTTTGAAGGAGAATCAGTAAATATGTTGAGGTCTTATAGTTGAGTTGAGAAGGGGAAAATTGTGAGCCATGTATCAAACTCACTGAATAAAGAAGGGGAGTGACCTAAGACTCCACAGACCACAGCTACCAGGATTTGGATTGGGTGGTAGATATGAGTATCATGAATCTGAAAGGAAGAGAGATTACTAAATGATGGAGACAGAGGGAGAGCCTGGAAGTGCCAGTAGGGAGAAAGGATTATTCCAACTCCCCTACTTCCATGAGTGAACTGAGGGAAATGAGTGAACAAGGTACATCTAGTACCAGAAAAGGGGGCCAGGAAGTCTCTGTCATCAGGGAAAAGGTCTTTAGGGAGGTTCCAGTTTTAAGGAATAGCTTGTAGGTGGAAGGAATGAGAGTGAGAAAAGATGTAGGATGAAGGTTGTTGTTTATGGAACAAGCATTTTAGCAGACACAGTGGAAGAGCTGAGTGGTGTTTGGTTGATTTATAGTAAGTGGAAATCTGAGTGTAAGGGACATATTAGGAGCACAGAGAAAGTAGAATTAAGGATGGAGAAGTTTGAAAAGGTTTCAGATTAGATGTTGAAGTTGAACTGGGCCTTGAAGGGTTGGTAACTTTTAGCTAGGCAGAGAGAAGAACATTTTAGATGCGTTAACAGAGGTATGATAAGAATAAAGGATCATAGAATTTAGAACTAGAAGGGACTGTAGCAATAGTCTGATCTGATACCCTCATTTACAAATGAGGTAACTGAGGCCCAAAAAGGTGAAGGTCACACAAGAAGTAAGTAGCAGAACCACAAATCAGGAAATATTGTGGCATAGGGGAAAGAACAGTGACTCTGGAGTCAGACGACCTGAATTTAAATCCCACCCCTGATGATTAACTAAACATGTGTAACCTCAGGTGAGTCACTTAACCTCCCTAGGTCTCAGTTTGCTCAACTATAAAATAAGGAGATTTGACTACATGATCTCTAAGGTCCCTTCCAGCTCTTATTTATAATCTCATGACCATATGTCCTTTGCATCTAATTCCACTGGGCTTTCTTCTGTACTTCACTGCTTCTTTGAATAATAACTAACATTTCTATGTTTTAGAAAATACATTTATTTTATTTATTTAAATATTTCCCAATTATATGTAAAATTATTTTAACAATCATTTTTAAATTCCAAATTCTTTCCCCTCCTTCCTGCCCCTCTCCCCTCATTGAGAAGGTAAACAATTTGATATCAGTTATACAGTGGAGTCATGCAAAACATATTTCTATATTATCCACGTTGCAAAAGAAAACACAACAAAATAAAATAATAAAAATAAAGAAACTTTAAAAAAGTGCTGCTTTCCACACTGAGAGTTCATTAGTTCTCTCTGGAGATGGATACATTTTTTATCATGGGTCCTTTGGAATCATGTTGATCAATGTAGCTAAGTCTTTCACAGTTGATCATCTTTACAACATTGTTATTGTGTACAATGTTCTCCTGGTGCTGCTCACTTCACTTTGTGTCGGCTTATTTAAGTCTTCCCAGGTTTTTTTCTGAAACCATCCTGCTTGTCAGCATAATAGTATTTCATCACAATCATATGATATGATGATCCTGTTTTGGGGACTTTTGCTTTGGGAAATGAGGTTGGATTGATAGGATACGGCATGAGTATAGTTGCTTTCAAAGCTAAGCAAAAGAGCATAAATTTTGCAGTTGAGAGCCATTGTAAAGATTTTGATCAGGGGCATAATGGAATAAGTGTGTGGAGTGTTCAAGGAGGACCAGCACTTCTGATGTGAGAGGTTGGGGAGATCTTTTCAGGGCTACTCATCCACCTTTGGTGTCTACCAGACACTTAATACCCACCTGTGGGCTCCAAAAAGCTGTAGCATGTGTAGCAGCCACACCTTGGTAAACCATCTCAGTGGATGGGCTAAACCAAGTTTAGGGTAACCAATGGGCCTTAAATCCATCAGTGAATTAGGATTGTGTCTACACCAAGAATGGGATGACTTATCCTGGTGTAATGGGTAGATGATAACAGTTTGTTCCAGTGGCCATGAAGGTGGCTGAAGCAGGCTGTCTGAAGTGCTTAGAGCTTGGTCAATCATCGAAGACACCAAAGTTCTCCACTGCATCCTTGGCCATCACCAGTTACCTTGACTTTGTCTTGCCAGTGGACTTCAATGACTCTGGGAGAGAGTGAGGCTGATGACTTTGTACTACTTTGCCTCACAAATCCAATTCATATACAAGTCAAAGCATCACCCTGTGATGTCATTGGTCCTCTTTAAAAAATGGACAACAATAATGGAATAAGTGGTATTTGAGTAAGATAAATGGTATTTGAGTAAGATAAACCCAGAAATTGTACATAAAATGGATTAAAAATAGCAGAAGTCTATTTTCAAGGGGATTAGCCAAGCTATTATAGGAAGCCAGGCTTGAGGTGATAAGAGTCCAGACTAGGATAGTAGCAGGGAAAGGAAAGATAAAGATAAAATATAGTTCAAAGGAAAAAAGAGCATAGACTAGACATAGAGTACCTGGGAAAAGAAAGGGAAAAAAAGAAGAGATATGGAAGAGTCAAAGATGACCCCAAGATTTCTGGTCTGAAAGACTAAGAAATAGTGGGGCCACTGTTGAAGATGAGATATTTGGAAAGAATCATTTTGAGGTGATAAGGTCTGTATATAGGGTTTTGGTTGATTTTCAGTGTTAGCAGGACATTCTGTGTAAATATGTGATAACAGTTAGACTAAAGGTTAGATAAGAGGTCAGGACTGGAAATGTGTAGTAACTGTTGAGATTTATCTGTATTCTACAGGTAATAATGCCGGAACCATCACTGCCAACATTCTTGATACCAGATAATTTAGGAAGAGTTCCTCCTGAGTTGTGAGAAAGGAAATAAGGTCACTCAAAGTAATTTGCCAAATGATGTTATTATATGCCTATGAACCCTAGATATCGACTTAACTGCTAAGAGGGCATTGGTTCTAATCAAAGCTTTAGGATTGCCAATTTGAGCAGTATTATGGATCACAGTTGGAAAGAACATATTAAAAAGGGGGGAAAAATCTGGCAAGGGTTGGATGAGAGCCCTGGGAGAAAAAATTACTCATCAATGAAATCAATTGAGGTAGTTTGAACTTCAATGGGAGCAGGAAAAACCTATAGTACAAATTGCTCTGATCTCCTCTAATCACTGCATAAGTAAGAAAAAAGAAATGGTTTCTTAAGAGTTGTTAATATCTTAGATGCAAGGTAAGTCACATCTGGCCCTTGGGTTATATTGCTTATTGACTTTTATTGCTGTAGCCCAGAAAATAATGATGATCCCCCTTCAACTGGACTTCCAGTGGTTATCCCATTCAGAGAAGTTTCTTTAAAAAGTTTAGATAAAGAACAGATAAAGAGCTGTGGACAGTAGTTATCAAATAATAATTAGCATTTAAGAGGTGAATATTAAGAGATAACCACCTCAAGCCTACAACACAAAAAAAAAGCAACAGGATATGAATAGTTCACTATATCTCAGGATTGGCTGATCTCCTCTGTTTTTCTATATATCACCCTTTCATTTTACTTTTATCTCCTTCTCTCTACTGTGCATGTCTTTTTCTCCCCATTATTTCAATTTCTTTTCTTTCTGGGTATTACACTATCCCATTCATTTCTCTCTCCTCCTTTTAACTAGGAACTTATCATTATTTGGAATTGAAGACACTCATGTTGTTTGTTACATTTATTACATGAACTTATAATTACTATTTTTCATTTTTTAATTATTTTAGTTAATTTTTTATATCTTTATTTTTTTTATTTTTAGCTCATATCATTAAGTCATGGGTTTCATACCATTAAGTTAAATGCTTATTAGTCATTTGTGAAATATGCCCTAATGATGAGGAAGAAGATGAGGAGGAGGAAGAGGAGGATAGCTCACATTTACATAGTACTTTGGAAAGTTCTTCTTTATATAAAATCCTCTGTTTGGAGTTTAAAACTCTTCATAATCTGGCCTCCTCTTACATTTCTAATATTCTCAACCATTCTTTCACCCTACCACTCTCCCAACACGCTCTCTGATCCAGTGATACTGGCCTCCTTGATGGTGTTCTTTGTCCATGTCACTCCATATCCTGACCCAGTGCATTTTCACTGACTGTCCCTCAAGGCTGGAATTATCTCCCTCTTCATCTACTCCTCTTAGCTTCCCCAGCTTCCTTCAAGTGCCAGGTAAAACTCTACCTCATAAAAGAAGCCTTTTCTGATTCCCCATGATGCTAGTAACTTCCCTATGTTGATTATCTCCAACCAATCCTCTATATATCTTATATTTGCAGAATTGTTTTCGTGTTGTGTGCTCCATTAGACTTTGAGGTCCTTGAAAACTGGGGTTGTTGTTGCTTTCCTGTGTATCACTAGCACGTAGAACATTGCCTGACACATAGTAGTTGCTTAATAAAAACTTATTGACTTGATTAGTAAGTGATGAATAAAACAATACTTAGCCTTATGAATTCTTTTTGATTTATTTATTATCCCATTTCACAGAACAATAATCTGATGTGCTGGACAGAAATGCATGATACATTTTTACACACACACACATACATACACACACACACACACACACACACATCATCGTAAGAGAACAGACACAATTTATGCTTATGCAGATGAGAAATAGAGGCTCAGAGAGGTTAAATTAATTAACCTAAAATCACAGAACTATTTCTTTGATATCTGAGTCTAAGGACTATCTTGGTAAATAGGGGTCATCATACCTTACCATACCACTGTGGAACAGATCATTACTGTATTTGCACATTGCATTTAAAGGTACTCAGTGAAATGGCAGTCATTTTCAGATTGTAAAAAACTACTATATAAGCTGGTAACCACACAAATTGGGAAATAGTAGAGCCATAAAGGAAATCAGGTCATGGGTGTACAATGGTGGGGGTACTGATCTGTAAACTTTGCATCTTCCTAGGAAGCCATAGCTAAGTTTTTAGCTTATCTCTCCCTCCCTTATTTTTAAGGGATATATACTTTGTCATGGTGAGAGGAAGGGAAGGATTTTGTAACTGTTGGTAATTCTACTGATTCTACTTGCTGATGAAATGTCTTATGAGCCCAAAGATATCAAACATGGGTACAAAACTAATGGAAGACACTATGGATAATAGATTTAAAGCTGGGTGAACTCAGATTAAATGAAATGACCAATCAGGGTTTCTGAGGACAGGTGATAAAACACACTTTTCTGTTCTTGGCAGAGAGTTGGGGGACTCCAGAAATAGAATGTTTCATATGCTGTCAGAGCCAGTCACTGTTGGTTGATTTTGCTTAACTGTTTTTCTTTGTTCCAGGGGAGAGTTCTTTGGGGAAGGGTATTTCAGGGAATGACAGTGGTATAACAAACAAAAGGAATCAATAAAACTTAAAAAAAAAAAGATTTAGATCTGGGAGATACCTCAGGGGTCATCTAGCTACCCCTTTCCCATATAATATTGACAAGTTAGAGAAAATGTATTGCATTACCCATTGGGCTACATTTTCTATTTGACCCTAGAGAGCAATAATTTACTGGGAAATACTTGCAATACTAAAATCTCTTTTTGAAGCGTGGAGCCTGCATACAGGGAGGGGATATGTCTCCATGTAGAAGACACTGAAATCATAGGAAAGGAAAGAGTGGCTGCTCAGAGGAGTCTGAGGAGGTGATATCCAGTGTCACTACTGAGACTTATGGAAGAAGAGGAGATCCAGAGCTTCAGAGCTCGAAGACAGACCTGCCTGTTGTTGAGTCCAGCCTAATCTAAGGGGTTCCATACATTGCACGCTTGGCCCACTGTGTTGTGGTTATAGACACTAGAAAGGAAGGAAGTCAGAAACCTAACATTTATTACAGGTGCTTAAAGCTTGATCAAGACCCTTATCATCTGAATCTCACCAGATCCCTCCTCATAACTAGGACATGAGGTAGATAGTACAAGTGTTATCACTCCTATGTATAAAATGAGGATAAGGGCTATGAGGCTGGACAGGGAAAGTGAATTACCTAAGGTCCCACAGATATTTACTTGAAATTTGTTCTGTCTATGAGTTTTGTTTGCAGTCCAACTTGTGATTACTTTGCCTTAGGGAATGGAAGGCCATTTAAAGGTGACTGTGTAGAGCTTGCAAGAGAAAGCACAGAGGTTCACTAGCATATCTGACATGTGATCAGCGTGAGGTCACCTCTAATTACTTGGGAATGTATGCCTGAATGCACAATTCTGCTTCTGAGGGTGGTGCTCACTCAGCTAGTGCTGAACACTCCCTCCTAGGGACAGCAAAGAGCTAACCAGAGCACCCAGACCTTTCAAGAACACTAAGGATTCATCAGCAAGCAGCTTCTCACTCTCTTAGAGCCCTGGCTTGGGCTGAAGACCTATTCTTTTTTAAAGTCTGATGTAATTGGACCATCAAGCAGCAGAAGGGGGGCAGCAAAACTTTATTTTTAGAAATAGCCAGGTCCAAATAGGACCAGATCACAGAATCTTAGCACTTCAGTATTGGAAGCAACCTCAGTGGAAGCAATGTAGTGCAGCCAGTCCAGGGCAAGCATCCTTTCTACAGGATAACTGACAAGTGGTCATCCAGCCTTTCTGGAGTCTCATTCAGCCTACTCCCTATAATTTCTTTCAGCCTTTTCCCTATACATATTTCACTGATTTTATTTTTGCTGCTCTCATGAAATAAAACCATCACAGGTAATGACAGTGAGGCTCATACTGACAAATGACATTGAATAGTTTATTGTGAGAGGAAATGGCACCTTGAAATGAGGTACTTGCTACTGTAGTAGGCACACAGATTCACCCATGTCATTGATCCAGAGGGAGAACATCGCAAGCAACTTCATGCTATTGTTATTATGAATAATATTATAATTGATATTATCATTAATACATCATCATTATTAGTGGTGTTTATTGTTATTTGTTGTTGTTCATGCCTTTGTTGCACTTTGTTATTTCCTCTTATCTGCATTTCCTAATATGATTCTACTTACATTGTGTCATGAACAGGACAGATCAATCAATAATGAACCAATTAACAAAGCTTATTATTTGACAACTTTATGCTAGGAGCTATGCTACATGCTAGATCTCATCATTCTCATTCATAACTTTTTTCTCTCCATCAGTTCATGGGAATACCAGCCATTTGGTTCTGTCCATGAAGGGCAAAGCTTGTAGTAAAGAGGAGAAACACTTTAACTTTAACTTCTTGGATTGTTTGGTCAAGAAACCAGCTCTTAATCCATCCAAACTCATGGTTGAAATTTAGGAGAGATAGCAATGATGTGATGGAAATACTTGGAGTTTGAAAGGCTAAGATTTGAGTCCTAGGACTGGTACTTAGTAGTTATATGATTATGCCCAAGTTACTTGTGAGAGAAAAGCACTTACAGATACATCATGGTACAGTGGGTATAGTGCTAGCCTTGGACTGATGATGACCTATGTTCACATCTTGCTTCTGATATATACTAGCTATGTAACCCAGGGCAAATCAGTTAACCTCACAGTGACTCAGGCAACTCTGTAAAATCTCAAGCTGCAGATGAGTTGCATTCTGCATCAGTCCAGGGAGTTTTCAACAGGAATTTTCTACATGGGTGAAATCCCAGAACTGCCCCCCCCATCAAGTCACTTAATCTTTCTGAGCCTCAGTTGCCTCACCTGTGAAATGAAAGTAGGTAATACCACGCCTGTTTTACCTGCTTCTCTGAAATGCTCTGAGGACCAAATGAGGTAATTGTTGTAAATATATATATATATATATAATTTAAATATGTAAAACGTTATATATGCATAATAAATATGAGAGGAACAGGAAAGATTATTAATATTATTATCGTGGAAATCAAGTTGATGAAGGGACAGAGAAGGTTGTATTTGGAGTCTCAAATAATCCTCTAGGTGAGCACTAAACTGTCAAAGAAGTTAAGCATATGTACCTTTTCTTGCAGTGGTGGGCAATTTACACACTCCTGTGCCCTTGTGGTTCCTGCCAATAAATCAGGTTAGCTCCACTGTGCAAGTTTCCGATGCTGTCCTTGAAGATGGGTGTCATGCAGATACTTAGGAATGAGGATAATGGTTTATGACTTCAGCACCTGAAGCCCCATCATACAGCAAGTTCCCTGGAGATGATGATCATACAAAACTAATATTGCTTAGCTGTGATAATGTCATGCTGTCATGCTGAGTTACATGGATTGCCTGATTCCAGGGGCTGGAAAAAAATCCTCACTGATTAATCCCAATTCAATGTAAATGTAGTTGGTGCCAGGAATATGGTAAATAAGAAAATGGATGGACTCATGGGGACATTACTGTTGAATTGAGGGCCACAACCACCTTAGCTCATCCCTCTGTTAGCAGCTGACAGCATCATTATGAGAATGGGAGACAAGACCTATTGCTCATGAGGATTCTGGCTTTTTTCCAAGCCCTCCCCCCACCACTTCCTCAACTCCTCATTCATCTGCCACATTTAATGTTGAATACTGTGTGGTGAGACGAATGGCACCCTGAAGAAAGAGGTTCATCACTGTGGCAGGTATACATGCCCTAGTACCACCACTTTAATAATAATAAGTGCCTTATTAGAGATGACTAAATTATAATAAATTGCATGCTGGACTTGGAGTCAGGAAAACTTGGGTTCACATCTAGTCTCTTATACTATCTGGGCAAGCCACTTAACCTTTTATAGCTCCTCTATAACCTGGCCCCTTCCTATCTATCCAATTTTCTTATATCTTACCCTGCTCCACATAATTAGAATCTAATGATACTGGCTTCCTTGCTGACACTCTGTCTCCTGTCTCCATGCATTTTCACTGGCTAAAATTTTTTCCCTCCTCATCAGTGTTTCTTGGATTTCCTCATTTCCTTCAAGTCCATAGATGAATTAGCTAAACTTGAGGGACAAGTTCTATTTCATCTATGGAGCAGAAGGAATTCAGGACAATTCATTGGGATTTCTCAAATTATAGAAACATAGACAGTGGATTGAATGACAACATGTCTATTTACATAATTAATTTATGACTTTTTCTCTTTTCCATATAGCTGACATCCTCTAGTCCTAGGAATGGTTGTTTCTGCTATGTAACCGAGCAAAAGAGAGCTCGTTAGTATGGAGCCTTCCATGGGAATGGAAGGTAGAGATAATATTATTTCCTCAGGAATTCTGGAGATTTGGTGCTATGTCTCTTTGTGCTTTGCTGTGGAATGTTTCTTCTAGTGGATGCCATAGGTTGATATGTGATGTCACTTTTTTATACAGCAGAACTGGCAGAACAGTTCAGGACTGGGCAATTTTAAATCCAAAAGAAAAAAGAAGAAGAAATTAAGATATCACCACAAGAAAATACACAGCGGTGTTCATATAAGAACAACTTAATCTCAACCAAAGACAAATTAGTTAATTCATTGATACAAATATACAAAAATAATGTACAAAAAAGTACATTATATCTCTTACTTCCTAGATTGTGAGAACTTTTGGCTCTGCCTATTTTTATCTATTTTAAGCAGCTATCAGGGTGACAGAATATCAGTGCTTACTAAATTACCAAGACCCCCAATATCTTGGATTCTGCTCATTTGTTTCTTAATTGGTTCCCAGAGCAACCAGAGGATAATCAGCACTGTCCTTTATTTTTGGAATAGTATCTACTCTTCTACTATTCTGGAGTAACTCTCTTTCACCAGCTTCTTTCTGCTTTTTTTAGTCAAGGCACAACATGATTCTCTGTGACCAGTGAATTTTCTCCAAAATGCAGGGAGTTCAGAACATCACAACCTGTCTTTTTAAAGGGTCTAAACTATTTTGAAAGTAGGTTGAATATAGGTAAGCTCTTTAATACAATGATAATTTGAACATAGTATGGAGACATTCAACCCCTAGATTATCTGGAAGACTGACTTTAACTTCTAATCAGAGCTACCTTTCCATTTTATCTTTATTAGGATTCCGAGTGTCACCTTCACCTCTCCTGGCTCTGCTGATCCTTGTGAGAAATTGCTAACAAGTGGTCAAAAGACCAGAAGGTGAAGACAGTAGGAAGGTGAAGAGGTGGCAGAGGAAAAGTCAATCAACTAAGTAAAGATTTGTTTGCTCCTCTAACTTAGTAGATAAGAGCTTCCTCCACCTTCTTCATATGTGAAAAAGTAGAAAAATGTTAATAGACAAGGAAAGATGACTGTCAAAATTTTAGCCAGTTCTCTTGGTGATGTTTTTCTCATTCCTAAGTTTAGTAAGAATCCCAACTAGACAGAATGCTGTTTCACATGTAGATGAGTTTTCCTGTACTCTTATGGAGTTGAGGATGGGGAGGAGTGATGGCTTGAAACTCTGCCAAATATTTAGATAGTGCATCAATCCCACTTGAAAACAGAGGACTCTTTACTCTAGAAAAAGGAAAGCTGAGAAGGTATGGATAACACCAGTCTATGAAATACTCAGATGGCTGCAAGATGTCTTTACTTGGATGGCGTGGCATTGCTGTCAGTTGAACATGTCCAGAACTAAATATATCATCTTTCCTTCCCCTCTGTCACAACCATCAAGGTCTTACCCTTCCTGTTTTCCCCAATTTTGTTGGCAATAACACTTCTTTTAGTCTAATCTAGTTTAAGAACCCTCAGTCATTTTTTAATCTTCCTGTTCTTTCATTCCCTGTATCTGAAGTAACATTGGCTCTTCCCTTGAAATGTCTTTTCTATTTATCTCTTTCCATTATCATTGGCATTACCCTAGTGAAGCTAATTATTTCATACTTGTACTATTGCAACAGCCTCCTCTCTGGTCTTCTTACTTCCATTCTCTTTTATCTCCTAGCCTTCCTGCATTCTTTGATGGACTAGTATTGCTAAAATTCTGCTGGCATCAGTTCATTGAATCACCTTCAATTTCAAATATATCAATGTTCTCTCAATGTCTATAGAAGTAAGTCTAAACTTCTCTGCCTGCTAATCAAAAGCCTTCATTAATTAATGCTGCCATATCTACCCTTATCTTTTGCTAATTTAGTCTCTACATTGGCCCTACCAAAATGCCGTGCTCATTTTCCCTTCAAGTCTCAAGACAGGCATTCACATTGCCTACCCCTTTCTTTCTGCCAGTCCAAATCCTACATGTTTTCTAGGGCTTTGTTCATATTCTTCTGATTTCTTTAACACTCTGCTGACCACTGTGTGGCCTGTATGTGATAGTGACATTATCTGTACTAATGACACCATTTAGTACCCTGCTCCTTCCCATGTCTGTGAGTAAGCAAAGATAACAACAGAACTTGGAAAGCATTATTTTAAAAGTAATGCCCAACCTGAGTTCAAATCAGACCTCAGACACTTGCCACTTACCAGCTGGGCAAGTCACTTAACCCTGATTGCCTCACCAAAAAGCAAAAAAAAAAAAAAAAAAAGAGTAATGCCCAGATTTGTAATGGAAAAAATAACTCAAATTGATTTTTCCCTCCTCTATTCAACGAGCTTGCTCAACAAATATTTATGCAGTGCCAACTCTGTCCTAGACCCTTGGGTAGATATGAAGGATAAGAAAGGATTCCTGCCCTTCTGGTACTTAAAATTTGGCAAAGCACTCTGAAATGTTGTGGTTTTTATAGGCCCTCCTACACATTTTGGCATTCAGTTGTATAGTAATTAATGTTATTATTTAAGTGCTATAAAAGTGTGTGTGTGTATGTGTATACTATGTCTCCAATGAGGAGATATAATTATCTTAGGGATCATAGTTCATGTTTCTGTCTCCCTAGTACAGTGTCCTGCATACAGTAGCTATCTATGTAGTATGTCATCAGGAGGACCTGAGTTCATATCCTGCCTCTTCATTGCTAACTGTATGACCATGGAAAAGTCGCTTAACTTTTCTTTATTTGTACAGTGAGATAACTTGAAGGGTTATTGTGAGACTCAAATGACATAAGGCATGTAAATCATTGTGCAAGCTTTAAAGCATTATTTAAACATCAGTTATTATTCAGTCCTTGCTTAATTTAAGATCTGAAATGGACAGATAGGACAAGGACTCATCAACTTAAAAATACTAGAAAGAGAAGGATCCTAGAAATCTTACAAATAAAAATCTTGGGACAAATAAAAAAAAATCTTTTAAAAAATCCTCAGTGGTAAATAACAGAAAGTATTACCCTGAGAGATGGGACATCCTTAAGGGTAATTGGCAAATGAAAATCATCATATCCCTATCCCCCACTATTTGTTCTATTTAGTTTGGACTCCACTATTTTCATTCCTTCATTCCTTTCCTTGAAGCCGCCCTACCGGGAAACTCATGATCATGCAGATTGTTTCTGCTCTGGTATTCGTACCTTTTCAGAACTCTCAGGTGCCTTTGTCCCTCTGCTTGGAGGGCTGGAGGGTAGAGCAAAAAAATTATCCCAAATCTTCTCTTTATAGAGAACCTGCAATCCCAGCCAGCTGTTCAACCCCCACCAGCTGCTGTACCTGGTTTTGCTCCAATACCCTCATGCTCTTATGCCAGCTTCCCCCTGTCCCCCCCCAAAGTTTTCAGCTTCCTTTAAGGTTGTCTTCCACCATTAGATTGTAAGCTCCTTGAGGGCAAGGACTGTCTTTTTAATTTTTTTAAAATTTGTATCCCTAATGCTTAGCACAGTGCCTGACATATAGTAGGTGATTAATAAATGTTTGTTGTATTTTATATTCCAAAAAATATTCATCAGTCCAGTATCAACTATAGAATCCTGAGCTGGAGGAACTAATGATCTGTTTCAGAGAGGCATTGTTTGTGTCCTAATAATAAAATTTAGCCTTTTGCCTCTGACCAGATGGAAAGTCAAATCAAATCCACTGTTGTTTTTTGAGCACACAGGGCATGCAAAGCACTCTCAGCCTTTCCAGGCAGGGTTTTATTAGAGTACTTCATTATCTAGAATGTCTTCCTCTGTTCTTCATCAAAGATCTGAGGAAAGAAGGCATGAGCATGATAGAAAGGAGGAAGGGGATGCCTAGGGCAGCCTCCATTGCCCAAGAAGAGACACAGCCATTCCTAAAACTACCTGGATTCTGATTCTTAGTTCTATAACTTTCTACTAGGTGGAACAATAGATAGAGCAATGAACTTGCAATCTGGAAGAGCGAAGCAAAATACCTGCCTCAGACATTCTCTAACTCTATGACCTTGGGCAAGTCACTTCACTGGACCACAATTTTACATCTATAAAATGAGGGAGTTGGTCTTAATGGATTAACTGACCTTTAAAGTCCTTTCTAGCACTAAATCTTGATCCTATGACCATTGCCCTATGTTGTGTTCTATGGCAAACAAATGAGAATCAGGAAAAAAACAAACAAACCTCTAAGACTGATCCTGTGAAAATGGGAATAAAATGTAATTTATGAGTACAATGAAAAAGCAGTGGACATTAACACAATTTTGATAGATACATAGGAAATTGTCAGCCTCTTACCCTCTTAGTTTTTATGAAAATGTCAGTGTTTTAATGGTGAGAATTTAAAGATTTTTAAAAATTCTTCTTCAAAAAATTCTCCCATTATGATGTAAATTTCTTGAGATTCCACACTGTTTCTGAAATATAAGTCATAGATTTAGTCAGTCAACAAGAATTTGCTAAGTGCCTACTATGTACCAGGCACTATGCTAAGACCTGGAAATGAAATATGAGGCAAAAAAACAACCCTTGCCCTCAAGGAGCTCACAATATAATAACGGAGACAACAAGCAAGCAAACATATAGAAATATGCTATATACAGGACAATAAGCAATAATTAAGAAAGAAAAGATACCATGCTTGTTGACTGACTAAATCTATGACTTGTATTTCAGAAACAGTGTCTGCAGACCATACCATATCCTGTGGAGAGGGACTAGGATGTTGGGGGTGGGAGGTAGAATTTGCAGTCATGCCAGAAAGTGAGAAATGTAGTTTTGAAAAACAGAAGTTCTTGATGGACATGATTGCTGTCTTTATATATCTGAAGAACAGTCACATAGAAAGAGAATTAGACTTGTACTGCTAACCTGGAAGCAAAGCTAGGATTAGTGGACAAAGTGCAAAGGCAAATTCCAGTTCATTATGAGGAAAATCTTCCTTACAGAATTGTAGAAAACTGGAGTAGAGATACATAGATAGAGACAGACAGACAGATAGACATAGACAGAGAGGTAGATAGATAGAGCACTTATATTCTTATTGTGTGCCATGTACAATACTGAGTACTGGGGATAAAAAATAAATAAATAAAAGCAAACAAGACAGTATGGAATCTCAAGAAATTTACATCATAATAGGAGAAGACAACACATAATAGGGATCTGGGGTAGGGCCAATGCAACTATATGGTGGGAGAATGGGTGGCAAGACAGATAGTGAGGTGAAAGTGATAGTCAACTGGAATTGCCCATTGCAGGAAGTCTTTACATGGAGGGTGGATGACCACATTCAGGAATATTGCACTAGATCAACTAATTTTAAACTGTAGGTCACAACTCCATATGGGTTTGTGAAAAATTTGGCAACAGTAAAAGATTTCTGAACACGCAACGACTAAAAATTAATTAAAAATCAAACACATGATGAACTCAAGGTATTTCTGGCAGCACTTGCCCATGTTGCGTAGTGAAGCTTTACTGCAGCCTTAAAAACAAAGCATGTGCACTTTGCACTGCACATGCCCTCAGGCCATGCAACATCAAAAAAGTAGTCAGGAGTGGAAAAAGTTTAAGAAGTCCTGCATTAGATAACCTGAGGTCCCTTCATTCTGTAAACTTCTTTGATCCTATCACTCTTTGACCAAATTAAGAGAGAAACAGAATAATATGGGAAACCAAGGAAGAAAAAATTCTTTCTGATTGAGAGGAACATGGAAAATTTTGTAAAGGAAGTCAAATTTTACCTGGGCCTTGAAGAATAGGTATGATTTCAGTAATAATTTCAGTATAATTTCAGAATGGGTATACACAGTTGGTGTATAGATGATAGGAGAGGATTGTAGGTAGAAGGAATAACACAAGGAAAGGAACAGAGGTGGGAAGATGCTGAAAATGGACAAGGGAATAAGAAATAGTCCAGTTTGCCTGAAGCTTAGTGTAAATGGAGCAGAATAGCATGAGACAAGTTTGAAAATAAAGAGAAGAACCATATGGGGTAGAGCTTAATAGTTATTGTATTGTTATTGAATAATAATTGCATATTTATTCTTTCCTACCTTTAACTTGGGAAATTAGGAACTCTATTAAAGCAAGAAACTGGTATTAAGATCTTTATAATTCTCCTAGTCTCAAAGCAAAAAAAAAGGCCTATTAATGAAACACAGTGGATTAAGGCTTATTTGATCATGATGTTTATGAAATCTGCTTCCTGGAAAGCTTTGAAATAATAAGATACCCTTCTGGTTACTTACATGCTAAGTAAGAGAATCATTGTTGTTACTGTGATTTCTTCAAAATCACACATCAAATCAGTGAAGGAATTGGAATAAGAGTATTATTCCTTTAATGGTTAGTCCAATACACTTCTTCTTGAGGCAGCTAATTAAAGTCCAACTCATTAACCTGACATGTAAGGTCCTCCACAATTTAATGACACTCTACTTTCCCAGCTTTATCTTATATTACTTCTTTCCCACTCCAGGCTTCAGTCAAACTGAATTCTGTATCCTGAACATGCCTTGAATACTTTTCCCCTCTCTCCTTATCTAGTGAATTCCTACTCATTCTTTAAATATCCCATATTAAATGTCCTCCCTTCCCGGAAGATTACTCTAAGGTCTTTTCTTGGTAACAATCTTCTCTTCTTGGAGTTCTTTACAACCCACATGATCCATTTCTCATATGCTATTTTTTTTATTACATTGTGTTTATTCTATCAAATTGACTTCAACCTCTATGATATCAGGGACCATGCCTTGTCTTAACTTTATATTTATCCTAGTGCTTACCACAAGAAGGGCAGTGACCACATGTTGGATCAAAGCACTTTGGAAACAGTGAAAACTTATAGACCCCAGACCTAGCTCTGAAAGCAGCAGTATATAAAAGCCTGAAGCTCAGACCAACTCTTTTCCTGCCCCCGTTCTCCCTTCCCAGAGGTGAGCAGAGCCCAACTCTAAAATAAAGTCCAAAGTCAAGAAATAGGCTTGAAAAATAAGCAAAGAACAAAAAAAGAACCTCAGTGTAAAAAGCTACTCTGAAGACAGAGAAGTTCAAGATACAAACTCAGAAGAGAACAACTTGAAAATATTTGCAAGGAAAGTCTTAACGAAAAATGCAGATTTGATACAATCCCAACAAGAATCCCTACAAGGGCTAAAGAAAGATAAAAAAAAAGATAAAAAAATCCAATAATATCAGTAGAGGAAAAAACTGGGAAAAAGAAATGAGAGCAATACAAGAAAATTAAGAAGAGGAAGTTAACAGTTTGGTTAAAGAGGCACAAAAAATACTGAAAAACAAAAACTACTTAAAATCAGAATTGGCCCAACGGTAACATAAGTACCAAAAATACAGAATAAAAAACTCCTTTAAAATTAGAACTGGCCAAGTGGTAAAAGAGGTAGTACAAAAGCTCACTGAAGAAAATAACTCCTTAAAAATCAAAATTGATCAAGTAGAAGCTAATGACTCTATGAGAAAGCAAGAAATAATTAAACAAAGTCAAAAGACTAAATGAATAGAAGAAATTGAGATATATCTCATGAGAAAAACAACTGACCTGGTAAGCAGATCAAGGAGAAACAATTTAAGAATTATTAGACTGCCTGAAAGCTATGATTAAAAAAAAAGAGGCTTGATGTCATATTTTAAGAAACTATAAAGGAAAACTGCCCAAATAGTATAGAACCAAAAAGAAAAGTAGAAGCTGAGAGAATCCACTAATCACCTCATGAAAGAAATCCCAAGATGAGAATTTCCCAGGAATATTATAGCTGGATTCCAAAACTCCTAGGTCAAAGAGAAAATATTGCAGTCAGGAAGAAATAATTCCAGTGCCATGGAACCACAGTCAGGATCACACAAGATTTAGCAGCTACCATGCTAAAGGAGTGGAGAGCTTATAATATACTGTTCTTTAAGCAAAGGGACAAGGATTACAAGCAAATTAACCTACTCAGCAAAACTGAGTGTAATTTAACATGGGAGAAAATGGATATTTAATGAAATAGAGGACTTTAAAGCATTCTTATTTAAAAAAAAAAAAAACTAAGGGAGCAGAGCCAAGATGGCACATTAAAGCCATGACTTTCTTGAGCTCTCCCCCAAACCCCTCCAAATACCTGTAAAAAAATGGCTCTAAACAAATTCTAAAGCAGCAGAACCCACAGAAAGACAGAGTGAAACAAATTTCCAGCCCAAGACAACCTGGATGGTTGATTGGAAAGGTATATCATGCCGGGCGGGGAGAGAAGCACAGTTTGGCATAGGTGCTCAGGCAAAGCAGGCCTCAGCAAACCTGGAGCAGGCCTCAGAGGATTGAATCACAGACAGCTGTGGTGGTTTCCAGACTTCTCAACCCATGAACACCAAAGACAACTTAGAAGGTCAGTAGGAAAAGTCTGTGTCTGCAATGAGAGAGAGAAGTGTGGGGTCCCAGGCCCATTTCTGAAGGCCCATTGACGTCGGGGCAGTAGCTGCCTCTGGAGCCTCTGGCCCACAGACTGAGGGGGAATTGAGTGGCTGATCAAAGGGGGATTGCAGGGATCTCTTTGCTGGCACTGAAGCAGGATTCTCTTGCTTTGCCTCTGCTTGGATCTGGGTCACAGTTCTGGATGGTGGTCCTGGGGCGAGGAGGAGCACAGGCATATTGGGGCTTGTGGTGAAGGTGGAGAGGGAATTCTTCTCCCAGTTCCAAGGCATAAAAGAGTGCTTGTGGTCACTGACAGACTAGAGTACAGGCCAGGAGAGGAATAAACATTTCACCCTTGATCATAGCACCTTGGAAGAACTGAAAAATTTCAGATCCCTAGAAGTATCTCTGAAAATAGCTGCACAAAACCCCCAGAACTTGGGACAGTACATTCTCCACACTGGAAGCAGACCTCTATCTTAACAAAGAGTTTAAAAGTCAAATAATTGGCTGGGATCATGAGCAAACAGTGCAAAAAAAAGCAGACCATAGAATCTTACTTTGGTGACAAAGAAGATCAAAACATACAACCAGAAGAAGACAACAAAGTCAAAGGTCCTACATCCAGAGCTTCCAAGAAAAATGTGAATCAGTCCCAGGCCATGAAAGAGCTCCAAAAGGATCTTGAGAAGCAGGTAAGAGAAGTAGAGGAAAAACTGGGAAGAGAAATGAGAGTGATGCAAGAAAATCATGAAAAACAAGGCAACAGCTTGCTAAAGGAGACCCTCCAAAAATATTGAAGAAAATAACACCTTAAAAAAATAGCCTAACCCAAATGGCAAAAGAGGTCCAAAAAGCCAATGAGGAGAAGAATGCCTTAAAAAGCAAAATTGGCCAAATGGAAAAGGAAGTCCAAAAGCTTACTGAAGAAAATACTTCCTTAAAAATTTGAATGGAGCAATTGGAAGCTAGTAATGTCATGAGAAATCAAGACACTGTAAGACAAATTCAAAAGAATGAAAAAAAATAGAAAACAATGTGAAATATCTCATTTGAAAAGCAACTAACCTAGAAAGGAGATCCAGGAGAGAGAATTTAAAAATTATTGGATTACCTGAAAGAGCCTAGACATCATCTTTCAAGAAATTATCCAGGAAAACTGCCCTGATATTTTAGAACCAGAGAACAAAATAGAAATTGAAAGAATCCACTGATCATCTCCTGAAAGAGATCCCCAAAGGAAAACTCCTATAGCCAAATTCCATACTTCCCAGATCAAGGAGAAAGTATTGCAAGCAGCCAGAAAGAAATAATTCAAGTATTATGGAAACACAATCAGGATAACCCAAGATTTAGCAGCCTCTACATTAAAGAACCACAGGGCTTGGAATATGATATTCTGGAGGGCAAAGGAGATAGGATTACAACCAAGAATCACCTACCCAGCAAAACTGAGTATAATCCTTCTGGGGGAAAAAAATGGACATTCAGTGAAATAGAGGACTTTCAAGCATTCTTGCTGAAAAAACCAGAGCTGAATAGAAAATTTGACTTTCAGATACAACACTCAAGAGAAACATGAAGAGGTGACCAGGAAAGAGAAATCATAAGAGATTTATTAAAGTTGAACTATTTACATTCTGCATGGAAAGATGATATTTGTAACTCATGAGTCCTTTATCAGTATTAGAGTAGTTGGAGGGAAAAAATTATATGTATGTGTATAGATAGATAGATAGGATAGATAGATAGAGGGCACAGGGTGAGTTGAAGATGAAGGGGTGGTATCTGGAGAATAAAATTAAGGGGTGAGAGAGGATTATACTGGGAGAAGGAGAAAGAGAGAGGTAGAATGGGGTAAATTATCGCACATAAAAAAGACAAGAAAAGGCTTTTATAGTGGAGGGGAAATGGGGGAGGGTGAGAGGGAATTAGTGAATCTTATTCTCATTGGATTTGGCTTAAGGAGAGAATAACATACACACTCAATTGGGTATGAAAATCTATATTACCCTACAGAAAATGGGGGGGGCAGAAGGGGACAAGAGAGCAAGAGGATGATAGAGGGGAGGGCAGATTGGGGGAGGGGGTAATCAGAAGCAAACACTTCTAAGGAGAAACAGGGTCAAAAGTGAGAATAGAATAAATGGGGGGTGCAAAAGGGCGAAGGGAAATATACTTAGTTTTTCACAACATGACTACTATGGAAGTGTTTTGCATGACTACACATGTATAACCTGTATCGAGTTGCTTGCCTTCTCAATGAGGGTGGGTGGGGAGGGAGGAAAGGAGAAAATTTGGAACCCAAAGTTTTAAAATCAGAAGTTAAAAAAAATGTTTTCACATGCAACTGGGAAATAAGATATACAGGAAATGGAGAATAGAAATCTATCCTGCCCTACAGGAAAATTGAAGGGGAAGGGGATAAGAGAAGAGGGGGAGAGATAGAAGGGGCAGCAGATTAGGGATATTCAGAATGCATGGCATCTTGGGGCGGGGGGAGGGATGAGATGGGGAGAAAATTTGGAACTTAAAATCTTGAGGAAATGAATGTTGAAAGCTAAAAATAAATAAATTAATTAAAAAAAAATATTGAGTTCTGAATTCTCTTTCTCCCTCTTGCCTCTCCCCACCCATTAAAAAGGTAAAAAATGTGATCTCAATTATACATGTGAAACCATGCAAAACATATTTCCATATTAGCTATGCTGCAAAAGAACAAGAAAAATAAAGTGAAAAAATATGCTTTAATTTGCACTCTGACTTCATGATTTCTCTGTCTGGATAGCATTTTTCATCATGGGTCCTTCAGAATTATCTTGAATCATTGTATTGCTGAGAATAGTTAAGTCATTCACAGTTGATCATCGTACGATATTGCTGTTATTATGTACAGTGTTCTTCTTCTGCTCACTTCATTTTGTATCAGTTCATATAAGTCTTCCCAGGTTTTTCTAAAGCCATCCCCCCTCATCATTTCTTATAACATGATCATATTCTATAGCATTGCTAGTATTTTATATATATATATATACACACACACATACATACACACACACACACACACACATATATATACATATATACATACATATATATAGTATTGCTAAATCAAAGGATATACATAGTTTTATAGCCCTTTGGGCATAGTTCCAAATTGTTCTCCAGAATGGTTGGACCAGTTTACAACTCCACCAGACATACATTAATGTCCCAGTTTTTCCACATTCCTTCCAACATTTATCATTTTCCTTTTCTGTCATGTTAGCCTATCTGATAGGTGTGAGGTGGTATCTCAGAGTTATTTTAATTGGTATTTCTCTACTAATAATGATTTAGAGCATTTCTATATGACTTTTTATATAGCTTTGATTTCTTCTTTTGAAAACTGTTCATATCCTTTGACCAATTATCAATTGGAGAATGACTTGTAGTTTTATCAATTTGGCTCCCTATCAGTTCCCTATATATTTGAGAAATGAGACCTTTATCAGAGAAACTTGCTGCATATCTTTTCTCCCAGTTTTGTGCTTTCCTTCTAAGGTTGGCTGCATTGGTTTGTATGTGCAAACCCTTTTTAATTTAATATAATCAAATTATCCATTTTACTTCTTGTGATCCTCTCCATCTCTTGCTTTGTCATAAATTCCGAAGGACTCTTTTCATGAAAGCCTTTCTTTCTTTCTTTCAAAACAAAATTGGTGGCTCTGTGATTTCCTTTGTGTGAGAGACTTTCATTAAGGATATACCTTTTACTAATGTATATCAGCAATTGCTTTATAATTTCTTTGGGATGCCCTGCAGGTTATATATTCTATCATGGTAGAGGCTGTATTTTATGCTGCTTTGTACTTTTCATAATACCTTACAGAGTGCCTTGCAAATAGTAGGTGCTTAATAAATGTCTGCTGAAGTGAATTGAGTGTTCAGTGGGTAATGCCCAGGTACTATATCTATGATGTGGAATAAAAGAATGTTTTCACTTAAAAAAGAAAACAGAGCTGAATAGAAAATTTGACATTTCGACATGACTCAAGATACCTAAAAAGGTAAATATGAGTAACAAATCATAAGGGACTTCATAAGGTTAAGCTTTTTACATTTCCATTAAAAACACTGGAAAAAGTAGTATCTATTTAAAACCAAGAGTTAGCTTCATCTGCAATGGGGATAAACTAGAAACCTTTCCAATAAGATTAGGGTTTAGGCAAGGATGTCCATTATCACTACTACTATTCAATATTAT
Organism: Vombatus ursinus; assembly: GCF_900497805.2. Lineage (NCBI taxonomy): Eukaryota > Metazoa > Chordata > Mammalia > Diprotodontia > Vombatidae > Vombatus > Vombatus ursinus. The sequence continues at coordinate 13,125,663 of NW_020948983.1, forward strand.
ACTGTAAATGCTAGCTTAGTAATGACAAGAAGAAATTGAAAGAATAAGCACAGGCAGCAAGGAAATAAAACTCCTCTTTTTCAGATGATACGATGGATTATTTGAGAAATCTAGAGAATTAACTAAAAAACCAAAACAAACAAAAAACTAGTCAAAACAATGAACAACTTTAGAGAAGCTGTAGGATATAAAATATACCCATACAAATCATTAGCATTTCTATAATTGCTAACAAAACCTAGCAGAAAGAGACAGAAGAGAAATTCCCTTTAAAAGAACTGAAAGGAATATAAAATACTTGGGAGTCTACTTGCCAGGATATATCAAAACTATATGAACTCAGTTACAAAACACTTTTCACACAAATACTGACAGTCTAAAAAAATTGAAGATATATTAATTACTTATGAGTAGGCCAAGTTAATTTAATACTACCCAAATTACTTATTTAGTGCTATATCACAGTACCAAAGAAGTAATTTATAGAGCTAGAAAAACTAATAACAAAATTCATCAGGAAGAACAAAAGTTCAAGAATATTAATGAAAAAAGGGGTCTAGCAATATCAAATTCCAAATTATATTACAAAGTGGTAATAATCAAAATAATTTGTTATTGGTTAAGAAATAGAGGGTTTGATTAATGAAATATAATATAAATATAGTAGGTGCATAATATATAGATGCAAATGAGTCCAGTAGGCTAGTGTTTGATAAACCCAAAGATCCCCGTTATTGGGGCACGACAAAATTTATTTGATAAAACTAGGGATAGACCAACATTTTACACTGTATACCAAAATAAGCTCAAAATGGCTACATGATTTAGATTAGATATAAACAGTGATATCTTAAGAAAATTAAGGGAGCATGGAAGTAACGTTCTGTCAAATCTATCAATAGGGGGAAAGTTCATATATACATATGTCCATGTTTTGTTCATAACAAAATTTCATAAATACACATGTATACATATGCACACACACTTTTACATTCACACACACACGCATTTTCCTAGATCACTGGAGAAGGCATAAGAGGAACAAACACACACACACACACACACACACACACACACACACACACACGTACACACACATACCCTCTAACAAAGAGCCCACTGCACACAGAGCCATCTATCCCCATTGTGGCTAGGTTTCTAAGTTCAAAAATCCCTACAAACTCTAACAGCCCAAGTCATTTCAGGTTTGCTTTGATTACATACCAGTTCATTCCAGTTCATTTACCGCATATAATATAGCAAAACCCAGAAAGTTAGAAAGACACCCATTAGTGAAATCTGAAAGATTAAAAACTGATTTGATTGGTATGTCCATTTATCATAAAAGATAGAAACATGAGTCCTTTTGTGTTCAGTTAATCTCTTTTGAGCAGAATAACTTGGTTAATTTAAGGCAAAAACACTCATCACAAATGTCTTTTAGCTTACTAAGCACAGAACTGAGAATCATTTTCCCCCCTTCAAGAGCTGATTACCTCTTTTCTTACCTAGTTTTTAAGAACTAAAGTCTTAATGTGGAGTAATAAGATGTGGCATCCCACATTCTCCAGGAAGCATTCTATGACTACTCAATCCATGTTAGTAGAGAAGGCGGTACAATTAGGTTACTGTCAGGTGTGAGGGCAGTGGTACTTAATATCATTGAAGAGTGTATGTACCTCTCTCATATACTGTCAGTGCATTTAAGTCAGGGGAATCAGGGTTTGTATTGCTGGTGTGTGGAAATTAACAATTACCATAGTAGTTTAAGGAGAGAGGAAGAAGAGGACAGAAGACTTGTGGAATAGGCTTCCTTGAGAAATGGTGGTATTCTTTTGCCTGAGACCATCATGTAAAAATTGGTAGGGTTCACTTGAGGATGGTGTAGAGAGGAATCTTGATCAAGCATAGATTCAAGTACAGGCATACCTCGTTTTATTGTACTTCATTTTATTGCGCTTCACAGATATTATAGTTTTTTACAAATTGAAGGTTTCTGGCAACACTATGTTGAACAAGCTATTGGTGCCATTTTTCCAACAGCGTGTACTCACATCATGTCTTGGTGTCACATTTTGGTAATTCTTATAATATTTCAAAGTTTTTCATTATCATATGTTATAGTGATCTGTGATTAGTGATCTTTGATGTTACTCTTGTAATTGTTTTGGGGCACCATGAATTGTGCACCTATAAGATGGTGAACTTAATTAATAAACATTGTATGCATTCTGACTACTCTACCAACCAGAGGTTCCCTGTCTCTCTTCCTTTTCTTGGGCCTCCCTATTCCCTGAGAAACAACAATACTGAAATTAGGCCAATTAATAACCATACATTGACCTTTAAGTGTTCTGGTGAAAGGAAGCGTCAATCAATGCAACACACTTCACTGAAGTCTTATTTTAAGAAATTGCCACAGCCACCCGAAACTTTAGCAACCACCACCTCGATCAGTCAGCAACCATCCACACTGAGGCAAGACCTTCCACCAGCAAAAACGTTATGACTCACTTGCTCAGATGATGGTTAGAATTATTTTAGCAACGAATATTATTTTTTAATTAAGGTACATTTTTTTAGACAGAATACAATCCACACTTAATAGACTACAGTACAACATGAACATAATTTTTTAAATGTACTTGGAAACCAAAGAAATTGTGTAACTCTCTTTATTGCAACATTTACTTTATTGCAGGGGTCTGGAACTGACCTCTCAATATCTCCAAGGGACGCCTGTAGATGGTCTCTGAGCTCTTTTCCCAATCGATGACTGTGTTACAGAAGGGCAGCCTAGTTTGGGGGACTGAGTGTTCCTGAATGCTTTCCCTTTATATTGGTTGCAGTGTTTCTCCTGTACTTTGAGCATCTGTCTGAGGTCTTTGGCAGTAAGGAAGGCTAAGGAGATTTGACTATTCCATCTTTGTCAGAGGCACTGTGGAGGCCCTGACCTTCATGGTACCATCTGAGCCCATTTCCTCTGCCTTTGGTCTTGTCTGGGGAGGTAAAGAAACTTGGGACAGTAAAGTCAAGGGATTTTTACACTCTGGGATATTCTTTTATTCTGTTAGTGCCACTACCAAGTAGTGATAAGATACAGACCTGGGATTTTACTGACATAAAGGGATGGTCTGGATGTGGGAATCTCTTTCTCTTAATGCAGATCAGAATCTACAATTTATTGCCTAGATTACTGAGGGGTTAAGTGACTTGCCCAGGATAACACAGTCAGTATGTTTTAGGGGCAGATATTGACTAATCTGCTTACCAGGTGTGTCACCTTGGGTACATCACTTTAACTATATGGGCATGTTTCCCTAATAAAGGAATCAATATTTTGCTGCTATTATTTTGTTTTTCAGTTGTGTATGACTCTTTGTGATCCTGTTTAGGGTTTTCTTGGCAAAGATACTGGAGTTGTCACTTCCTTCTCCAGCTCATCTTACAGATGAGGAAACTGAAGCAAACAGGGTTGAGTGATTTGCCCAGGGTCACACAGCTAGGAAATATCTGAGGTCAGATTTGAACTCAGGTCTTCCTGACTCCAGGTCTGGTGCTATATTTACCATGCACATAGCTACTAGAATCAATATTTATTAAGTTCTTTTTATTACGCTTCTCCCTCTCTTCTAATTCACCTAGTGATCTCACCAGCTGCTATGTATTTAATTACCATTTCTATGGTGATGATTTCAAATCTACCTATCCTGCTCTGATCTGTCTGCTGACCTCTAATCTCCCATCTCCAGCTGCCTTTCAAACATCTCAAACTGAATGGCCAGTAGACATCTTAAACTCAATCTGTCAAAAACAGATCTTCCCCCCCAATCTTCCTACCCTCCTACCTTCCCAATTACTATAGAGGGTAACACCATCTTCCTAGACCCTCAGGTTCACAAACTAGGAGTCATTCTGGATTCTTAACTATCTCTCCTCCCTCATATCCAATATATTGCTAATGTCTGTCAATTTCACCTTTGCACCATGGGGGTGTGTGTGTGTGTGTGTGTGTGTATTCCCTTTTCTCCTCTAATATTACTAGTTGTATTGTGAGTATATATATATATGTATATATAATATGTATATATAAATATATGTATATATGCACACGTACATATATAAACACAGACATGCATATATACACATATACATACACATACATAATGCATACATACATATACACATACAAATATAGATACACATGCATATACACATATACATACATACACACTTACATATGTGTGTGTATGTGTATTTTGTCCTAACATTATTACCACTCTGGTGTGATGCCTGGATTAATACAATAGCCTACTGGTGGGTCTACCTGCCTCATCTTTCCCCACTCCAATCTATCTTCCCTCCAGCCACTAAATGATTTTCCTAAAGTGCAGGTTCACTAACAACACCCTCCACTCCCCAAAGTCCTCCCCCTACATACTCCAGTGACTCCCTATTTCCTCCAGGAGCAAATACAAAATGCTCTTTTTGGCATTCGAAGCCCTTCATAACCCAGTTCCCTTTTACCTTTCACCTTACTCACAGACAAGTATTTTTCAATCCAGTGACACTGGCCTTCCAGCTGTTACATGAAGGAGAAATTCCATCTCTTGACTCCAGGCATTTTCTCACACTTTCACCCATGCCTGAAATACTCTCTTCCTTTTCCACTCTGACAACTGACCTTCCTGACTTCTTTAATACCCAACTAAAATCCCATCTTTTACTAGAAGCTTTCCCCAACCCCTCTTGTTTCCAGTATCTTCCCTCTGCTAATTATCTCCTATTTATCCTGTTGCATGTTGCCTCCCCTGCTAGACTGTAAGCACCTCGAGGGTAGGGATTGTCTTTTGCCTCTTTTTGTATCACCAAGGCTTGGCGCAATGCCTAGCACATACTAAGTGCTTAATAAGTGTTTATTGATTGACTGTGATTCTTTCATGGAGCTAGAGCTAGATAGATACACCTGCATGCATGTATACACATATGTACACATTCTGTACATATATATTCTCCACACACATGTGTGTATATGTCCCAGCTCTGACACTCTGTAATCTTGAGCAAATCACTTCCACATTTTGAACCTCAGTTTCCCCAACTGTAAAATGGGAATTATAATGCTTTGAGAGGCTGCATGCCATAGAGGATAGAGTCCTGACCTTGGGGTTAGCAAGATTTGGGTTCAAGTAAGTCTTCTAAAACATACTACCTGCATAGCAATCCGCAAGTATGTATATGTATGTTTCTATGCACATATACACCTAGGGATGAATGTATATCTAAACAACCACTTGTTGTTCACTTGTTTCAGTAGGGTCCTACTCTTCATGAACCTACTGGGGTTTTCCTGCAAAGATTCTAGAGTGGTTTGCCATTTCCTTCTCCAGCTCATTTTACAGATGAAGAAACAAAGGCAAACAAGGTTAAATGAGTTGCTCAGGGTTACACAGCTAATAAGTGTCTGAAACTGGATTTGAATGCAGGTCTTCCTGACTCCAGACCCAGAGCTCTATCCACTCTGCCACCTAGCTGCCCCAAATAACCACATGCATATGTATATGCATGTATGTATGTATGTATTTATATGCATATATCAATATACACACATACATATAAGCTCATTCTTGGAAGAACCAACATTTGCATTTTTTTTTTTTGTAATTATTCAAGCCATCCCATTGCTTTGGTTGCTAGCTCTTTAAACAAGCACTGCAGTTAGTAGGGAACCTGCTCATTTTAGTCCAGGCCCATACTTTACAAATTTGGAGTTCGTTGCCTTGCTTCTTTAACAATCTGACTTTGCTTGCCTAAATTGCATCCATTCTCCCTACCTCAGCATTTCAGTTTCTGGTCCTATCAGTTAACTCCCAGATTCTCTCCATTGAAATGGGTGGAAGTGGGTGTGGCATTTCCTCAAGTGTGTACTAATGAAGTTAGCAGTGATTTAAAAACATATCTAGTAAATGCAATCAGTTTCTCTACTTATCTAACCAGACTAAAGCTTTTCATTCATTTATCTATACATTCATTCATTCACTGGTGCATTCATTTATTTATTGCAGTCCTTTTATGTTTAATCAACTTGTTATAAACACAATATTCCTAAAGCCTAAACCTACAGTCCTGGAGACTGCTAATGCATCTAGCTCGTTAATACTAAGGGGTCTAGAGGGAATTTATAGTGTCATGGGGTGGGTGGGGATATTTATTTCATTTTACAACCACTGCCCAAATTAATTTCCAAATAGGGGTGTTTCTGCGTTCTAATAAATATCCTTAAAGAACTCTTTATTCTTCACCCCAGCCTAATTACCATGTGTAAATATGCAGACAGCCCTGTTATTGATGTTAATCCCAGCCTGATAACTGCTGGTGGGGAGAGAATAGAAATGAATGGGCATATGAGAAATAGCTGGCCTCTTGTCCCTTTAGTCTATCCATGGTAATCACTAATCTCCTGCTGGTGACTAGTGGCTTCCAGATACCAGGAGCACTAATTACCTTTGGCTTGGTTGCCTTCTCATTTCAGCAATTACTTTGTGGTATTCTTGTGTCTGTCAGAAAGCTTTGCATGTCACTTACCTTAGCACCCAGGAACCTCCTTGCTGAATTTCAACCAGTACTAGGTATGGATTATATGCCATCTAGGCCCCCACATCCTTCCTGTTTACTTGACTTCTTGTGTTCCTCCAAATAAACTACAAAAGTCAAACTAGATTAAGGCCAAGAAATGGATTTAAAATTTGCTGGCTGTCCCCATGTTGCAACTGCCTGCTAAGTGTAATAATGGAAAGAATATTAGATTCACAAAGATACTGGTAAAAAGAGATCTGAATTAAAATTCTGTCTCTCACGCTTTCTTTCTGATCCATGGGCCAATCCCTTCCACATTCTGAAGTTCTGTTTCCTCAACTGTGAAATCAGGATCATAGTATAGTTATCCCTTCCACAGCGTGACTTTCCCCATCGAGGTTTCGACATATCACAGGTCAGCATAAGAAATTAAATGGGAATTTTGGGGGAGTTTTGAAGAAGCTGCAGACAACATGTGAAGGCCAACAGACAACATAGAAAAAGTTTAGAAACTCAGAAATGTAAAAAATATGTGTATAGTATTATATAATATCTTCTCTGATATGAAGGGAGGGCCAAAAATTTTTACTTGGCTTTTCCAGATCACAGGGGCGCCATGTCCCTAACCCCCTAAACCCAATATGTATAAAGAAAACTGCAATTGTTCTCAGAGGTAGCAAAGCATAGTGGATAATTTTGGTCAGAGGGCAGCAAATTTGACACTATCACAACTCTCTGACACTATAAGCTTCAGACAGACTGCTGCTTACCTGCACTAGTAGAGGGAATTTTCTCTCCTAGAAGTTCTTTATATCAGTGAAATTTGGGCCCTGTGTAACCATGAGGAAATCACTTAACCTCTCATAGTCTATAAAGTATAGAACAGGTGTTCATTTGTATCAAGGAAGGGAGTTCACCATACTAGTTCAAAGTCCCTACCCTAGGAAAAGAGGAGAAAGCATATTAACCATATTCGAAAAATTCTTGGTGCTTTACCAGTCAGTCCTGTGACCTGAGACCAAAAACCCCCAACCCATGTGTGACTGACTAAGTTCCTAGGGAATTGAGTTTATTAAAGGAGATTTATGTGGCAGGCAGCAGAGTAGAGTGTAGGCCAGCAATAGTGTAGAGAGAAGAGAATTTTAGATGCTGACACTCCAGCCAAACATAGGCTTCAGGCTTCGATTGTCTGCTGTCCCTTTGGTCAATAGAAGTGATTGCCAGAGTGCTCTAGAGTACATCAAGTACAAAGTTATTCTTGCTATGTGTAGGTAAAAATGGGAATGAAGCCAGACTTGCTTTTTGTATGGAAGGGAGACAGTGAGTCTGAGAGGAGGCAAATTCTATAAACATTTAAGTGCCTCCTGGGTCCAATGCTTTGTGCTAAACCCTGGGGAGTAGAAAGGGAAGATTGCTGTAAAGATGAAGACCATATCCCTGATCTCAAGGTACTTACATTCTAATAGTTGAAGGAGATAAGAAACTTACAAAAACAATCTTTAATCCAAAGTAGAAGTAAGCATGTAAAAGAGGTGTGGACCAGCCATCTAAGGATTTGAAAGAATGAAACAATAATTTACCGCTGGGATCATCAAGGAAGGCTTCCTCAGGAGAGGAGGTAGCATTTGAGTTGAGAATTGAAGTCTAGTTAAGACTTCAATGGAAGGACATGGTACAGTGGAAGAAATAGAAAGGACCATCTAGATGGTAGGTAACAGCAATAGAAGGTGGGGAATGACGATCACAGATTTAGATCTGAGAGGTACCTTAGAACCTTAGAAGATATTTAGTCACAGTATCATGGATTTAAGACTGGGAGAAACTTCAGAGGTCATCTAGTGCTACTATCTATTACTTTATAGATGAGAAAACCAATGACTAGAGAGGGTAAGAGATGTGTCCAACATCACGACTATAGCTATTGGTCTTCCACTGTATCATTGCCTTCCTTACCTTTTATTTTACAGATGAAAAGGCAGAGACCCATAGAAGTTAATTCTCAGAGTTACCAGTAGGAAATATCTGGGCCAAGTCATTTAATTTGACTGAAGCATTGAATGCAAATATAGAGACACATGGAAGATTAGTATGAAAGGATAGAGTGGTGCCAATTGAGGTGATATCCAGGAGAATGAATAGAGGGTGACCTTAATGACTTCCATTGGTGACTTTCACAGATGATAACAGATTTTTTTTTTTCTCCTGGACTTTCTGGTCTACTGGGGATCAGCAATTTCCAGCTTGGTCCACCCTGATGAAATGTCTCATATGGAGAGATTAAGCATGTAATATATCTGAAAATAACAAGGGTTAACATCCTATGGTGCAGCTCATTTCTGCATTTTCTGGTGGGGGGTGTGAAGTGTTATTGTGTCTCTGCTGGGGAGCCCTGCTTTGAAAGATCAGGCATGAGGAAGATCAAATTATCTGCAGGATGTGTTCAATCTAGTGGAAAAGAAATAATAAAACACTTGGGACATCTCTGCCAATAGACTTTCTCGTACAGTGTTCATTATCACCCTGAATTGCTATACAAAACTGAATAGACAGTTGACTTACTCTGAGACTTGATTTCCTCCTAAACAGGATCAGCTCTTATATTAAGCCAGACGCTAGATCAGCTCCAACTCAACTTTCTTAAAGGGTGTTGATTTTCTAAATTTTGTGCCTCGTTGGCTAAGGAAAGACGCTGAACCCTCAGTGCATGTCATATGGAGCTGTGGATAAACAGATCTTCAGAAGAGATTATTGGGATACTGAACATTTGCTTGTGATGGATATTTAACTCAACAACAATTCCTTTCCAAAAATTGTTCGAAGGAAATGGAACAAATTCTCAAGGTTCTATAGGCTAGTGATTTGGCAGCCCTCGGATCTGTTTTGTATAAGTGGGAGATGGCTAAGAGATGGCCTCTCATGTTCTCATGTTCATCTAGAAGAATTTCTAACACTTAAAATCTTATCTCCTTCTCAAATACTGACTTTAGAACCCTTTCTTCAAAAGGCCTCTGTGGCTTAAGGGGAAGGGATCTAAGGGGAGGTGTTTGATGCCTGTGCATTTCATGGCTTTTTTCACATTCTTAAATAGCTTATTTCTGGATCTGTGGATATCCTCAGTTATCTGTGTGACTTCTCTTTCAACAATATGAATTAAACATCTGTCTAGGTGGTTTTTACTAGGGTGTGGCCACTGTGCCAGCTACAGCTGGGTAAAAGGTGGACAGCAAAAATGGATGAGCAGCCCTGAAAAGAGCTCGGCAAGCCCTCACACCAGAGGTACTAGTCTATCTTGAACACCCTATACACCCACTAAAACTGTTTTGGCAGGCAGGCTAGACCATGTTGAAGATAACGTACAAGCCTCAAACCCTTTGGTGAGTTAAAGGGAAGCCTGTGTCAAGCATGCGAAGACTTCCTCTGGCAGAATGGGTAGATGCAAACAATTTGTTCTAACAGCCATGAAGGTGTCTGAAGCAGGTGCTGTGGTGAACTTCGAACTTCGTCAGACATAAAAATGCCAAGGTCATCCTGTCTTGCCACTGGACTTCAATGACCCTGGAAGAAAGAGTGAGGCTACTGATTTTATGCAACTCTATCTTACTTAAATCCAATTTATGCACAAGTGAAGATATCCCCCATGATGTCACTTGACCTCTTTGAAATGAAAGATGAACAATATTAAACATCTGGACTATATAACTGTTCAGGTACCTACTGGCTCTAAAATTCTGTTTCTTTTAAAAAGATTACAATTTTAGAAGGATTCTTTAAGTTACTAAAAAATTCACTGAGGGAGTTTCATTAATTAATGAGTACCCTTTAAATGCCCTGACTAGATAGGGCCTACAAATTTCCTGACTGATACCAGTGTATCACTGATGTGTTATGAATAGTGCTAGGGTAGGAGGGTGAGTGTGACATCCAGGGGTGGGGAACCTGCAGCCTTGAGGCTGCATGTGGCCCTCTAGGTCCTCAAGTGCAGGGCCAGAAGGGTCCTAGAGGGCCAGGTGTGGCCTTGAAGTCACAGGTTCCCCTCCCTTGTTAGACACTTTAGTTTCTAACTCAAAACTGAGGTTCAAAACTCTGGGCAAGTTGCAGATGTGGAAGGGCTAAGTCAAGAGATAAATGCTAATTTCTTAGGGGTCAATAGAGTCAAAAGTCCCTAGAAGCTAGATTTGTCTTGCCCACTGATTCAAGAGATTCCATGTTGCTTTTATGTGGGAGCTGATTTTTTCTCCACACACAACATTTAGGGTCTTAAAAAGCTATTGAAATGAACCAATGTATCTCATTTCAGTTAAAATATATTCCCACTTACCAAAAAGACAAAAAGAATTTACATGGTATTTCAGGAAGATATCTTGTCCTACAGCACTATTTTTTTTTTTTTTTTTTTTGGTGAGGCAATTGGGGTTAAGTGACTTGACCGGAGTCACACAGCCAGTGAGTATTATGTGTCTGAGATCGAATTTGAACTCAGGTCCTCCTGACTTCAGGGCCGATGCTTTATCCACTGCACCACCTAGTTGCCCCCAAAACACTATTTTGATCATGTCAGTCTGGGACACAGTGAACTCCAGTGGCACCTTCTTGCTTCTATTTTCTAGAGGCTAGGATCAAATAAAAACTCTTCCTTTTGACATTTAAAACTTTTTGTAACCTAGCTCCAACCTAACTTTCCAAACTTGTTATACGTTACTGTCATGTCCTCTTTGGTCCATCCAGATTGACCTTCTTGCTGCTCTTCTCTGCTCCAGCCAAACCAACCTTCTTATTTTTACATGACATTCCACTGGCTCTTCTTCCTGCCTTGTGCAGCCTCTTTCTTCTACCTGGAATCTCCTTCTTCCTCACCTTTACCTCTAAAAATTCCTAGTTTCCTTCAAAGCTCAGCTCAATGCCACCTTTCAGGTGATGCCATTCCTCATCTCCCCAGCGGCTAGTACCCCATCCCCCAAATAGCCACTCTCTTTGATTAATTGTGTATATATTTTGTAGGGGCAGCTAGGAGGTACAGTGGATAAAGTGCTGGGCCTGGAGTCAGCAAGATTCATCATCCTGAGTTCAAATCTAGCTTTGGACACTTACTGTGTGACCCTGGGCAAGATATTTAACCCTATTTGCCTCAGTTTCCTCATCTGTTAAATGAGCTAGAGAAGGAAATGGCAAACCACTCCAGTGTCTCTACCAAGAAAATCTTAAATGGGAACACAGAGTCAGGTACGACTGAAAATGACAGAACAGCATATTTTGTACATGTTGATTCCTCAGATAGAAAGTAAGATCCCTGAGGACAAATACTGCTTAGTATTGACACATTATAGATGCTTATTAAATACTTATTGACTGATGAATAAATACAAAGTAGACTTCAATTAGACTAACTCCTGAGATTGGGTTTCACATCTCTTTTCTAAGTCCATTCCATAGCCCTTAGTGTTATACTGATTGAGATAGCTAGATGGTACAGTGGAGAGAGGTTTGGGACTAGAGTCAGGAAGACCTGAGCTGAAATCCAACCTTACATATTTACTAGCTCTCTGACCCTGGAATAGTTACTTATCCTCTGTCTGTCTCCATTTACTCCTCTGTAAAATGGGGACAATCCTACCTCCCAGGGTTATTGTGAGGATCAAATGAGATATTTGCAAAGTGCTTTGCAAATGTTAAAGCATTGTATAAATTATTATTATAATTATTATTTTCAATACTGACTGTTCATTTCTCTCTCTAGGACTGGAAAATTAAGTAAGGTTACCCAATACAATTCAGCTAGGTAGAATTAAGCTGTATCTGATCAGTTTTCATCATTATTTACTTACAAGGTCAGGAGAACTGGGGGAAAACCAAAAACAATGTGGGTGCTGTAGTTATACCATGCTTCCTGGTCTCACTCCCCTTCAAAACTCAACCACCTGTTCTAACCACCTGATTTTTGACCTCCAAGTTAGAGGATTGTTGACCTTAAGAGGTGCATATGTGTGTGTTTGTGTGTGTGTATCAGATTTCTCATTCTCGTTGTGGTTCAGTTGTTTTCAATCTTTTCCGACTCTTTGTGATCCCATTTGATACCCTGTCCACAAAGCCAGTGCTGTCAGCCATGGCTGACATTCATCTATTCCTGCCAGTCATGCTCGTGGGAAATCTTGTGTGCCAGGAAATAGCTGTTGTTATTATTCAGTCGTTTCTGTTTTGTCTGACTCTTCATGACCCTTTTGGGGGTTTTCTTGGTGAAGATACTAGAGTGGTTTGCCATTTCCTTCTCTAGTTCATTTTACAGGTGAGGAAACTGAGGCAAACAGGATTAAGTGACTTGCCAAGGATCACATAGCTAGCAAGTGTCCAAGGCTGTATTTGAACTCTGGTCTTCCTGATTCAAGGCCAGGAGTTCTATCCGTTGTGCCATCAACTACCCCAGGCAAGTTGCTGCTTGAGCCTCATTTTGCCTCCAGACTAAGTGTACCTCAAATAGTACTCAATATTTGCCATGGGTATATGCTTGAGTGGGAGGGGAGCTCCAGATTTCTTTTCAAGTCCTTGTTTTCAGATAGGAAAGGTGTTCCTATCTCTCTTTTATGTAAAAGATAACTGATGAATCAAAATTTGGGGGGATTCATGTTGCCAAAGAATTAGGTTTTCCTTAGGCAAAGGGGATTTCAGTGCAATTTGGGGTTTACTAGGTGAGGAAGAAGGAATTCTAGTCGTGAAGAAATCCAGGAATCTTATAGCTTGAATGAATCACTGTATTACTCAAGGCTATCTAAATAATAGTGAACTAATAAATCGTGACAGTAAATAATACCAAAATAAATTCTGTTATTTTTCAATTCCAAGATTGCCAGACTTTACTGATTCAAACTTATTGAGGGGGAAGAAAAGTCTGAATCAGTGGGGAAACTGAAATATAGACTATTTGAAATATTTTCCAAATTTGTTACTTTTGAGTGCATGTATGTATGTATACGCGCATATATTTACATATATATATGTGTGTACATACACACATATGTGTATATACATACTGGACCAGATTGAATTACCAGTAACTGTAAACTTATGTAAAGCCACGAGCAAGGGTTATACAGGATGGGCAGACATGGATGGATTGGGATATACATTGGTAGATCGAACATCCAGAATGATGAGATCATAGATCTTTTTGAAAATTTAATTTCTAATTAATTCACAAATTGTATAGAAGTTTATGTTGTTGATGAAAAACAACACAACATTTTCCTCCTCTCCTTGGATTAATTCATATTTATATTATTCTTTTTCTCTGTAAATCCTATTTTCATAGGGTAGTTGTAAATGTCAATTTAGTCCAGGCCTACATTAGTGGTATCTGAGGTATCCCCCCACCCCTCATGAGAGGGTGCAACTTGTTTTGGAAACATTGGGCCCCTAAAGGTGCTTGCATAGTAACCCATTTTTTTGCAAATTGGCAGTCTGCTGTTACTGGCGCAAATGGAAATGGTTTGTCTTTTAAGCCAACCCGAAGTGATTTCTCTCCTGACAGAGCACAAAGACAGTAGAATAAATATGCCCCCTGAACTCCAGAAACCCATTTCTACTGGGTAATTTAAGGCTGACGACTAAGCACAGTTTCTTAAATGAGATGAATGGGGCTATAAATGTTAATAGAAACAATGCATCTTTTCTTTCTGATGTCGTTCTGATGAGGTTGTGTTAATGAAATGAGACATGTCAGAGGAATGGGCTGTAGGAAGATAGGATCGTGCTTGAAACACAGGTTGGCATCCTGATCACTGATCTTAGCATAATAACTTTCTCCTCCTAGTTTGTTTCTTTCATCAGATCTGGGTGGTATAAATATCAAAAACAGCTAAAGGAAGCAGAGGGGGTAAAAACAAACAAAGTGACCCCCAAAAAGCATATAAATCCTGTTTCTCTTTTGACTCAAGCTCTCAGAAAGATATTTCCATGAGGTCTCCATTTGGCCAAGAGCCAAGTTTTAGAAACTTCTTCCCCTCCCTCTCCCATACACTGTTTTTTCTTTCTTTCTTTCTTACTTTTTTTTATTAGTTCAGATTTTTTTTCCAAAGTGGTCTCTTAGCGACTTGAGGCTCCAAAGTTCTGCAGTCATCCATGAGCAAAGAATGTAAAAACCCTACAAGGAGATGTGTTTTAATTGCAAGCTTATTGTCTCTGCTGTCTGATTGTATTCTCAAGAATGTTAGATCTTCTAACTGCAAAAATTAATTTTTAGACTGTTCATCATAAGGTACCAAAATGCTAGGAGCTTAGTTCTCAGAGAGAGTATTTATAGGAGAACTATGTCTGCATTCCTTTAAAATGAGGTAATAGGGAAGGCGGCAAGGGGGAGAAGATTTGGAAACATTTAGTACTCATGAATAATTCAGTTTGATTTACTGGAGAAATGAAAGGGGATGGCACCATGCCCTTTCCTTAATGTAAAAAAGATAATGGCCGTTTAGCTTTAAAAGTATATCTGAAAGTATCTAATACTGCTTTAAAAAAAAATTCTAGGTCAAGTCCTCAGCATTTAAAAGTAGTTGAAGACCTTCTGTCATATTAAAGGGCACTTTTAAAATAAGAAGAATCTACAAAGAAATCATGATCATTAATTACCCATACCCACTCATATCCAAACAAAATACATTTCTTAGCAGAAAAACAATGAAGGGTTAGAGCTTTGAGGTTAATAGAGGATGATGAAAGGAGTGTCCATCAAGGACAAGTGTTAGAAAATTGGCTTAAGAAGCCAAACCAAGTCACTCTTATGGTGACTGCAAAGATAAGTGAGTTTTGATGTGAAAACTTAGGAACAGGATGGGACTTTTCAGGTCATAGAGGCCAAGCACCTTTTGTTTACAGATGGTAAAACTGAGGCTCAGAGAGGGAAAGTGATCTGTCTAAGCAGAATCAGATTTTGAACCCGGATCCTCCTACACCAAGATTTTCCACTGCATCACACCTGCCTTTCTGCCATACTAATATCAAGAACTGGCCCTTGAGATCTTTTTGTTCTGGTGGTTTGAATAATCCAAAACCACTCAAAGTAAAGGCATATATAATAGTAATGATAACAATCGATATTCATGTGGCACTTGAAATTTGCAAAAAATTAACCAAAGCCCCCCAAAAAAACCACTTTACATACATTTTATTTGATACTCAAAATTAATATGTGAGTTAAGTACTATAGTAGCTATAATCTCCATTTTATAGATACGGAAACTCAAGTTGAAAACGGTAAAGTAACTTTCCAAAATCCTAAATCTGAGGCAGAGTTGGAATCTCCTGTTTCCAGGCCAAGCATTGTATAGTGGGATCCTGGGCTTTAATAGGTGAGCTTCTGTCTTATTTCTAATGGAAAATGGATCTGTTGTGAGCTTTTCCTCTATCCTTTTCTAGAGTCTGTTTATATGCTGTCTTCCCTTCACCCTCCCCACCCCATAAAGCAAGGACTGTCTCGCTTGCTTATATTTGTATCCTCAGGATTTAGCACAGTTCCTGGTACTTAATAAAATGGTTTTCATTCATTCATTCTGACCACTTTCTCAGCTTGTACCACATTACTTCTGACAAAACTGGAAAACTAGGTAAACATGAGTTTCTATGCATTCTATGTACACTAAATTCCTAGTCTGGAAGAGGAAAGGGAAGAGAATAAGCATTTATATAGTGCCTGCTGTGTGCTAGGCATTATGTTAAGTGCTTTACAAATATAATCTCATTTGATCCTCCCAACAACCCTTTGAAGTAGTTGCTGTTATTATCCCCATTTTATACTTGAGGAAACTGAGGAAGACATCAGTTAAATGACTTGCCCAGGGTCCCACAGCTGATAAATGTCTGAGGCTAGATTTGAACTCAGATATTCCTGATGCCTAGCTGTCTATGCATTGCTTACTCTCATGCTCCAATTTAGTTTGAAGATGACCTTGAATTCTCTAAGGTTGTACAATTAGTGAAAGTTTTGGTGGGTCCAACAATGCTGAAAAGTTTCAGCTCACTAACTCTTGTCTCAGGACCAGCCTACCTGCCTAAGTTTGAAGGCCTATCACCAGACTGACTGATAAATTGTAGTGTGTTTGTGAAACTATATCAATGAAATCACTGATCACTGAAGTATTGAAGAAAGGAATGTGCTATCGTATACATTTTTTATTTTTTTTGTCTTTGGTCTGGCTTTGTGGGCAGCTAGGCGTTGCAGTGGATAGAGTGCCAGATCTGGACTCAGAAAGACTTCTCTTCTTGAGTTCAAACCTGACCTCAGACACTTAGAAGCTGTGTGACCCTGGGCAAGTTGTTTCACCTGGTTTACCTCCATTTCCTCACCTGTAAAATGAGCTAGAGAAGGAAATGGCAAACCATTCCAGTATCTTTGCCAAGAAAACCCTAAATGGAGTCACAGAGAGTCAGATACAACTGAAATTGACTGAACTAGACTTGTGATTTCATTGGCATAGGAAACAAACTTCAGTAATGAAATGGCCGTTTAGATGGGCAAATCATCTGCAACTTTTATAAGCAACTCTAGTTGCTTGGGGATTCTTGGACAGCTTAAGTACTTGTCTGGGATCAAATGCCAATATATGTTATTTAGAGTCAGGACTTGAACCCTGGTCTTAAGTCCAAGGCCAGGTTTCTATCAACTATGTCACCCTACCTCTCCCAATGTACACATATACACATAATGTGTAGACCAGCAAAGTCACAAGGGGAGAATATTAAATTAGGGTTATATTTTTACTTTTTTCAAGACTAATTGTTTTATTTAAATAAAGCCTTTTCATTTGGTCTTTCTTAATTCCAGGGCCTTCCCTGTGTTCATTATTTCTATTAAATTATGTGCTTCTGGAGCATAGGGACTTCCTTTTGTCTTTCTTGTATTACCAGCACTTAGCACAGTGCTTGGCACATAGGGGACACATAATAAATGTTAATTGACTGAGGGAGCAAAGATATCAGCCCAATAAATGTATGCTGAAACTGCTACACTGGTGTGAAAGTCATGATTTGTACATTTCAAACTGACATTCTCTTAAGTCTCTCTTGCCACTAGAAATATAAAAAGACATAATTTTCGGATTTAACAATTTGCTAATGGTTATTCCCTGCTGGAGAAAATAGCTGTGACTTCTGTCCTCACACTCACACAAGCAATATGTATGTTGGCATAGAAAATAAAATACATTTGCAAGGTTAGTTTTGAAAACAACTAGAAGATTTTCAGTTAATGGGTATGTGTACATACCCCAGCATTTCTACTTAGAAATTGTTTGACATTAGGTAATAAGTCTCTTAACACATCTAGGCCTCAATTTCCTCCCGTGTAAAATGAAAGGGGTTGGACTGGAGGACTCTTCTAGCTCTAACTTGTGTCATTGTGGAAGCATGTCTTTCAGAGAATCTGAAGTTCTTTTCAGGAATTCTCCTGTGAAATTATGACCATTCTTTCTTCCTCCAGTCACTGTTCCATATAGCCTTGTACAGCTCCTTGTTTCTCAGTGGACCTACTTCTAATTTTGCAAACTGATGTTGTATTTAGAATCACAGAATGTTAGATGTGGAAGAGACTTTAAAGATGGCCTAACCAAGCACCCTCATTTTATGGGTGGAAATCCAAGGCCACATAGCTAGTAAGTGATAGAGACCAGAATTCCTATCCAGTTCACCTCCCCTAAATCATGCAAGCCCCTTTGATGTCTTTTCTCTCTCTCTCTCTCTGTCTCTCTCTCTCTGTCTCATATCTATGAAGCCCCATGCAACTCTTCTTACAAAGTTTACCTTTTGGGTGAAGAAACCACCCTGTATTTTAGAGATGCTCAGTTCAAATCTCATGCAGATTGGGTTTTCATTATTCCCAAAATTGTGTCAATGCTAATCATATTACGAGTAGATTGTATATTCTGGCCAGATCACCCAGTATGATCACTGCATGTCTCTTTATGCCATTGTATCTCCTGAATGTTTCATTTGCAAAGAGAGAATCTATAGTTCTCAAAACAATATGCAGCTGATTTCCTGCTATGAGAAAAAGTGGGTGGGATAGACAGTGTATTGTTAGTGTGGTCATTTTCATCGTGATTGAAGTTTTAGAGTTTCTACTTTTGATGCTAAGTTCTGAAGTTTTCTGTCTCCTGGGCCAGGACCTACTAGTTGTGTGGCAATGGACGAGTCGCTTAACCTCTCATTGCACCTAGTCAGGTTTCTTAGACTATAATTTACAGAGAGTTGCCTATATGCATCAGTAAAAGGATTTTCTATACTGGTAGCTCCCTGCTTTCTTGAAATCATAGATCTAGACCAACAATAACAACCTGAAATATTTTACTGGACATTGTTTTATTGATAGTACTATATTTAATTTTTCCAATTTAACACAAGTAATATTTTTGCTTTTCCCTTGAGTAGAAGAAAAGAAATCTGCATAGTTTGGTGTCTGCCTGCAAGATATGTGCCTCTCCCCCGAGCAACATTGCTATCCCTGTGTTATTGCCTCTACATCTCCTCTTCCTCCTCTTCCTCCAAGAGACTTGTCTTTATTTTATAGTGTTATTTGCCGATTCCCTCCAACACTCCCTTCCCGAATTTTCATATTGAAGTAATATTGAATATCATGTGTGCTGGTAAAATTTAAATTGAATCTGAATCATTACTTTTACTTCAGGGCAAAAACCACTCACCAAGGCATCTTTGTGTCTGAAATAGTTTTAATCAGATGCTAAATTCAAAATCACTATTGAAATGGGCACCATTTTCAAGGAAAGTGGTTTCAGAATCTTTTCCAAAAGCCATCCCCTCATTTAAATGTGGGTCAATAGCTACTCATAAGTCAAACGGTGGCTAATCTTTATCTGATATGAATATAGGATAATCTCTTTTTTTGATGATTACTCAGAACAGTCTCATTTTAGATAGATCCAGACATTGGCATATTACTTTCTCCCCAATTCATTATTTTTTTATTTTTATTTTTATTTTACCACCTTTTTTAAGATACTTTGGCTGCTGGAGACATTTTCATGCTGTCAGTTACTTTACAAAATCATCATAGGGAACCAGTTTTAAAATAATAATAGCTGACATATGTAACACTTTATAGCTTACAAATTGCTTTGCATATGCGAATTTAAATCCCACCTTAGATACTTTACTTGTTCTGTGATTACTTAACCTTTCAAAACTTCTATTTCCTATTTGCAAAATGAGGATAAAGAATGAATGAATGAATGAATGAATGAATGAATGAATGAATGAAAAGGCATTTATTAAATATCTACTCTGTGCTAAGTGTAGTGTTAAGTGCTGAGGATTCAAATATGAAAGCAAATACTATTTCTGCCTATAAGGAGCATGCTTTTTTAATAGAAGGAGGGTCAGGCAGGGATATTTTGATCATGAAAGTTATTGGGACAATGACTCAGATCATAAGAGAGTAGATTGGCATGTCCATTTCAGAAACAGTGACAAAGATGGTTTGGTCATGTTTACAGAACTAGAGAAGTGCAGCTAGAGGGGAGAAGGGATAGAGCAATGGGCTTAGAATCAGGAAGACTCATCTTCATGAGTTCAAATCTGACCACAGACATTTACTAGCTATGTGATCCTGGACAAGTCACTTAATCCCGTTTGCTTGTTTCCTCATCTGTAAAATGATCTGGAGAAGGAAATGGCAATCTACTCCAGTAACTCCACCAAGAGAACCTCAAAACAGGGTCATGAAAAGTCAGAACCAACTGAACAATAACAACAACCAGAACCAGAGAAGGTGAGGGAGGTTGGAAAGGGGACAGCCCTGGCAAAATGGTTATCAGGTTTTTGAGAAGATGGCCAAAGAATAGAGAATGAAGTGAGTCTAAATATGGCTGGGACCTTCCTGAAGTAGTGGGCTGGGAACATAGTTACCCACAAGGGCAGAATAATAATACAATAATAATATCGTACTAATTTATAAAATTGTGAGGAAAATGCATTGCAAACTGTGAGATGTTATCTGTTGGAATTATTACTATTATTAGTATTGACTCATTTTATCTCTATACCCTCTTTATCATAAAGGAGGGTAGGAATTATTATCTGATAGAAATGGAAGCTCCTTAAAGCCAGGGAGTGTTTACTTTTTTCTTTCTATTCCTGGTACATAGCATAGTTCCTCATACATAAATGCTTAATACAAGGACCAGAATTTAAGACTACCTTGAAAAACCAAGCTGTATCAGTTGACACAGTATATTTTTTTAATCCATAAGGCAAAGAAAATAGAAATAGGTTGAACATTTTAATTTCAAAGTATAATTATAATAATTGCTTGTAGTTATTTGTGGTTAAAGTGAATTTGCCGAGTTAGGAGAAATTATATTAAGAGTAAAATTTCTTTTTTTGTTGTTATTTAGTCATTCAGTTGTGTCCAACTCTTTGTGACTCCATGGACCATAATATGTCAATAGAGTCCTTGGGGTTCTCTTGGTAAAGACACTAGAGTGGTTTGCCATTTTCTTCTCCAAATTATTGGAGAATATAAAAATCATTTTAAAATTGCATTAATTCATGCACCAGGTGTTTATCCTTCTAGTGTTAACTAATAACTGCACGTTGCATGATCGTTGTTTTACTGTTGAGGAAAATAAAGATCAGAGAGGCTGTGACTTATGCATAGTCACTTGAGGAAGTAAGCAACAGAATTGAAATTTGATCCCAAGTCCTCGGACTTCAAATCCAGATCTTTCCATTACTCTTACCACATTTGCAGAGGACTTTAATAATTTCCTCACAACAGCTTTCTGGGTTAGGTAAATCTAATAAATGACACTTACATGGAATTTTAAAGTTTAGAAAGAGCTTGATATATATTGTATGATTTTCCTTTCACAACAATGGTTCTACAGATTAGTACCTCCTTGAAGGACCAAATAAAGAGTGTTAATCTATGTTATCCAAGAAGGAAGCCTGACATATTCAACATTATCCATCCACTCATGTATTCAATAGGGCCCTTCTTGGGTGACTAGTATGTACAGGACATTGTTATGGATGCTGAGGATAGAAAAACAAAAAGTAAACAATCCTAGCTCTCAAGTAGTTCACATTCTGATGGGGAAAAACAACACTTTCACAAACAAGTAAAATAATTGAGCAAAATTAATATGAAATAATGATGGAGATGGGCCCTACCAACTGTAAGGATTAGAGAAGGCCTCATGGAGGCAATGGCATTTGAGATGACCCTTGAAGGAGGTCTAGGGATTCTAAGAGGCAAAGGAGAGCAGGAAATTCATTCTAACACTGTGCAAAGGCTTAGAGATGGGAGAAATGAAAAAGGAAGTCAATTTCACTAAAACATAGAGAATGGGAAGGGTAGTAGTATGAAGTATGGAAAGGTAGGCTCAGGCTACATTGTGAATGGTTTTAAATGCCACAGTAAGATTTTTATATTTTGCCCTGCATCAATATGCAGCCACAGAAATTTCTTGAGCAAGGGAGTGTTAGCAATGGCTTAAAAGAGATGACACGCATTGAATGTTGGAACAATAACTAATATGGTGGAAGCAGAATCAGGATTTCTAAAGATCTCAATGGGCTAAAACAATGGGATTGTTGTTGTTTATCCTTCATTCTGAAAGAGGACCATGATATCAGGAAGGTGACTTGCAAGTGAATTGGATTTGAGTGAGAAAGGGCTATGCAAAGTCACTGGCCTTACTCTTTCCTCTGCAGCCATCTGGGTCCAGTGGCAAGGTATAGGTAAGGATGACTGGAGATGGCCCTACATGCAGTGGGAAGCTTTGGCCTTTTTTAACCTAAAGTCTTTCCCACGTCTCAGTTTGACTGAGGCAATGCCCATTAAGTGATTAAAGTTAGGTAAGAAATGAGACAAAGAATGAAAACCTAGTTTAAAAAAAAAAAAAAGAAAAAGAAAATCAATCTGGGAGGGGAAGACTCTTAGGGTTTCTGGCCAAAACAGAAATAATTACATTTACATTGATTCTGAGCCATCAGAGCCCAAACAATGACCAAGTGGGGCTTGGGTGACCAATCAATGAGAGCCAGAGTGATTAGGGTTTAAGACATGATCCTTAAGAAAGAAATCTAGCCTGTAAACCCCAATATATCTTACAAGGTTTCAACAATCAAAATTTACATTCCTTTGGGTAGAGCACCCATAGGTAAGAGTATAATACTCTATGTGGACAGAGGGAAAAGAGGGAGGGCAAGAAAGGACAGGACAGGGAAGGGAAGAGGAAGAAGGAAGGAAGGAAGGAAGGAAGGAAGGAAGGAAGGAAGCAGCTGCTTTGCCAAAAACCAAACCAAACCAAACCAAAACAACAACAACAACAAAAACAATGAGATAAATCTGATAAGAAGAAGTATAAGCTCCATGTCAAGGATAGTTTCATTTTGTGGTTATATCCATAGTGGCTGATGTGGAGCCATATGCATAGTAGGTTTTTAGTGGATGCTTGCAGAATTGAATTGAATTGAATAAATGTAAAGTCTTGCACTTAAGTTCAAAATTCAGTTATGTAGGTTCTACATGGGATAGGTCTAACTAACTATTTAAAAAAAAAAAGACCTGGGATATTGTTTGGTCACATGCTCAATATGAGTCAATATTATAACATGGATGCCAAAAAAAAAAAAAGCCAACATGATCATAAACAGCATGAATAGAGACATAGATTATTTTTCTAGTTCTGGGAACTACATTTTAGGAAGAATATTGACCCACTTGCCAAAAAAAAAATAGAAAACAGAACCCACCACTACTATAGGTATTATTATCCCCATTTTACAGATGATGAAACTGATATTCAGAGATGTTAGTTTACTTGTCCATAGTCACATAATTAATATGCCTAGAGATGGGGTTTCTATCCAGGTCCCTTCCTTCTCTATATTAAGCACTTTTTATGTCAAAGCAGCAGTCCCAAATTATAGGTGAGGAAGCTGTGGTTCTAAAAGTTTAACACACCTTGACTTGGTCATGCTGGCATAGACAACAAGTGACAGGACGGGAATTCAACCTCCATCTTTTGACTCCAAATTCAGAGTTCTTCTGAGAGTAATGTAATCCTCTATGACTTGAATCACAGCTCTCACAACTTGAGACTTTGGACTTCAATCCCTTCATATGTACATTTATTAAACAACTACCATGTGTATCTGATGGGATATGTTTACAAGGGTACTTGAGCTCATCTAGTATGTTTTCTTCCTTTTAAAAAGGAAAATCCTCAGATCCAGAGGACACTTAGATTCAAAGAGATGGTTAGAGATAGAGTACCAAACTAGAATCTCTTCTTTTAAAACAGGGGATGATGATGATGATGATGATGATGATGATGATAACTAGTATGAGTATAGCACTTTAGAGATTTTCAATGCACTTTAACAAGTTATCTCTTTTGATCCTTATAATAACCTTGTGAGGGAGTTGCTATTATTACCCCCATTTTACAGATGAGGAGACTAAGGCAGATTAAGTCACTTGCCCAGAGTCACACATCTGATAAATAGTCTGAGGCAAGATTCAAACTAGGGCCTTCTGACTCCAAGTCAGAACTCTCTTCTCTATGCTAGCATCAGCAGATTCAGTTGCTGGGGACTGGCCCTGATTTCATTAGAAAGAACTCTGGGGAAAGTAACTCCTTCTACCAACACAGGCCAGCATCTTACAAATATGGATAATGATAGTTATTATTGTTATTAATTTAATCTCAACTTCTGATTTCATGAATATAGGAAATTTTCTTTGTGGGAGTCCCTTTACCTATTCAGGTTGACAATTCTTCTATAAATTCATATTCTTGTATATGTAGAACCTATATCAGATTGCATGCCATCTTGGGGAGGGAAGAGTAGAGGGAGAGAAAGATATAAAACTCAAAATCTTATGGAAGTGACTGGTGAAAACTAAAAATAAGTTAATTAGTTAATAAAAAATAAATAAAAATTCATATTCTTAAAAAACTGCTTAAGACATTTAGAGTTTAGTGACTTTCCCATGATTACACAAGTGGTATGTTCAAATAAACAACAAATCGATAATTCATTTTTAGAGCATTGAATCTATTCCAGGCACTGTGATAAGCACTGAAGAAATATAAAAAGAAAAACAGTTCTTGCCTCCAAGGAGCTTACATTTTAATGGGGAAGTCAACACGCAAACAACTTTGCACTAAAACATATATAAATATATATATATATACATATGGGACAATAGCTTTTTTATAACTTTTAAAAATATTTTATTTTTTTCCTGAATTATATGTTAAGACAATTTTAAGTCTGAGTTCCAAATTAAGAGGAATCATGAAATACTTCTTGGAGAAGGGAAGCCAAGAGGTAGACTGAAGGAGTATCAGAGGCAAAACTTGAACCCAGGTCTTCTGACTCTAAGGGTAGCCCTCCATCCTCTATATTACATTACCTTTCATAATATTGAAATAATAATGATGTTGGCAATAGTATTAATAATAGCAATATGTCAATTTATCTTTCCATTGCAGTAACCTGCCAAAATAATTGACTAGGGTCAAATCTCGGAAGGCCTTAAAAGCCAAGCAAAGGATTTTAGATAAATAATAGAATTTAGGGGTGTAACTGAAAAAAAAATTGCACATAAACAACTTAATTCCTCTCTATTTTTGTCCCAGAATTGGCTGTTCACTTCTTGCCTTTTTATTTCCAATATGTTGCTTTTCTTTTTCTTTACTGAGATACAATTTCATACTGAGTCACATCATAATACACAATACTTTTATCTGCATAAAATATTTTATCTCTGTTGAATCTGTAATTGGTAAAAGTGGAGCTAAAAAGACCCCAGAGAGTAAATGAGTCCAATAGAACTAAATTTCAGATGCAGGAATTAATGAGAATTTCATATATGCATACATATATATTTTAAATGAAGCTACAAAAAGAAATCTGCAGAAATGATTTCAAACAGCTTCTTTATCTCTGCAACTCCCCTCTTTCTCTTTTTCTTTTCTCCCTGTATCAAATGTGCTTCTTTTCAGAGCAGGAAAAAAAAAGAGAAAGCTTTTCCCTCCTTGGTTCCCAATGGTACCTACGAACAGCAAATCTGTTATATTTCTGTAGTTAATGATTTTTAATCAACACTTGGATAATTACTGATGGTATACTAACAAGAAGAGCCCCCAACTCATTCTTCCTTAGTTTGATTGACTGTTTCACAAGGCATAACTGCCTTTGTAAGGAAAGCTGGCAGAAATAACTGGAAGACTCATACAGAGAATATCTCTTGGGAGAAAATACATTTTCAGGTTGGAATTGTCCCCTACAATTAGAGCTTGTAAACCTTCATCAAGCCTAGCTTGAGGATGACATTTGTGAAGAGTGTGGTGTTAGCGTTTAGCTTTTTTTTTTTTAGGAGTTTCATGCCTTTGAGGAATGGATTGGCCAGGTTGAGGGTGGTGATGGCTTCTCACTATTCGGCTTGTCAAACTCAGGATTCTCAGAAGAATTACTTACTCATTTACCTCCTGCAACTTGAAAACTTGGAAACTGAAATAATATCTCTCTAGGAACAGGTGCTGAATAAGTATCTAAGTGGGGGAGAAAAACTCAAAGTATCCCTAAGGGGTTTACATGTCAAATGTAAAACATAAGTCACCAGGAAAGAAACATAAAACTCTATTCTATGTCTGCTGCTTGATAAATGGTTGAACATAGGTAGGTATAAGTCAAATTAGTCTGTTTCTGGGCATGCGAAATTGGTGGTTTGTTTAAGTAATAATTTAGGAACATTAGGGTTGTATATAAATGACAGTGGATAAGCCTTGTTTTAAGCAAAAAACAAAAAACAAAAAAACAAAAAACAAAAAAACAAACAAACAAACAAACCCAGATATGTGAAAAGCATAAAATGGAAGGGTCATTTTTTTTTCCTTTTCCAAGAGAATTCTTCAATAGATAAGATAGAATATTTTTTAAAACACTTACTATGGCCCAAGCAGGGCAGGTAGGTAGCACAGAGGATAGAGTGCCAGGCCTGGAGTCAGGAAGACTCTTACTGAGTTCAACTCCATTCTCAGACACTAGTTTTGTAATCCTGGACAAGTCATATAACCCTATTTGCCTCAATTTCCTCATCTATAAAATGAACTGGTAAAGGACATGGTAAAGCACTCTAGTGTCTTTGCCAAGAAAATCCCAAATGGGGTCATGAAGAGTAAGACATGGCTGAAAAATGACTAAACAACACGGGCCAGGTATTATTATAGATTCTGAGGAGGAAGCAGACAAACATTAGAGTCTCTGACCTCAAGGCATTGGGTAAGATAACACATAAAGGGGAGCAGAAAGGTGAGGATAGAGAGGGACATGGAAATGACTAAGAAGCAGGGATATGGTAGCATAGAAGATTGGTTCTAGGTATGATAGGGTGATCTCACCTATCAAAGCTAAGGGTCACAAGGGTGAAATCCAATCTTCATTTGGAAGAAACTTGAGAATGATGGCAGAAAAGCAGCATGGTGTGGAGATGGCCAGATGGCCGCAAAGTCAGTCTGTTTAAAAGAATTTTCTATTGGAGCTCAT